>NC_042998.1:192552703-192612703 GCF_006345805.1 Octopus sinensis | reverse complement strand
ACCTTTTCACTATACCTACATTGTCCAACCCATGCCAGCATGGAAGGCAGATGTTAAATGATGATAATGATCGTGCATGCGCACACACACATACACACGCATGCATGTGCACACGTGCACACACACATACACACAGAGTGTTCGATAAGAAGAAATAGTCATAGCTGGAATAATAATTGTGTAAACTAATTAAGGTTAACAGTCATCTGTGGCTTCCGTTGACTGCTTAAGTTTAATGAGATTTCCTCGGCAACAGACAAAAGCAACCGAATTCAGAGAACGTACAAAAGATTGGGATTTTAGTTTCAACTAGCAGTATCGCCCGGCGTTGCTCGGGTTTGTAAGGGAAATAACTATATAAGCATTTTTAGAGAGTTATAGCCAAAAAATAGCAAAAAAAATGCATTAAAAATGGAAAAAAAAATGATGGTAAATTTTTTTTTAAATCATTGACTCATCGTAGACATTTTTTAGAGAGTTACTTCCCTTATATAATAGCGAAAAAAATGCATTAAAATGGAAAAAAATGATGGTAAATTTTTAATTAAATCGTAGACTCATTGTAGACGCGCGCTAATACCCAGAAGGGCTCGATATGAATCACGACTATAAGATACCCGGTTTTGGTTAAACTGCACCGCAAAATGTGGGAGTAGTTAGGAATCTAAATCGTAGGAGAGAGACACACAACTTCACTTTTATATATAAAGATTAGATTTAAAGATTAGAATAAGATTAAGTCTAATACTTACATGTATAGCTTACAGACCAGGCCATTACCTTACGTATGCCACAATTCAAAAGTCAACTTTTAAATATCAAAGATTTTATATTTATTTTGTCAGAAAGTCAGTCCCACATAGCAGTAGTAGTAGTAGTAGTAATAATACTTCAAATACATACAGGAACAATCTGTCACATGTATTCATTCATATCACAGACATTTTACGACACAATGTGTATGTGTCTATACACAAAAACATAGATGATATATATTGATTGGTGTAAGTGAATGTCTATCTGTTCCAATGTGTCTACAATATACATCTCGTGAGTAAACAATTGAAGGTGTATGTATGTGTATATAAAAGAAGTTTTGTGCTTGTTATTTTATTTCCCTGTAAAACATGAATGACTTAACCACCTGTTACTAACTAGCATAACGTATTTCAAATTGCTCTATTTCAAATTGCTTTCTAGTTTCCATAATTCCAATTTGTATACTCTTATTTAGTAGATTTGAAAAAAAAAAAAATAACAAATTCAGATTTCATTCAATTCAATAATGCTTTTACATGCAAGATAAATCTTCATTATGGTCAACATAAATCACTACGTGTGGTAAGTAGCCTGCTTAACTAACCACATGGTCCCGGGTTCAGTCCCACTGCATGGCACCTTGGGGAAGTGTCTTCTACTATAGCCTCGGGCCGACCAAAGCCTTGTGAGTGGATTTGGTAGACGGAAACTGAAAGAAGCCCGTCGTATATATATATATATATATATATATATATATGTGTGTGAGTTTGTCCCTCCAACATCGCTTAACAACCGATGGTGGTGTGTTTACGTCCCCGTAACTTAGCGGTTCGGCAAAACAGACCGATAGAATAAGTACTAGGCTTACAAAGAATAAGTCCTGGGGTCGATTTGCTCGACTAAAGGTGGTGCTCCAGCATGGCCGCAGTCAAATGACTGGAACAAGTAAAAGAGAAAAAAGAGTAAACATCAATACTTCTACATAAACTTATATTTCTCACAGCATGATTAGGTCATGACCTCAGCTTAGATTTCAAATGGGTCAGATTTTAAACTATTGCATTCTGTTTTCCTTCAGTCATCAAAATTGCTCTGGCGAAAATGACAAGCAATAGATAATCTTAATGTTCTGTAGACTCCCTGAGAACTCTGACTCTCTCATATCCTTCATTAGGCCTATGGGTAACAGATTACACTGGAGCACCCTCACTCCCTACCCTGGTACCCTATAACTTTGTCTTTTTGTACAGCCAGCTGTCACTCACTCTTCTCTGGGCTACTTCTAGTGTCACTCACCACCTTATCTTTTCACTCACTCCTACCTTTGTCCACCTCTCTAATTATCAATCTCTCACCTTCCAACTTCACCCCCAAAATCAAAGGTGGGGTGGGGCAGGGAGCAAATTTCATCATATTCTTGCTCCCTTTTCCCCACCACCCATTGTACTAGTCCTTCTCAAATCATAACTCTCTCCCAACTTTCCTTCCTCAAGAACTTGAGCAAATATACAGGCCCTGGATTATCGAGTACTCACTACAGAGACAGTCTTGTCCCTCTCGGCAACCGTTTCTGCTATCGTGGCACTCTCTCCTATTTCCCTCATCAGTTCACATCTTAGGTTACTGACTACTCTATGTAATATGTACTACAAAGCACTCCTGTGCTGGTGCTATGACAGAACCTCCACCCTTCTGTGTTCTCTCTACAGTGATTAGTAAGTAAAAACAACCTCTCTAGTACTGGTACCTTGAAAAAATACACCCAGTACACTTACTTACTTGTACTTGTGGCGACATTCACCCTGGGCGGGTTGAGTCGGCTTCTTCTAGCACCCTTGAGGCATCTCGAACCATGGCAGCCCACGCACGACGGTCCTGCGCCAGTTCACTGGAGATAGCAAGCCAGTCACGGTTCCATCGGCCGGTCCTGTGAGCATGGAGAGGTCCTCCTTGATCGTCGTAACCCAGGTCTTCAGCTGCCCACCTGGGTGTTTCCGCCAGTTGGGAAGTGGAGTTGGGAGAAGGACATCACGACTCAGTTCACCCACCGGACACCTACATGCATGGGCAAACCACCGCAAGCGCCGTTGCAGAAGGACAGATGGAAGGGGCCGCAGAGACAGGCGAAGTCGGAGATTGGCGGTGGGAACATGATTCACCCGACAGCAACGAAGAATGCACCGGAGGCAGTCATTGTCGAAGACTTCCAGTCTTCGTTGATCGACCACCCGCATAGGCCACGTTTCACAGCCATAGAGAAGCACTGTACGAACGATGGCCTGATATATTCGCCCTTTGGTCACCGATGAGATCTCCCTTCGGTCCCACAGACACACTCTAAAGTAGCTGGCAAGTGAGCAGAGAAAGCATAAAGTTGTGAGGTCCCTTTAGTCCTGTGTTGCTAAGGACTATTCAACTTCACTAGGGTTGATGCCAAGGGTTAAAAAGAAGGCACACAGTAGACTGGACAGTGGTTTGCAATAGGAAGTGATAGAATAGTGGTTTGTGATATCTGGTTGTAGAAAGCCAAATGGCACATAGAAGCGCCAGTCTATAGGAGAAGCGACACTCAATAAGAAATGGCACTGACTGTGACAGCCTATACAAGCATGGAAAGCAAATGTATGATGATGATGATGATGGTGATGATGGTAATGATGATGATGGTGATGGTGATGATGATGGTGGTGATGATGATGATGATGATAATGATGATGATTGTTATGATGATGGTGATGATAAAGATGATGGTGATGATACTGATGATGGTGGTGGTGATGGTGATGATAATGATGATGATTGTGATGATGATGATGATGATAAAGATGATGGTGATGATACTGATGATGGTGATGATGATGATGATGATTGTGATGATGATGGTATATGACGATGGTGATGGTGATATAATGATGATGGTGATGATAATGATGATGGTGATGATAATGATGATGGAGGTGGTGATGGTGATGATAATGATGATGGAGGTGGTGATGGTGATGACGATGATGATGATGGTGATGATGATGATGATTGTGATGATGATGGTGATGGTGATAATGATGGTGATGATGGTGATGAAGCACATTAAAATTTCTTAAGACAAAGATGAGTGCATACACTGTGCTTTGCTAACAAATAAATACCCATGTTTTCTGAACATCTGGGCATTTTCTGGTTTGCCAATGAAACATATAGCTCACCTGTGAATTATATGTAGCATTCAAGTGCCACATGTAGTCGATATAAGTGTGTTAGTGTGTCACAGCACAGTGATTATAAAATGTCTATTCTGGATGTTTTTTGTACCTTCTCGAGCCATGCCTGGCTCATAAGGGCTAGTTTCCCGGTTTCTTGGCGTATAGGTTCCCCCACCTGGACAGGACGCCGGTCCGTCGAAGGTGAGCTGCAAGATGCAGGAGGAAAGAGTGAGAGAAAGTTGTGGCGAAAGAGTCAGCAGAAGTTTCGCCATTACTTTCTGCTGGAGCCATGTGGAGCTTAGGTGTTTCGCTCATAAACACACACATCGCCCGGTCTGAGATTTGAATCCGCGATCCCTCGACCGCAAGTCCGCTGCTCTAACCACTAGGCTGTGTGCCTCCACCTATTCTGGATGAACAGTGTAGATTGGAAAAAACCTACATTGGTAAGAGGGTTCCTTTAGGAGTAAAGGTTAGTAAGACATAAACTCTAAATCTATATCTTGCAAGGCGAGTCAGTGAGTAATAATGATGGCTTTGTTTATTTAATTCAAAACCTTACACAAGGAATATTGTAACACAGATAACACTTCAGTTTACTATCATCTATATTTTCCATTTATAGCAATATTTAAAGGACTTCTGTTCAACTTTAGAGATTATCAAAACCAGCAGTGGTCATAGGAAATGTAGTATTCGTATGAACTAAACAACTGTTAAAGAAAATATAGAAGCCTTGTAATAGCTGTAGAAATATTTACATTTAAATCTTCCTGAATTTGCTAGCATTGATTCAAGTGTTTATGCGTGTGTGTGTGTGAGAGAGAGAGGGCATGTGCGTGCATGCGTGTGTGTATCTCCTTTTAACCCTTTCACTGCAAAAGTCTGATATATCCACTCAAAATTACATCACTCTTAACTGCGGAAAACAGTTTTATACACCAAGCTATCTTTCGCTGAATGGTATTCTGAAGCGTTAACACGCCGGGCGAAATGCTTAGCGGTATTTCGTCTGCCGTTACATTCTGAGTTCAAATTCCGCCGAGGTCGACTTTGCCTTTCATCCTTTCGGGGTCGATAAATTAAGTACCAGTTACGCACTGGGGTCGATGTAATCGACTTAATACCTATGCCTGTCCTTGTTTGTGCCCTCTGTGTTTAGCCCCTTGTGGGTAATAAAGAAATAGGTATTTCGTCTGTCTTTACATTCTGAGTTCAAATTCCGCCGAGGTCGACTTTGCCTTTCATCCTTTCGGGGTCAATAAATTAAGTACCAGTTACGCACTGGGGTCGATGTAATCGACTTAATACCTATGCCTGTCCTTGTTTGTGCCCTCTGTGTTTAGCCCCTTGTGGGTAATAAAGAAATAGGTATTAGCTTGAAACTATTTTCTATTGAGAGATATGTCACAAGTTTACTGAGGCTTGGAGAAAATACCATTCTTTTTGTTTTTTCTTTTTTTTTCTTTTGTAGATATTAAACAGCATTACTGGAATAACCATGAAATATAATTTTGCAGTTAAAGGGTTAATAATTTCAGTCATTGGATTACAGCCATGCTGAGACACCCGCTCCATGTATATACTCTTTACTCTTTTACTCTTTTACTTGTTTCAGTCATTTGACTGCGGCCATGCTGGAGCACCACCTTTTAGTACTTATTCTATCGGTCTCTTTTTGCCGAACCGCTAAGTGACGGGGACATAAACACACCAGCATCGGTTGTCAAGCAATGCTAGGGGGACAAACACAGACACACAAACACACATATACATATATACGACAGGCTTCTTTCAGTTTCCGTCTACCAAATCCACTCACAAGGCATTGGTCGGCCCGGGGCTATAGCAGAAGACACTTGCCCAAGATGCCACGCAGTGGGACTGAACCCGCAACCGTGTGGTTGGTTAGCAAGCTACTTACCACACAGCCACTCCTGCGCCTATATAGTTAGTCAATTCTGTTCAAATTTAGAGATTATCAAAATTAGCAGTAGTTATGAGAAAATGTAGTATTCATATGAACTAAACAAAAGTTATGAACAAAAAAAAATGAAATTGCTTTTATTCGTGGTTTGGGATTTGACTGCCCTTTCTAGCATGTAAGGTGTCTTGTCAAAGGTTGTCTCTTTCATGTATAAATACTTAAATTGTTTGTACACTATTATGTGGTACTGGCAACGACCTCAACCGAGGTCGTTGCCAGTACCGCCTGACTGGCACCCGTACTGGTGGCACGTAAAACCACCTAAAACACTCTTAGAGTGATTGGTATTAGGAAGAGCATCCAGCTGTAGAAACTCTGCTAGATCAAGATTGGAGCCTGGTGGAGCCATCTGGTTCGCCAACCCTCTGTCAAATCATCCAACCCATGCTAGCATGGAAAGCAGACGTTAAATGATGATGATGATACTTATCAATCAAATACGATGACTGGCATAAGTGCTAAGAGTACCATACGAGTGAGATCATAGCCAGAGCAACAAGCTGGCCTCCGTGCTGATGGCACATGAAAAGCACCATTCAAGCGTGATCGTTACCTTTGTTACCTTGCTAGCACTTGTGCCGGTGGCACGTGAAAAAACATTCAAGCAAGGTTGTTGCTAGTGCCACTGAACTGGCACCTGTGCAGTGGCACATAAAAAACACCATTTGAGCGTGGCTGTTGCCAGTACCGCCTGACTGGCCCTCTTGCCAGTGGCATGTAAAAGCACCCACTACACTCTCAGAGTGGTTGGCATTAGGAAGGGCATCCAGCTGTAGAAACTCTGCCAGATCAAGACTGAAGCCTGGTGCAGCCATCTGGTTCGCCAACCCTCTGTCAAATCATCCAACCCATGCTAGCATGGAAAGCGGACATTAAATGATGATGATGATACTTATCAATCAAATTCGATGACTGGCATCCGTGCTAGTGGAGTGCTAAGAGTACCATACGAGTGAGATCGTGGTCAGAGCAACAAGCTGGCCTCCGTGCTGATGGCACGTGAAAAACACCATTCAAGCATGATTGTTACCTGTGTCGCCTTACTAGCACTTGTGCTGGTGGCATGTGAAAAAACATTCAAGCGAGGTTGTTGCCAGTGCCGCTGGACTGGTACCTGTGCAGGTGGCACATAAAAAGCACCATTTGACCGTGGCTGTTGCTAGTACCGCCTGACTGGCCCTCGTGACGGTGGCACGTAAAAACACCCACTACACTCTCGGAGTGGTTAGCGTTAGGAAGGGCATCCAGCTGTAGAAACTCTGCCAGATCAAGATTAAGCCTGGTGCAACCATCTGGTTCACCAGACCTCAGTCAAATCATCCAACCCATGCTAGCATGGAAAGCGGACATTAAATGATGATGATGATACTTATCAATCAAATTCGATGACTGGCATCCGTGCTAGTGGAGTGCTAAGAGTACCATACGAGTGAGATCGTGGTCAGAGCAACAAGCTGGCCTCCGTGCTGATGGCACGTGAAAAACACCATTCAAGCATGATTGTTACCTGTGTCGCCTTACTAGCACTTGTGCTGGTGGCATGTGAAAAAACATTCAAGCGAGGTCGTTGCCAGTGCCGCTGGACTGGCTCCTGTGCAGGTGGCACATAAAAAGCACCATTTGACCGTGGCTGTTGCTAGTACCGCCTGACTGGCCCTCGTGACGGTGGCACGTAAAAACACCCACTACACTCTCGGAGTGGTTAGCGTTAGGAAGGGCATCCAGCTGTAGAAACTCTGCCAGATCAAGATTAAGCCTGGTGCAACCATCTGGTTCACCAGACCTCAGTCAAATCGTCCAACCCATGCTAGCATGGAAAGCGGACGTTAAACGATGATGATGATGATGATGATTGTCTGGTACTTACTGATTTTGGAAAGCATGCTTAACAAGTTAATAAAGGCTAGAATGAATTCAGAATGTAAAGGATCACAACCAAATACCACAAGGTATTTTGTCTCATACACAACTATCGCTGCCATTCTTTTCTCTATATTTTACTTATTAATTTATTTTATATTAATTTGTCTATTTTATATTTGTCTACTTGGCACACTATTAAGCTTGACAGCTTTTAATGGCTATTTATCTATAGCTAGATGTATGTTTAATTTAAATAATGGAAACCAGTCAAAAACTTTCTTAAAGTCAATTAGAGACAAAGGTAGAATACTCTTTTACTCTTTTACTTGTTTCAGTCATTTGACTGCGGCCATACTGGAGCACCGCCTTTAGTCATGCAACTCGACCCCAGGACATTCTTTGTAAGCCCAGTACTTATTTTATCAGTCTCTTTTGCTGAACCGCTAAGTGACAGGGACATAAACACACCAGCATCGGTTGTCAAGAAATGCTAGGGGGACAAACACAGACACACATATATATATATATATACATATATACGATGGGCTTCTTTCAGTTTCCGTCTACTAAATCCACTCACAAGGCTCTGGTCGGCCCGAGGCTATAGTAGAAGACACTTGCCCAAGGTGCCATGCAGTGGGACTGAACCCAGAACCATGTGGTTGGTAAGCAAGCTACTTACCACACAGTCACTCCTGCGCCTATATATATATATATAATAGTGTACAAACAATTTAAGTATTTATACATGAAAGAGGCGACATTTGACAAGACACCTTACATGCAGAGAAAGGGCAGTCAAAACCCAAACCACAAATAAAAGCAATTTCAAAGGGAATGAAAATAAAAAAATTTTTTCTAGTTACCCTCAAACTTGAGTTTCTGTATTAATGAGCAAATAAATTAATTTGTCATCTGTACTTCATCAGTGAGTCACTAAAATTAATGCACGCTTATGTAGCAAATAACATACTGAAAATACACGTGTTGCATACTTATACATTATATTTTCAAATCCACCGTGTAAGTGCAATTACATTCAGTAGCAAATAATAATAGGATTAAAACTGCATACCAGAAAGGCTTTGAAATTACAAAAATTTTTCTGCGAAAATAATAAGGGTAGAAAATTTAGAAAAATTTAGGCGCAGGAGTGGCTGTGTGGTAAGTAGCTTGCTAACCAACCACATGGTTCCAGGTTCAGTCCCACAGCGTGACATCTTGGGCAAGTATCTTCTGCTATAGCCCCGGGCCGACCAATGCCTTGTGAGTGGATTTGGTAGACGGAAACTGAAAGAAGCCTGTCGTATATATGTATATATATATATATATATATATATGTGTGTGTGTCTGTATATGTTTGTGTGTCTGTGTTTGTCCCCCTAGCATTTCTTGACAACCGATGCTGGTGTGTTTAAGTCCCCGTCACTTAGCGGTTCAGCAAAAGAGACTGATAGAATAAGTACTGGGCTTACAAAGAATAAGAATAAGCATGGCCGCAGTCAAATGACTGAAACAAGTAAAGGAGTAAAAGAGTATACCGGTGGCTAACATGTGTAATAAAGTCAATAGACAACATATTTTCATATATAATAGTATACAAACAATTTATGTATGCTATTAAGGTTCTCATTTTTGTTAAATGAATAAATAATCCAACGTTCTAATATACGAAAGCTGATGAACAGACTAAATTGTTTCTCCATTTTCTTATTTGTATTATAAATTAACGGTAAAATATTTCTTTACCTTTACCCATTTAATACAATAAATAAGTTAATTGCATTGCAATTAAAAACATTTGTGTATTAAGAATTTGGGTATTATACCAACAGTATATTGGATAAATATTATCCCTTAGTGGGTTGGATCTATAACTCCTAACTTACTTCGAGTTATATATATATATATATTAATATTTAAATAATGAGGGAGATAAATTAATATTAATTTAATTAACATCAATTTAAAACCAGTAGCCTAGCATACAAAAATCTGAAAAATCAGAGAAAATTCTAATACATGTGTATATTCAAGCATATTCTAGCATACGGCCGACTACCTAATTTGTCTTGCCCTTTGAACATATACATATATATACATATAAATATATAAATCATAGTTATGGCCAGTTCATAGGGTTACCCAGGGTTTTGCATCCATAAAGCACTTGGCTTCACACATGTCTCATTGTCAGACCCTAATGGCCAGTAGCCTATAGAAGTTATAGACAAGACATGTGTAAAGCCAAGCGCTTTATGGATGTGAAAACCTGGGTAACACCATGAACAGGCCATAACTAACATTCTCTAAAATACTCTACTACTCTACCACTTAGTTGTGCTTCTCTTTCAGATTTATCGTTTATTGACAATTAATACACACACACACACACACACATATATATATATACACACACATATGTGCTGTACAGTGGGATTGAACCCAAGCTCACATGGTTAGGGAACAATCTTTTTAACCACATAGCTATACCTGCACCTCAATAGAAATATAATATTAGATGAGTGTCAAATTGTGGGTTCATATACCCTAACTCTATCCAATATCAGATTCACCAAGCCTTTTCCTAGAGGTGAACTATCCTAAGATTAGAGTAATTTTTCCTCTCTAAATATTTCCTCTCTTTATATTTGCAGAAATTGATAATAATGTTACCATACTAGTCATCACTAATAAACAATTCCTGCACAATTTAGTCATCCATGTGAACCTTTATCTTTGGAAGATCTGGAGGAAGAAACAGTGCTCATGTCCTTCACAGGACAAAATGTTGAAAATAAGCTAATTATGATGTCATTTTATAAAAATAATTCATTCCACTTTTGAAGTATTTGTACTCACTAGTTACTAATTCAGAACAGCACTAGTTTCTTCAGATTTGACTAATTAATTATGTGACAACTATCCAATCTGAAGATTTCAGCATCTGACAGCTATCCTTACAGTCATTACATCATCCTATTAGCAACAGCTTCCCTCACTATTCCGCACCTAAATTCTATAACAATACACATCACTGTGTTCTTTTAACCCTTTCGTTACTGTATTTATTTTGAGATGCTCTGTGTTTCTTTCAATTCATTTTAAATATAACAAAGGACTTAGTAAAATAACTTAGTTATCATTAAGCTAGTGTTAGGAACATAAATTGTAACTAAGGTTTGGTGGAGGATTTTAATTCAAAACTTATGAAACAAGACATTTGTACTACAGAGCCAGAGGTGGTTTCAGGCAAGTTGGTGTCAAAAGGGTTAAAGAGTAAGTTTTTTCCTATACTATTTATCTTCTTGATCAATAACTTTCAGTGACACTTACTCTTACTCTTTTACTTGTTTCAGTCATTTGACTGCGGCCATGCTGGAGCACTGCCTTTAGTCGAGCAAATAGACCCCGGGACTTATTCTTTCTAAGCCCAGTACTTATTCTATCGGTCTCTTTTGCCGAACCACTAAGTGACGGGGACGTAAACAAACCACCATCGGTTGTCAAGCAATGCTAGGGGGACAAACACAGACACACAAACACACGCATATATATATATATATACATATATACGATGGGCTTCTTTCAGTTTCCGTCTATCAAATCCACTCACAAGGCTTTGGTCGGCCCGAGGCTATAGTAGAAGACACTTGCCCAAGGTGCCACGCAGTGGGACTGAACCCGGAACCATGTGGTTGGTAAGCAAGCTACTTGCCACACAGTGTTAGGAACATAAATTGTAACTAAGGTTTGGTGGAGGATTTTAATTCAAAACTTATGAAACAAGACATTTGTACTACAGAGCCAGAGCCGGTTTCAGGCGAGTTGGTGTGAAAAAGGTTAAAGGTAAGGTGTTTTCCTATACTATTTATCTTCTACATTTTATGTACATTTTTTTCAGAGTCCACTTGTGTCTAGATAATTTCTGATGCGATTCAACTCAACATCATATGGATTTTCTTCTTCACTCATTGTCAAGCAGCTTCCTTATAGCAAAGATTTATTTGCATTAAGATTAATGTAAATAAATATTTGCCTATAAAATAGTTGAAACAATCTTTACTATTTTAAATTAGCATTTTAAAATATATTGTTGTATTTAGGAATGGTCATTTTGCCAGTTTAGCCAATAAAAACACACGCACTATATATTTGGTGTTAGCGTTATTTATTTATTACATTAATCCTAATCTTATTTCGGCCAGAGTTCTTTCGTCACACTCTTGTGACCTCACCAGTGGTCCTTTGCTCTCTTCTTTCTTATTTGTGTGTCTCTCCTTACTAACCATCAGCCATTTTGTATTTCTATTGTATGTGTCTTCATTTGCGCATGCGTATATCTCCTATGTGCGTCTATGTTTAGTTAGTGTGTGTGGGGGGGGGGGAATGCCTGTAATATTTAGTGCATGTATTTTTATTGGCTAAACTGGCAAAATGACCATTCCTAAATATAACAATATCTGTTTCAACACACGATTTCACATCAAAAATCTTGCAAAACAAATGTATAAACGTAATTTTAAAATATAGTTTTACTAGAATAAATTGTTTTACTAGAAGAATTTTAAACTGAAAAAAATCCCATGTTTTAAAATGTAAGCTATATTCAATATCATTCTAAAATATTTTCTGAATATTCTTATTTTGCAATTCTTAACAAATTTAGTCAATTGCTTAGTACTTAGCAGAGTTCTTTCCAAATTATGCCAGATCCATTCTGCTCTAGTTTTTATTGAGCAAAACTACAGGCATTATATAGAAATTCAGCATATTACTCTAAATTTAGTAATACTGTTGCTAAAATTGATGTATCTTCATAATCAAGGTTGTTAACTAAAGGCAAAATTCAAATAATTTTCCAATAATTTTGTACTTGGAACAAAGAAAATAAAATAATTTATCTAAACAGATGCAAATGACTTGTTCTAAGAGAATTAAATATTTCCTTGAAAAAGAAATCAAAATAACATAATGCAATATTCAATAATAAAATTAATTATGAGTGTTTGTTACAAAATTATAAGTAATAATTATATAATCAATAAAATTCATTTCCTTAAAAGAATAAAAACAATGTAAAGTATAGAATAAAAACAATGCCTGAAGATTATATTCAGCTCTTCTTGAAAACAGCCACTACTCTAAATTTATAGTTTGCTTTCTAACATTCTAACGTCCTATAGAATAAAATATTTCAAGGATCAAATTATTCTTAAAGCCTAAATTATCCATGTTCAGTTCATATAAGATTAAGGAATGTTTCGAATAAAAAAAATCTTCACATGCACACACAGACACAGCTATACATGTCGCTGGATACGTATACTTACTTTAATGAGTAGAACTCCATCATCATCATCATCATCATCAACATTTAATTTCCATGTTCCATGCTGGCATGGGTTGAACAGCATGACAAGAACTAGCAAGGCCAGGGGTTGTACCATTTTATAAAATAATAGTAATGAAATTATTGTATACAGTGCTCAGGTGCACCACAGCTTGTCAAAAGTGCATATAAAGCATATGCAGTAATGTACAAATGTCTGGAAAGTGAACAGTGTATGAGTCAGATACATGCTTGCATGTGTACGGAGGGGAGAAAAATCAGGTGTAGTGTTGGTGAATCTCAGAAAGCATGGAAGTTTTGAAGGATGCAGTGCTCCGACAACTAACAACTGATGCCGGCAGTTTGTTCTATGCTTCAGCAACTCTTAGCATAAAAAAATATTTCCGAAAGTCATGGGAGCTGTGCTGTTTTCTGACTTTGTAAACATGTCAACAGGTGTTAGACGGATGGAATTTGAAAAGGTGCTCAGAGTTATTGTTTGTAAGATGGTTAATAATTTTATGGGTGTCTGCCAAGTCAGTTGCTAGACATCGGAGTTTCAATATGTAACCATGCCCAGGGAAGTAAGGCATTCAGTATATGGTAAATGCCTGATGGAGGGTATTCTCTTGGTTGCACGTCGCTGAATGGCTTCCAGACGATTAATATCCTGAGCAAGATAGGGGTTCCAGACTGGTGATACAAATTCCAGGTGAGGTCACACCATAGCTATATAAAGCCGCAGAGAGATAGCCGGAGAGCAGCTCACAAAGGACTTGGTGAGTGATGCCAAGACAACCTCAGCCTTCTTGGCAATTTTAGACATGATCTTTCTAAGATATTGAAGACATAATACAATATGCTACTTCAGTTTCATGGTCAGATCATGATTGAACTTGGTGCACAAATATGTGACCGTCCATTCCTCAAGCAAAACCAAATTAGTGAAGCTTCTATTTCTACTGAGTAATCGATGGCCTCGCCTTACTGGCACCTGTGCCGGTGACATGTGTAAAAAGATTCGAGCGAGGTCATTGCCAGTACCGCCTGACTAGCCCCTGTGCCGGTGGCATGTAAAAAAGCACCCACTACATTCTCGGAGTGGTTGGCGTTAGGAAGGGCATCCAGCTGTAGAAACTCTGCCAGATCAAGATTGGAGCCTGGTGCAGCCATCTGGTTCGCCAGCCCTCAGTCAAAATCGTCCAACCCATGCTAGCATGGAGAGCGGACATTAAACGATGATGATGATGATGATGATGAAAGTTCACTAGTAGCCCCACCATAAAATTAGAGAAACAAATTGTATGAAGTTCTCTATCTCTCTCATGATCTGTCTGTCTGTTTGTGTAACTCTCTCTCTCTCTCTCTCTCTCTCTCTCACACACACTTATTTAGACATATAAATTATTCAAATGTCAATAATTCTGGAACAACTGCCAAATAACATAATTGCTTGCATGCAATAATGTTATTCAAGCAATCCTTAGAGTTTATCCAAAGCTTTCAATTTTGATATTTTATTCCTACAAAAGCATAATATTTGAAGAGTCAAGAATTGTTAACAGGTGTTATAGGGTTAAAAACAGGTGTTTTTCATTAAATATTTAGATATAATACTTCTAAGAAGTATTTCAATTACTACTTTTCAGCAGGTTTCTAATTAATTTTTTATAGATTATAATAATAATAATAATAATAATAATAATAAAAAAGTCACTGAATGAACTATATTAAATCATCATCATGCATATTTGATAAATGATTTCCCTCGTAAGTGGGGGTGGAGAAGAAATCATTTAAACATATCTAGACTATCAAAAGCCTTTATTAATCTTGCTGAAGCAATACTGCCATATTTATTTTAGCTTAGGTATACTTTAATTATCACCTGTTATGGTTTTTCAGTGCATTTTGAATTCTCTGACATAACCATTTTACCAAATTTGCCAGTAACACCTGAAGCTTTACATCAACAGCTGCTGTAGATTTAACAATATAGCAAATGGCTTATAGATAATTCCTCAGTTTTTAATATAAATTATATCCTGTACCTATGTTTTTATATAAACGTAACATATATATAAATAGGTGTGGCTGTATGGTAAGCAGTTTACTTCCCAAATATATGATTTCCGGGTTCAGTCCCACCACGTGGCACCTTTGGCAAATGTCTTCCACTATAGCCTCAGGCCAACCAAAGCCTTGTGAGAGGATTTGGTTGATGGAAACTGAAAGAAGCCTGTCATATATATATGTATATATCTATGTATGTGTCTTTGTGTCTGTTCACCCACCACCGCTTAAGAACCAATGTTGGTGTGTTTACATCCCTGTAACTTAGTGGTTTGGCAGAAGTAATTGATAGAATAAGTACCAGGTTTAAAAAAAATGTACTGGTGTCAATTCATTCGGCTAAAATTCAAGGTGGTGCCTCAGCATGGCCACAGTCAAATGACTGAAACAAGTAGAAGATAAACGGTAAAAGACAGGTATTTACTATTATGTTACTAAGTTACTAGGTATAAAATTAATGGCCAACTGGTTAAAACATTACACTTTGCCATTTTGAAGTCCTACATTTGATCCCACCGTTTGGTTTCTTCATCATCATTTAATGTCCATTGTCCATGCTGTCATGGGTTGGATCTTTTCTTGTAGATCTAAAGCATTACTATGTGAGGTATACTTGCCATCTCAATATGGCTAACCATTAAGGGTGGGTGTTACTGTAGCTTGTAGCCCCAGGAGAACATCGTCTCCAGCTGGCTTTTGGCACACTTTCTGTGCCCTTATGGTATTTGCAAAGGGAGGTCATCCTTCCCTCGTCAACCTAAGTGATACGCACGGACTGCAGTTTCTGGGTCTTGACCCGTCATTGGTGTACGACAATCACCGGTTTTCGATGAAAAGAAGTTCCCAATGAAAATAATATTATACTTTTTCCAGTAACTCTACGTCACTGATGAGATTTATTAAAGCATTACTCATATCATGAAAATACCATGGTACCACACCCTTTCCAAAGATGAACAACATTCATTTCAAGTCTTCACAATCACACCAGATGCCGGGCCCCACTGTCACCAAGGACCTCTCCTGGTGAGATCCCATCTTTAGCATAACTAGGACACATTCGATTGAGTTGCTTTTCTCATTAAGGCCAAAAGATACTTACCCCACCAACAACTGCTGACAGTTTATGCCAATGAAGTGAAGCCTACAATGAAGTACTGCACCCACATTTGGGATGGTACTGCTGCTAATCACACTAATACCTCAGATCACATCCAGAGAAGGGCCACTTGGTTGATTTGCATTTCATCACTAACAGATACACTCCTGCCTTAGCTCCATAAGTGTGCTGTATCCTCTCTCTGTCTATTACTACTTTAACCCTTTCATTACTGTATTTATTTTGAGAAGCTCTGTGTTTCTTTCAATAACTTTAAATATGACAAAGAATTTAGTAAGATAATTTAATTATCATTCAGCTAGTGATAGGAACATAAATTGTGACTAAGGTTTGGTGGAAGATTTTAATTCAAAACTTATGAAAACAAGACATTTGTACTACATAGCCAGAGCCAGTTTCAGCTGGGTTGGTAACGAAAGGGTTAATGACTCCTGCTTGGTGGTCTTGTAATCCCACCACTGAAGCAGCCCTCCTCCCCATCACAACTTACTCCCACCTCTTGACTCACTTGGCGTGCCCAACCACCCTTTCTCTAAATTAACCACAATGCCTAATCCTTTTTCTTCAGAAGATTATTCTTCTGTTTATGTTTTGCTGCAGGTGTCAAAAATGTACTGGTGTCAATTCATTTGACTAAAATTCAAGGTGGTGCTCCAGCATGGCCACAGTCAAATGACTGAAACAAGTAGAAGATAAACGATAAAAGACATGTACTGGGACTCAGACTTACAACAGTCTAAATGCAACATTTGTAGGATCAATCTTACAAGTCACAAAGAGCATTCAAGAGTCACGGGCCTGTTCCTTCCTCCAGACACAGAAAGTTAGAAAATTATAAAATCTTATTAAAAGTATATTTGAGAAACAGTGAAATGGGATCTAAGTTATTTGTTATTAAAAACATGACTGAATTTAGAACTTATATGTTTCTTTATTACCCACAAGGGGCTAAACACAAAGGGGACAAACAAGGACAGACAAACAGATTAAGTCCATTACATCGACTCCAGTGTGTAACTGGTACTTAATTTATTGACCCCGAAAGGATGAAAAGCAAAGTCAACTATGGCGGAATTTGAACTCAGAACGTACCAGCAGACGAAATACGGCTATGCATTTCGCCCAGCGTGCTAACGCTTCTGCCAGCTGAATTTAGAACTTATATTAATAAAATTATATAAATCTTTTACCATACTAACATTAATATTTTACCGTATTACCCAGGGATGCCACTGATGGGTTTTTCCACCCAGATCTGGGTTTTTGGAGCAATGATGGGTATATGGCTTTTAATTTCCAAATTTGCATTAAATCTGGGTTTTTAAGTTAGTTTTGGCTGCAAATTTATCTTTTAAAGAGAATTTGGTGTCATACTCTTTCTTTGTATGCAATATGTACCAAAGTTGCACCTCTTCTAACACTTTGTAAACTTTCTATACATCATCCATAATCATTTCACGTAATGAATTTATCGATACAGATATTGTAAGTGGCGTAATTACTGATCGTACGCATTCATTATTTGTTTATACTTGTATCATACCGGACAACTACAAGTTACAATGCGTTGGTGGCCGCTTGTACACTTGTCTGAAACTCTGACACCACCAGATGACAGCTTGACTATGTTGATGGTGTACACTTCGATTGTTACTCGTGATTTAAAATTTGTCTAACAACATTTTGAGGGAGTGTTTTGGTCTTTGTAACCCTTTTTCGAAGTAATGGAAGACAATAGTGTATCCAAAAGAGGAAGTGGAAGTGGTACACCCAAAATTTCAAGAAGTCGTGATTAGAGGATGCTGAGCTAAAAAGATGGGTTACAGCAAGATGATAAAAATACTGATACCTGCGACTGCATTTGTTGCAATGTTGTGTTGAAAAATGTTAACAAATCAATGTTGTTGGCTCATAAAAACATTGCCAAACACAAGAAAGCTTTTGATTGTGCAAAATAGGCTATTAAATTAGATTCATTTATTGTTAAAAAAAAATAGATGATAGATTAAATGAAAAAGTAGCAAAGGTAGACTTGCTACTAACAGGTTATGTTACTGAACATCACGTACCTTTCATCCAAATAAATCACTTAGCTGAAATTTGTAAAGAGGCCTTTCCCGATAGTGAAATAGCTAAAAATCTACAAATGGAAAGTGAAATGGCTAAAAATCTACAAATGAAGAAACAAAATTAACATACATTATGCAAGACGGAATTGCATATTATGGATGAAATGAAATCTTGGAAATTCTCAAGAAACCCCCATCATTGGGGACTCAGCTAGACTCAAAACCAATTGCAAAAACTTTTTAATAGAATTATGCTCTCAAATACTTGATCCAAAAGTAGCACGTGATCTCACTAACTCTCCTCGGTTGATAATTCCCTTGGCATCAAACTTTCCAGTAATTGCACCAGAAAACACACTTGATGAATTAGACGATGAATGGAGATTATTTTGCAATACAAAGATATTCCTGTTTCCTCAAAAAGCATCCATGAATTCTGGTATTCCATATGCAATCTTAAAGACAGGCTTGACCACTCTGAATTTGAGAGGCTCTCACAATTCATGACTAATTTAACGGTGTTACCACATTCGTCAGTGTGCATGGAGTGCATATTTTCCCAAGTAAATTGCACAAAGACTAAGTTCACTAATAGGTTGAAGACTGAAATGATTACCAATCATCTTAATGTAAAACAAGCAATTACAAGAAAGGCAGCATCATGCATTCCTTGGGAGCCAAATGCTAAACTTATTCAAGATGTAGTGGATGGGTCTTGTCATTGTAGATATATGAATAGATTGAAATTCAGAAAGGAAGAAAATGATTGTATCACCATTGAAGGAGTGAATGAAGATGATGTAGATATGTACGAAATGGACAATTAGCTGCCATATGATATAAAGTAAGTATTAAATTCTGTATTCATTTTGTCATATAACATATTTTATCATTAAATTACTAATTATATACTCTTTACTCTTTTACTTGTTTCAGTCATTTGACTGCGGCCATGCTGGAGCACCACCTTTAGTCGAGCAAATTGACCCCGGGACTTGTTCTTTGTAAGCCCAGTACTTATTCTATCGGTCTCTTTTGCCGAACCGCTAAGTGACAGGGACGTAAACACACCAGCATCGGTTGTCAAGCAATGCTAGGGGGACAAACACAGACACACAAACATATACACACACATACATATATATATATATACATATATACGACAGGCTTCTTTCAGTTTCCGTCTACCAAATCCACTCACAAGGCATCGGTCGGCCCGAGGCTATAGCAGAAGACACTTGCCCAAGGTGCCACACAGTGGGACTGAACCCGGAACCATGTGGTTGGTAAGTAAACTACTTACCACACAGTCACTCCTGCGCCTGTATATGAGGAATGTTTGATATGTACATGAGGAATGAGCTAGCTTCATTCAGCATTGAGGATGAATGAAGCCAGCTCAACCCACCCCCGGTGAATGCTGTCTCAAGACAAGACTAATTATTTGCCTATTTTCTAACATCTGGGTTTATATAATAGGATCTGGGTTTTTTGCAGAAAAAATAATTTGGGGTTTTATTATTTGATGAATGGCAACCCTGATATTACCATTAATAAGAGTAATAGGCTGAATGAAATATACAATATTCTTTAGAAATTGTAAATTGATTTGAAACATCTCAGTAAAAATTGTAGGAACAGGTCTTGGAAGACAAATTCATTTTGTCAGTTCAGCATTTAACAAAATACAAATAACACAAGATTGGATTACTGTTCATAGTAGATTTGAAATATATGAAATGAAGATGAGAGAAATATGTATATAGCATATACGCAGGATATGCGTATATGCTATATGTATATAGCATATACGCATAGGTGCAGGAGTGGCTGTGTGGTAAGTAGCTTGTTTACCAACCACATGGTTCCGGGTTCAGTCCCACTGCGTGGCACCTTGGGCAAGTGTCTTCTGCTATAGCCTCGGGCCGACCAAAGCCTTGTGAGTGGATTTGGTAGACGGAAACTGAAAGAAGCCCGTCGCATATATGTGTATATATATATGCGTGTGTGTGTTTGTGTGTCTGTGTTTGTCCCCCTAGCATTGCTTGACAGCCGATGCTGGTGTGTTTATGTCCCCCGTTACTTAGCGGTTCAGCAAAAGAGACCGATAGAATAAGTACTAGGCTTACAAGAGAATAAGTCCAGGGTCGAGTTGCTCGATTAAAGGCGGTGCTCCAGCATGGCCACAGTCAAATGACTGAAACAAGTAAAAGAGTAAAAAGAGAGAGAGAGAGAGCATGAATATTACCACTTCCCAATATTTAGACCAACCACAGCAAGTTAACAATTTTTCACAATATTTCAGTTCTTTATTTTCAACCTACACCTGTTGATAGAGGCTGTATTTCTAAGAACGTGAATTGTTGAATTATCCATAGAAGGAGAACATTTGTTACATACATATCAATCAACAACAAATATATATCGTAGATATTCCTAATTCTAATTGGATAACACATGAAGCTAGTGTCTGATTCCAGCAGAAATGGCAGTTCACCTAATTGCCAGGTGGAAATGAGTACAAGAAGGAGGCTGAGAAGGTTTCAACAAGATTAGCTGTTACAGGTTGGAATAGATGAAAAAAGACAACAAAAAAAAAAAAGTTAATATACATCTGGAAGATCCTAGAAGGACTTGTCCCAAACTTTGGCATCGAGAGTTACACAAATGCCAGAACTGGGCGCCACTGCATAGTGCCAAGGACTCCAAATTTGCCATCAAGATGTAGGACAAGATACTGTGATAGCCTGGGCTTCAGAGGCCCACAGCTCTTCAATATCTTCCTGAAGGACCTGAGAGACCTGCATGGGGTGGATGCAGATGTCTTTAAAATAAAACTGGATCTCTTCCTGTCAGGTGTCCCAGATGAACCAACTTCATGGCAGGTGGTGCAGATGAGGGCAGCTGCATCGAACTCTCTCATGCACCAAATGGCAATTGCTAAAAAACATTCGTGAAGTAAAATCATGTAGCAACACCAAATGGCAGTGCCCCAGCATGGTCACAGCTCGTGAGTTGAAACTAGATAAGATAAAATAAAATAAAATAAAATAAATAAATAATAAATAAACCACTTTCTAAGTGAGATCAATATAAAAGACCATCGTTAGCTAACTTTGAGCTGTCTCCAACAGTTTCGGGGACAACCCAAGAATTACTTTCAACTCAACAAGCAATAATTAGAAGATTGTCAGCTGAGAAATGAGTTTAACAGTTTCTTGCTATGCACAAAAAAAGAAATGCACCAGTGACATTTTATTCTTTACATTGCAAAAGCCTAAAGGCATTGTCTTCAGCAAGTTCTTATCAGTCAGCAAGTTTGGCAGACAACCTAAAAGATTTACATGCCAAAATTCTGTTTTCCCAGAGGAAAGCTAGATAAAAATGCAAACTTGTGTGATGTTGTTATAACGAGGTAGTAAAACTTACACAGTAAGACAATTATGAAAAATGTTTTTAAGCTCTATTATAGACTTAGAAAAACAGGTAAAAATAAAATGAAAAACACATACAAAACAATCCGTTATTTTTATCGTTATAACTTCATTAAATCGAATAAAACAGATTTGATAAAATAACTTTTTTAAACTTTTATCTTTGTAAGAAATAAAGCTACAATAACTGTAATCATTATCTTTCTTTTCTTGTTCTCTCCACTCTGCAGAGATTTGTAGGAGTGCTGTTGCGACCCATGGTGTGTCCTAGTCCTTTAACTCTTTAGTGTTTGCATTATTCTGCCAAAATTAATGCTTTTTTTATCCGCATTGTTTTGAACTAATCATGCATTATCTCGTAGCTATGAGATTTTGATGAGGTAGCTGTTAATTTTTAAAACGATATTGTAGGGTTGGTGTATGAGACCAGATCTGGCCAGTTTGACCGTAAAACAGGTAGAATACTTTTGGCCGGATATGGCCACTTTAAATGCTAAAGGGTTAAACTTGATGGAACCCAATCTTGTCCAGGTCCAGCCACAGAAAGAGTGAGAGTGTGAGAAAGAGAAAGAGAGAAATAGAGACAAAGAGAGAGAGGGAGGGAGAGAGAGATTCTGGTTACTGAATGTGTAATTTATTCATCAACCATGAGCAGAGGAAAAGCAAAGTTGACTTTGGTAGGATCTAAATTCAGAGCACATCATCATCATCATCATCGTTTAGCATCTGCTTTCCATGCTAGCAAGGGTTGGACAGTTCAACTGGGGTCTGGGAAGCCAGAAGGCTGCACCAGGCCCCAGTCTGATCTGGCAGTGTTTCTGCAGCTGGATGCCCTTCCTAACGCCAACCACTCTGTGAGTGTAGTGGGTGCTTTTTACGTGCCACCGGCACAGAGAAGTTAAAACAACTACTACAAGGTATTTTATCCGATGCTCAAGTGACTATGCACAGGTTTATTACATTCCATTTCACCAGATACTGAAGAAAGTACCATTTAAAACAGAATTAAATACAAGAACTTTATGATTATATTTTTCACAGAAACATTAGCAAAGATTGTGAACAAAATTAATGATATCAATTAGTTTTAAAGTAAAATGTATTCAGTGCATGACTTAATCTCCTTCAGCCATTATATTTTAGTGCCACTTCACACTTGAAGTATCACAAGATGATGATTTTGAAAAAAGTAATTAATCTTCCCAATTATTTTCAATAACTAATCTTTACACTTTTAAACAGTTTTAAGATCAGGAAGAGATAATCAATACACAAATTCCAGTCTTGTCAGAAACTAGAGTAATTGCCTTGTGTCAAATACTAAAGTAACAGGAAATCTATTATAAACAGATGGAGGTCTACCAGTGTAAAAAAAGCAAAGACGGAGAGAAATTTTATATCCACAAAATCCTATATTAATAGTTAAAACCAAATGTTACCTCCTGCACTAAGAATAGCTGCTTTCCATTTTTAAGATGTAAGAAGATATCTTGGCAAAATTCAGGTTATTCGAACTATCTATCATAATATCAGTTTCTAATTGAGAGATATGGTTTCATTTTACATGAATGTAATATAAAATGCTGGAATCGCTTGAAGACAATTTCTTTGATTGATTCCATGATCATCATCATCATCATTGATGTAATTTCAACATCTGTTTATTTTTAAGCACTCATGAACTGGCTAATTCTGCATTACTGTAACACGACCATTCATTTCAATATTTTGTCATCTCAACCTGAGATCTGACCTCGGCACCGCTTGCTATGTCTTCTTTAACCTTCACTTCTCATACATCCTCAAACACCACACATCCTCACGACTAACACTCGTCATCAAACAGATCAAAGTATAATCATCTCACCTGCACACATTAGTAATGATGCCTTTAATGCTGAACTGCTTCCATAGGTCACATCTAATTCTGCCTTCGATGCAGGTCAATATTTCACATTAAAAAGAGGTCGTTCACCCCACTTCTCTCCAAATTCCACATTTATCACCTTTGTTTAATTTCCTTACAGCATCTTATTCCCGTATATTTCATACAGTCATTTATATACACTGGTTATTTTAAGGAGGAGTTCCCTGGGATCTGACAACAACCACTTATTTTCAGTAACATGAATCAGGAAAGATAATTGTATTTCGATTTAATTGATAGGCACACAAGTGAAAGATAAAACCCCCTTTTGATTTATTCAATAGCATGGACTTTTGAATGTAGAATCCAAGAGATGGTGCTCATTGTTGAAAAATACAAACCAATATATTCTGCGGAGTAGTTGTCAAATGCACAGGAGACCATGTAGGATGCAAAAGGGCTCCTTAGTCATGTC
Source organism: Octopus sinensis (assembly GCF_006345805.1). Taxonomy (NCBI): domain Eukaryota; kingdom Metazoa; phylum Mollusca; class Cephalopoda; order Octopoda; family Octopodidae; genus Octopus; species Octopus sinensis. Next base: position 192,588,524 of record NC_042998.1, on the reverse strand, counting down.
TTCAACAAGACAACCTTCTTAGAGCTCATTCCACAATAAAATATGCCCAGTACACTTTGTGATGTAGGTGTTAGGAAGAACATCAAGCCAGAGAAAGCACAGCAAAAATGGAATGTAACAGGGAGACATGGTACCTGACCTGTCTAGGAAGGCAGTGACTCCAAATAAAGACTGACTCAAATCAGTACAACATGAAAGTGAAAGTAAAATGCTGTTGCTGTTGAGTGAATGGTCTTCGTCCCAGAGATCACAAGATGGGAGAAGTCTGGAACGTGGTCCTTTGCTATTCGTAAGACCCGCAGAAGAGAAAGCAGGTCAACCCCCGACACCGAGAGCATCGACGGATGGATGAATGCGCATCAAGGCTCAGCGGTTGCGTAGGAAGTCGGGGACAAGAAACAGGAAGAAAGAGTGAGAGAAAGTTGGAGCGAAAGAGTACAACAGGGGTCGCCAACACCCCCTGCCGGAGCCTTGTGGAGCTTTAAGTGTTTTCGCTCAATAAACATACACAACGCCCGGTCAGGGAATTGAAACCACGATCCTCCGACTGCAAGTCCGCTGCCCTAACTATTGGGCCATTGCACCTCCACTGCTGTTGCTGGTGATGATGATAAACAACAAAAATACAAGGTTTGGTCACTAGGCTGAAAAATCCTTCAGTCTATATCCCATCAGAGAAAATGATTTAAGACACAACTAATCTATACTTCAAATACCAAACACTAGAGAAGGAACAAGAAGAGGAAATAACTTGGTGATGAATGTCATTAATTAGAAAACTGTCCAAAGTGAATGATCTAACAGAGATGCTTTTTCAATGTCATATTTCCATTTTATAATACAGTAATCATCATCATCGCTTAACATCCGCTTTCCATGCTAGCATGGGTTAGACGATTTTGACTGAGAGTTGGCGAACCAGATAGTCACACCAGGCTCCAATCTTGATCTGGCAGAGTTTCTACAGCTGGATGCCCTTCCTAACGCCAACCACTCCGAGAGTGTAGTGAGTGCTTTTTTGTGCCACCGGCACAGGGGCCAGTCAGGCAGTACTAGCAATGACCTCACTTGAATCTTTTTACACATGCCACCGGCACAGGTGCCAGTAAGGCGACGTTGGTAACGATCACGCTTGAATGGTGCCCTTGTATGTGCCACCAGCACAGAAGCAAGTTGGCTGCTCTGGCAACGATCACGCTCGGATGGTGCTCTTGGCACAGTAATGTAAAAAAAAAAAATACAAGAAAATGTATTATACATTTTTGAGCTTTTAAATCAAAAGAAAATATATCAGGAGAGGTTTTTCAGATAATAATAATATAAGTCATTGGGATCTTTTCCTTTTGAACGGCAGATGTCAATACAATTTCTAGTTCACTAAACTAGTTAACTATACTGGTAGAATGTGTTTATAAAACATCATTTTCTCTTGGTTTTATTGAGGGTTAGGGGGAGAGTGAGGGTTAGTTACAGGATGTTGTCTCAGTTTTAGATGCAGCAAATGTTGTTTACCTAAATGGAGGTAATCGATTGGTTAAAATTGCCGAAATGCTCGGATTTTCAGACGAAATATCTTACAAACTATAGAATTTTCTTAATAAAACCAAGAGAAAATGATGTTTTATAAACACATTCTACCAGTATACGAAGTTTTAAAGTGTTTAGTTAACTAGAAATTGTGTTGAAATCTGCCGTTCAAAAGGAAAAGATCCAGTCATTGTTATATTTAATTTGTTCCCTCACATACCGATATAACTGACTGGTGGCATGTATATATAGAATAGTGTAAAAGGAAAAGCTTTTGTATCAAAATAAAAATTTCAGTTAAACTGAAATGTGAAGGCAATATTTGAAGAATAAACACATTTAAAAAGGCAATAAAAAGGCACATTAAAAAGGCAATATTTGAAGACTCAGAAGACTCATGGGCTGCAGTTTGCCTATAACTGGTTCAGAATGAGTGTTCATCAAATACCTACCCAAACACCATTGTCTAACAGGAGTCTTTACTTTGCACCTAGATTTTATTTCTAGCATGGATTTTTACCTAACACTAATATTATTTGTTTACGGTAAAGTTTTTGCAATAATTTTTTTACCAAGTACAACGTACAAAGTAATACATGAATTATTATTTCACCGACTCTCTCTCTCCTACACAGACACATGTATGTGTGTGTGTGTGTGTGTATGTATGCATGCATATATTATGTATGTATTATGTATGTATGTATGCATGTATGTATTATGTATGTATGTATGTAAGTGTATGTATGTATGCATGTATGTATGTATGTGTGCATGTATGTATGTAAGTGTATTTATGTATGTATGTGAGTGAATAACGCTTTCACGTTAACAGGTAGCTTTGTTTTGCTAAAGCTTGACGACATAAAAAGCTCTCACATCTGCCAAAACTATTGTACATGGAGACCGACTCAGGTGCCACCTAAAAAAAAATAGCTTCATCGAAAGACAACGAAATCATTTATGTGCAAAGTGCCAAAAAGATCAGCTCTGATTGTCAGTGTTTAAATTTAAACCCATCTCACGACGATGAATGTACGAGCAAGAAAATGCTTATAATTAGTTATCAAATTGCTATCTAAATATGCGTAGGAAAAAAAAAAAGACTCGACTTCTGCTGCAACAATACGTTTGTTTGAATATAATGTATTAAACCATACACCTTTAATAAATTGTAACAGAAATTGGACGATACAAGACAAATTTTCGTCCAGATTTTAGTTTCAAACTTCTACTTTCTATATTAATATCTCTGTAGGGTCGATAACAGCCATAAACCGCGACCCCAATCGATTTAATATATTGTACATACCCTAACTTCACTCCCATCCATAAACACTAATCTATGAAAATTGACCTTGTTTAACAGAAATCGATAAACTCTACCAGTTAAGTCAACTTTTCAGAGAGGAAATAAACACCTTACAAACCAGATAACCATTTGCAATGCCAAATATCTGGATACAGTAAAATTCGATCAGCAATAAGATTCAATCACGTTAACTTTGTTCTGATTTGAAAGATATTTTATATGACGTATTTGTTTACCATATAGTTCTTTCCAAAACAAAATCCACAATTCCATGGTGCGCGCATACTAAAAGATATTTGGAAATGCTCTAAGTCGTGGGCAACCTGCGGCCCGCGGAACTTTCTGAATGGCACACCTAAACGAAGAGTTAAATTTTTATTTTAGTAGTGCAGCCCGCCTGATGATGAACCATATCTATTTCTTTACTACCCACAAGGGGCTAAACACAGAGAGGACAAACAAGGACAGACAAACGGATTAAACGATTATATCGACCTCAGTGCGTAACTGGTACTTATTTAATCGACCCCGAAAGGATGAAAGGGAAAGTCGACCTCGGCGGAATTTGAACTCAGAACATAGGTGCAGACGAAATGCTTATTTCTTTACTACCTACAAGTGGCTAAACACAGAGAGGACAAACAAGGACAGACAAATGGATTAAACGATTATATCGACCCCAGTGCGTAACTGGTACTTATTTAATCGACCCCGAAAGGATGAAAGGGAAAGTCGACCTCGGCGGAATTTGAACTCAGAACATAGGTGCAGACGAAATACCTATTTCTTTACTACCTACAAGGGGCTAAACACAGAGGGGACAAACAAGGACAGACAAACGGATTAAGTCGATTATATCGACCCCAGTGCGTAACTGGTACTTATTTAATCGACCCCCGAAAGGACGAAAAGGAAAGTCGACCTCGGCGGAATTTGAACTCAGAACATAGGTGCAGACGAAATGCCTATTTCTTTACTACCCACAAGGGGCTAAACACAGAGAGGACAAACAAGGACAGACAAACGGATTAAACGATTATATTGACTCCAGGGCGTAACTGGTACTTATTTAATCGACCCCGAAAGGATGAAAGGCAAAGTCGACCTCGGCGGAATTTGAACTCAGAACGTAACGGCAGACGAAATATGGCTACGCATTTCGCCCGGCGTGCTAACGTTTCTACCAAGGGCCCGCCCGATTCCCGAAAACTCTTGTCTATGCCTGCTCAAAATCAAAGGTGGGAACCTGTGGCCGTCTGAAATATTAAACCCCCCCCCCCCCCCATGTTTAATATTTGATTCTGGTTTGTTCAAAGACACTTCCATGTCAACATCTTATCGATTTCAGAAGACAAGCAAAAATATAAGTTCAATTATTTACCGATTTCAGACTGCTAAGAAATATAGTTAATATTAAGGTAAATAAAACTGTTTGCATATCAAAGAAAACACACACATACATTACATTACATACACACACACACAAATATATACAAACACGTATATATATATATATATATATATATATATATATATATATATATCGACAGAATATAGTGTGATGTAGAATGAATGGCTGTTGAGAGACTCTCCAAATAAATAACAAGATGACAAAAACTAATGTTTAGTGTGTCCCAACTTCACATCTGAACTGGATTTTGATTTATCAAAAGACAGCAGCCTGACAGCTAACAATATTAATGATCGTCATCGAATATTTCTTTTTTTGTCGTTTATTTACTTGTCTACTCTGCAGTTTTGTTATGAGTGAGAGATAGAGAGAGAAGAAAGATAGAGAGAGAGAAGAAGGATAGATAGATAGAAAGATAGAGAGAGAGAGAAGAAAGATAGAGAGAGAGAAGAAAGATAGATAGATAGATAGATAGATAGATAGATAGATAGATAGATAGACAGGCAGAGATAGATAAACAGACATAGATAGACAGAAATAGATAGATAGACAGGCAGAGATAGATAGATAGACAGAGATAAACAGACATAGATAGATAGAAAGATATATAGATAGAGATAGATAGAAAGATATATAGATATAGATAGACAGAGATAGATAGAAGGATATATAGATATAGATAGATAGATAGATAGATAGATAGATAGATAGATAGACAGAGATAAACAGACATAGATAGATAGAAAGATATATAGATAGAGATAGATAGAAAGATATATAGATATAGATAGATAGAAAGATATATAGATATAGATAGACAGAGATAGATAGAAGGATATATAGATATAGATAGATAGATAGATAAACAGACATAGATAGATAATATTTGTTGTCTTCATTTCTTTTTCACACATTGACAAATCCATAACACAGTTAATGATAATATTCGAAATAAAAAAAAGAAAAGAAAATTGATATTATTATCCTCAGCTGAACAATAACATTTAACAGTGATGTATATTTATCTTTTCAGAATTGTCTTGTTCAAGGCAAAAAAAAAAAAATGCAGTGCAATATTAGTTCTTTAATATGAGTGGTGTTAACAGTGACTTCGAAGTTTTGGCCCAGAGACTGTATAAATCCATGAGGAAACTTAAATGTCCAGCAGTGTGATGAAGGCTAAGCAGGCCGAAACTTCGATGCCATAGTTAACTCTCTTCTTACTAAAGAATAATATATATATACTCTACGAAAAGTATTGAGTAATTCTTCAGTTTAATATAAAATTGTATTGTAACACGACGTAAAAAGCAAACAATATATACACCCATATAAATATATACACACACTAATAAATAAACTTACCCGTAGGCGGTAAAACAACTGTCTTTAATGTACATAGGTTGGTATATCAACAGAATAGTAATTTTTTCCTTCACGATGTCAGTGACCTTTATACCAACTTTTGGTACTATTTAAGAAGAGTGGTCCTGGTGCGCGAACTCGCGCTAGCTAGTCGTGACTAGTCGATCCTAGCAAAGTAAATAAAAAAAATAAATATTTTTTTTACACAAAGTAAATAATTTGGATCTTTTCGGTTTGAACGGCAGTTTTTTAATATAATTTCCACGTAACTAAACACTTTTGAACTTCGTATACTGGTAGAATGTGTTTATAAAACATCTTTTTCTCTTGGCTTTCTTGAGAAAATTCTATAGTTTGTAAGATATTTGTTGTTTTTTTATCTTCAATTTCTGCAATTTCAACCAATCAATGATCGTCTATTGAGGTAAAAAAAACATTCTGTGCCGTATGAATATGTCCCTCGTTTAAGAAACAGATTGGGTTTATTTACATTTGTGAAGAAAAAAAGATACCCTTCCCCCACCCCTAACCAACCCTAACCCTAAAACAGATTGAAATGCAATAGATCGATACTAGGGTAATAATTATGGGTGACAATTTCATGACACCGCTAGAAAAAACTGCCGTTCAAATCGAAAAGATCGAATAATTTTTGTTAAACAAAGTAAATAAAACACAAAAACACAAAGTAAGGATCGACTAGTCACGCCTAGCTAGCGCAGATGGGTGAGTCCCCAGTGCGCGCACCGGAACCTCTCTTCTTAAATAGTACCCGACTTTTCAAGTATGCTCCAAGTCCTCAAAGCGCTTCGGCCAATTAACCCACCACCGTTTCTGAGTAAGAAAAATCATCCCAGGTCTTCGTAATCATGGTGTGTCTTTAGAATGAACTTAAACACATTGACATCTTTGTACGTATAGGTTGTATCACTTTATGGAGAGCCTAGAAGCCTTTGAATATCTACGCATATAAATCTAGTGGGGGATCTTTTCGGTTTGAACGGCAGATTTTTCTAGCGGTGTCATATGAAATTGTCACCCATAATTATGACCCTAGTATCGATCTATTGCATTTCAATCGGTTTTAAAGTTAGGGTTAGGGGTGGGTATCTTTTTTCTTCACAAATGTAAATAAACCCAATCTGTTTCTTAAACGAGGGACATATTCATACGGCACAGAATGTTTTTTACTTCAATAGACGTCATTGATTGGTTGAAATTGCAGAAATTGAAGAAAAAACAACAACAAATATCTCACAAACTATAGAATTTTCTCAATAAAGCCAAGAGAAAAAAATGTTTTATAAACCACATTCTACCAGTATACGAAGTTTAAAATTTTTTAGTTACCTAGAAATTATGTTTAAAACTGTCGTTCAAACCGAAAAGATCCAATAGTGGGTTCTTAACGAGGACATAAAAAACTTCTGGCAATCTTTGTATTTACATACAGAAAAGGCCTTGTATTTACTATAACAACACACCACCAGGCATTCACTTTCTTTATCGAATACTTTCGTTCTTTGAATACGAAGACACTTGCTTCTCGATTTTATATATTTACAAGGAAGAATTATTCTCTTATGTTAACAAAGCAAAACCTAAAAGGAGTCAGCTAGACCCTACGTGATCGCGTCATCTGCTAGAAACAACAGCCATATCACACTTTACTATTTTAAAATATGTAAGAACATATTAGATTATGTGGGTCTAGACACATTGTCTTAGAAAGACGGTATGTTCATGCCGTTACGTTGTGAGTTCAAATCCCGCCGAGGTCGACTTTGCCTTTCATCCTTTCGGGGTCGATAAATTAAGTACCAGTTACGCACTGGTGTCGATGTAATCGACTTAATACCTATGTCTATCCTTGTTTGTCCTCTCTGTGTTTAGCCCCTTGTGGGTAGTAAAGAAATAGGTATTTCGTCTGCTGCTACGTTCTGAGTTCAAATTCCACCGAGGTCAACTTTGTCTTTCATCCTTTCAGGGTCGATAAAATAAGTACCAGTTACGCACTGGGGTCGATGTAATCGACTTAATACCTATGTCTATCCTTGTTTGTCCCCTCTATGTTTAGCCCCTTGTGGGTAGTAAAGAAATAGGTATGTTCATAGTTTCAACGCCTTTCTTAATAGGTCTACCTACTCAAAGCCGACTTTAGATTAAACATCAATTTTTTTTTATATATCTAATCAAATAATAAATACTAAATAATCAAGTACTCTAACGTTTTCTTTTTATTTTTAATTTATTAATCACTTAATGTTTCTTTGATACCGTTGGACATTAATCATTCGAAACTTTGCTACTTATAATTGGTTCATTAAGAATAGAATTAGTCTCTTTTTTTAATGTCTTTAAGTAAGTGCCAAGAGCTCTTCGTTGCTATTACAGTATTTTTCTATTCTTTATTAATTTCACGACTGATGACGCGGGGTATCTTTACCTTTTGACCGACAGATTTAAAAAATAATTTTTTGTAACTAAACACTTTCAAACTTCGGACACTGATAGAATGTGTCGTATAAAACATCTTTTACTCTTAGCATTTTTGAGAAAAACTTATATTTACGAAGTAATTTCACGTTAAAGTAGTCCTGTTTCGATAATTTCAACCAATCAATGACGTGTATTCAGCTGAATAAAATTACTGCCGTTGTTTGTCAACAAGAACTATCGGCGGTGTATTTTTCGTTTGCCACTGTTATTCATGACATCGTTCGTGCGTTTGTACTGGTTTTAGCTTTAAGGTTTTAGGGTTAGGGTTTTAGGGTTAAGGTTTTAGGGTTGTCATAAATAACAGTGACAAACGAAATATACACCGTCGGAAGTTCTTGATGACAAACAACGACAGTAATTTTATTCAGCTGAATACACGTCATTGATTTGTTGAAATTACCGAAATAAGACAACTTTAACGTGAAATAACTTCGTAAATATAAGTTTTTCTCAAAAATGCTAAGAGTAAAAGATGTTTTATATGACACATTCTACCAGTGTCCGAAGTTTGAAAGTGTTTAGTTACAAAAAATTATTCTTAAAATCTGTAGGTCAAAAGATAAAGATCCAACGCGGGATATATTTAAATCTGTAACAGCTTTTCTATTTCATTTGAAAAATCAATCACTTTTTGATTATGAGGGACGGTTGCCTATTTATGCGTGGTAAACTTAATGGATCTTTTCCTTTTGAACGGCAGTTTTCAACACAATTTCTAGTTAACTAAACACTTTTAAACTTCGTATACTGGTACTTTTGGCTTTCTTGAGAAAATTGTAATTTGTAAGTTTAACGTAGTTTAATTTTTCGAATTTTAACCAATCGATGGCCTCTATTGAGCTAAAATCATTTGCTGCGTCTAAAACTGAGACAATATCCTGTCACTAGCCCTAACCCTAAATTATAGCCTTTCGTTTTTTTCTTAATTGTTAAATTAATTTAATTGTTACGCGTGTGTCTAAAATTATTCGTTTTGTTTTTGTTTTGAGCTTTTGCTTTCGTTTTTTTCTTAATTGTTAAATTAATTTAAGGATAACAATTAAGAAAAAAACGAAAGGCTAAAATTTAGGGTTAGGGTTAGTGATAGGATGTTGTCTCAGTTTTAGACGCAGCAAATGAGTTTAGCTCAATAGAGGCCATTGATTGGTTAAAATTCGAAAAATTAAACTACGTTAAACTTAAAATTACAATTTTCTCAAGAAAGCCAAGAGAAAAAAAAGTTTTATTTTGACACATTCTACCAGTATACGAAGTTTAAAAGTGTGTAGTTAACTAGAAATTGTGTTGAAAACTGCCGTTCAAAAGGAAAAGATTCAACTTAATCTTTCGTTTAGTTTAACATTACCACTTGTTACTTGGATAATTTCAGCAAAGTCTCTAGCATCAGGATAACTTATCTTCGTCTCACACATCAGTCTTGATGCTCTGAAAACAACTGTGGGCTGGCCTACTTTCTATGATGGGAACAATTTTAAAAAATTGCCTTGTAATGCTTCATTGAAAAACAGATATGAATCCATTGACGAAAAGAACCTACTCGACGGAAGAAGACCAGGTGGCTGGGTTTCTTCGTGGCGTCAGCTGGGATATTCGTTTTAATCATCAACATTAAAAATACTGAACACACATGAAACGTCACGATGCTATGTTAGCTGTTTCCTATTTGAATGTCTTTTATTGTCAATAAATGACTTTGTTTTATTGTCTTACGTTGCTGAAGAAGTTGAATGAAAAAAATGTCATGTACGATCGGTTAATAACTGATAGGCTTAGGCGTGGGTGGGTGTATGGTAAGAAGCTTGTCTCCCAACCACATGATTCCAAGTTCAGTCCCACTGCGTAGCACCTTGGGCAAGTGTCTTCTACCATAGCCTCAAGCCGGCCAAAGCTTTATGAGTGGATTTGGTAGGCGGAAACTGATAGAAGCTTGTCGTATGTATGTATATCTATGTGTGTGTCCCTCCATCATAGCTTGACAACTGGTGTCTGGTACCATCCCCATAACTTAGCGGATCGACAAAAGAAACCGATAGAATAAGTACTAAAGTAAGTCCTGGTGTCAGTTTGTTCCACTAAAGCACTTCAAGGCGATGATCCAGCGTGGCCTCAGTCAAATGACTGAAACAAGTAAAAGAATAACTGATTTAGGATATTTTCTGTTTGGCTGCTACTTTTCAATTTCTTCAATTTCTGTTCCAATTGATTCATATTTGGTGTATTGGTGCAGTTTTGTAAAGTAAGCACTGACATAAAATTCATTTTCGCCATAAACCAATAAATAAAAAATTAATAACTTTTAATTTTAGTCAATCGAAAACCACACACATATCAGTGCCTGTTTCCATAGTAATAAGCCAAGCTGCTTACCAGGTGTTCTTTTTTTTTTTTTGTGTCATTTATTAAATGCTTAAAACACATGCCCTATGAGTTGTGCTTAAAAATAACAGCTAAACAGGCCTTAAAATCACACGGAATCAGTTTCAACAGAATCACCTCACCAAGTAATGTTTCCATTGGTTTTTCAAATTGCCAACATTATTTGCCAGTCACAACTTCTGACAGAAAGCAGAAATATGTTAGGGTGGTACAAATAAAATTTTAAAATCTGTTTTGGAAAAGATTCCAATACGAGTTATTAGGGCATCTTCACAATATCAATGCAGAATCGAAGAATCATCAAACAGGATAAGTTTCGTAAATACAAGACAATTAGCAAACGTAAGATTAATTTACACCAACTTATGTCTGTTATATTTATTCTGCGTTGATATACACAGTTTATATTTTTAATTTAATTTTCACCTTCAAAGTTATTTTGGATCTTTTCGTTTTGAACGGCAGTTTTTTCTAGCGGTATCACATGAAATTGTCACCCATAATTATGACCTTAGCATCGATCTATTGCATTTCAATCTGTTTTAGGGCTAGGGTTAGGGATGGGGGGAAGGGCATCTTTTTTTCTTCACAAATGTAAATAAACCCAATCTATTTCTTAAACGAGGGACATATTCATGCGGCACAGAATGTTTTTTTTTTACCTCAATAGACGTCAGTGATTGGTTGAAATTGCAGAAATTGAAGAAAAAAAAACAACAAATATCTTACAAACTATAGAATTTTCTGAAGAAAGCCAAGAGAAAAAGATGTTTTATAAACACATTCTACCAGTATACGAAGTTTAAAATTTTTTAGTTACCTAGAAATTATGTTAAAAACTACCTTTCAAACCGAAAAGATCCGTTATTTTACTATATTTTTAACACTCGTTGTAGATAATTAATAGATACGCTACCCACAAAGTAAAACGAATTACGGGTTCTGTGATGCACAGTAGCACCCAAATAGCTTTGAGAAGATCATTAATGAAATAAGAAAAACAAACAATATTCAGAGTGGGATTTCGTACCGTGTAGTAAACTTAGTTCACTTGAGGTCTTACATTCACAAACACCGTCATCATTAATCAGAAAACATCTAAAAATGTTTTATCGACCATACAGCCACCAGATGGTTGTCTAGTCTCTATTGCTTTTATTTTTAATGCTACGTATATTTGGATCTATGTATTTGCTGTCTAAACAGTAATAACACTGCAAGGCATTTCCAACTCCAGCTGTTGACAGGTGGGCAGATCATAATTTCAGCAGTTTTAATACCAGTCGTTACAGAACGGAGCCGGAGAGTATATAAGAAGTACATATACTAGACTAATAAAAATAAAACATAACATTAAAACATATAAAATCATCGATGGACATGATTTTTTTGTTAGTCCATGTTTTTCTGATTAGGAATATTGGGATCTTTTCGGTTTGAACGGCAGTTTTTTTCTAGCGGTGTCATATGAAATTGTCACCCATAATTATGACCCTAGTATCGATCTATTGCATTTCAATGTTTTAGGGTTAGGGTTAGTTAGGGTTAGGGGTGGGGGGAAGGGTATCTTTTTTTCTTCAGAAATGTAAATAAACGCAATCTGTTTCTTAAACGAGGGATATATTCATACGGAACAGAATTTTTTATTACCTCAATAGACGTCATTGATTGGTTGAAATTGCAGAAATTGAAGAAAAAAACAACAACAAATATCTTACAAACTATAGAATTTTCTTAATAAAGCCAAGAGAAAAAGATGTTTTATAAACACATTCTACCAGTATACGAAGTTTAAAATTTTTTAGTTACTCCTTTACTTGTTTCAGTCATTTGACTGCGGCCATGCTGGAGCACCGCCTTTAGTCGAGCAATGCTAGGGGGACAAACACAGACACACAAACACACACATTCATATATATATATATATATACATATATACGACAGGCTTCTTTCAGTTTCCGTCTACCAAATCCACTCACAAGGCTTTGGTCGGCCCGGGGCTATAGCAGAAGACACTTGCCCAAGGTGCCACGCAGTGGGACTGAACCCGGAACCATGTGGTTGGTTAGCAAGCTACTTACCACACAGCCACTCCTGCGCCTGTGGAAATTATTTTAAAAACTGCCGTTCAAACCGAAAAGATCCCTGTAAAACATATAGGATCATCGATGGACATGTTTTTCTGATTAGGATTATTGTAACTCAAGTTAGTGGCATGGATTTAACGAAAGTCATTTATGTTACAGTTTTGAATGACGTACACAAAGAATTCTTAATGAATTGATATGTTTCTCTTAGTTATAGACAGAGAAAAGGAAAAACTAGCGGCATTCGTTAGTAACTCGAAAAGAAACGAAAAATGTCCTTAAATTAAGAACCAGTTTTAAGTCAAATTTTTGTGCTGAAAGGAAAATATCTTTGTTAGCGGAGATTGTGATCTTATTAGATCTGTTCAGCTAATCAATCACAACATGAAACTACTTCATCAATAAACATAGGTTTTTATATACAGGAAAAAAAAAAAAGGTCAACGAATAATTGCTCGGGATTAAGGCATAGTTCGTATATATATATATTACAGTAAGGCGCATGGCTCAGTGGTTAGAGCGTCGAGCTTACGATCGTGAGGTTGTGAGCTCGAATCCCGGACCGGGCTGGGTGTTGTGTTCTTGAGCAAGGCACTTTATTTCACGTTGTTCCAGTTCACTCAGCTGTAGAAATGAGTTGCGACGTCACTGGTGCCAAGCTGTATCGACCTTTGTCTTTCCCTTGGATAACACTGGTGGCGCGGAGAGGGGAGGCCGGTATGCATGGGCGACTGCTGGTCTTCCATAAACAACCTTGCCCGGACTTGTGTCTAGGAGGGTAACTTTCTAGGTGCTATCCCATGGTCATTCATGACCGAAGGGGGTCTTTACCCCTTTATGTTGAAATATGTGATACGGGAAAGCGCAGCATTGACGATAAGATATTTGTGGAGTAAATGATGGGCTGATTCAACTAAGGGACATGTCCGTTTGGTGGATTCCAGAGTACTACTTAAGAAAAGTGGTCCCGGTGCGTGCACTCGCGTAGTCGCGCATCCGCGCTAGCTAGTCGTGACTAGTCGATCCTACAACGACTACCTAGCAAAATAAATAAAATACAAAATAAATATTTTACAGAAATGTACTTGCATAGCAAGTGGCTTGATCTGAGATCGTGTGCTGGAACGAAAACAATTGCAGTGTGGAAGGTGTTTATAAGCCATTTAAGAAACACACAAAAACCGTTAGATTCACTTCAACATTTAAATTTAATTTGTCAAAATATTTTCGTCACTTAGAGACTGCGACCTGTTCACTGACAAATGTTGAAGTGAATCTAACGGTTTTTGTGTGTTTCTTAAATGGTTTATAAACACCTTCCACGCTGCAAAATAAATATTTTTTTACACAAAGTAAATAATTTTTCTAAACAAAGTAAATAAAATACAAAAACACAAAGTAAGGATCGACTAGTCACGACTAGCTAGCGCGACTACGCGAGTGCGCACACCGGGACCACTTTTCTTAAGTAGTACCAGATTCCAGACCCTAATCTGTGATGGAAAATTGATGGGGAGTGGGGAGAATATGTGATTTTTTAACGCACTGAAAAGCTGTCAGTGAATATACTCTCTTTTGTGGAGATCGGCACTGTGTCTAACACGACCCGTTGTATAGTTGACAGTCGAATGAATGTAGATGTAATGGAGATACTGTATGTAAATGGGTACATTCCAGAAAGGGGCTGCAATGGGAGACGGCAACGGGAAAGTGAACTGTTGAAATGATGCAGAAGGTGGAGGGTTGACATTGGATTGCTGGTGTGGCTGTAGATTAAGAAATTTAAACTGAATCTATGCAGTCACATGAGAATATGCAGCAATGAAATACTTCGGATCTTTTCGGTTTGAACGACAGTTTTTAAAAATAATTTCTAGGTAACTAAACACTTTTAATCTTCGTATACTGGTAGAATGTGTTTATAAAACATCTTTTTCTGTTGGCTTTATTAAGAAAATTCTATAGTTTGTAAGATATTTGTTGTTGTTTTTCTTCAATTTCTGCAATTTCAACCAATCACTGACGTCTATTGAGGTAAAAAAGCATTCTGTGCCGTATGAATATGTCCCTCGTTTAAGAAACAGATTAGGTTTATTTACATTTGTGAAGAAAAAAAAGATACCCTTCCCCCCACCCCTAACCCTAACTAACCGTAACCCTAAAACAGATTGAAATGCAATAGATCGATACTAGGGTCATAATTAAGGGTGACAATTTCATATGACACCGCTAGAAAAAACTGCCGTTCAAACCGAAAAGATCCAATACTTCAAAAAATGAGGCGTAATGGCTTACTGCGTGGTTGGTGGAAGTAATTGGAGAATATGCTTTGATACTGAGGTCTATGCAGGGAACTGCTTTGTTGGTGCAGTCTTCGGGTTTGTTGGTATTAAGCCAAAATGGTATCCATCTTCACCATTCGCAAAGAGCAGTGGATAATGAAGCACATCGTAGGATGTAGTAATTCCTACAAAACCACTTGGTAAACAATATTCTTTGTTCTCCCATGTGGAACAAATACAAATAGATTCTTTTTTTTTTTGCTCCCACTGTAGAGCACTCAACATTTATTGCTTGTGTGAGAAGCATGAATCTTCCAAGTGAAGTTCTACCACAGAGAGTGTTTGACCCTGGGATTTATTGATAGACACTGCGAAGCTGATATGAATAGGAAATTGCACTCTTCTGAATGAAAAAAGGAATTTCTGTTCCCAATGGAATGAGAGGAATTCTGGATATGAAAATGTCCTCTCCTTTTTCACATCCAGAGAGAATAGTAACCCCATGAACATGTGGCATCATCTTCTTTACCACTAAGTGTGTCCCATTGCAGAGTGTTGGTGGATCCAAATTCCTGGAGTTCCCACTTTGAGTTTCAGTCTGTGGAGAAGTAGTCTTGGAGGCTCCAATGAATTGAGAAATTCTGTTCGATAATTTACTGCCTCTTCTGGATCTGGGAGTGTATCAACTGTCTTATAGATGTGAGGACTTTCAGGAAAGTACTGCAGTACCTGCTTATTAATTTTACTTACAGTGCTGATTTTTGGAGTCGATATTGCTCTTCATACAGACAATTGAGATTGTGATAATTTTTCAACCAATCAAGGTTCTCCTCTTTGGAGACATTGTGTCAAGAAATATGTAATAAAATGAGATGACAATTGTACATTAGTAAAGAAATGACAAGAAAAAAAGGTACATATCAATATCTTAGCTAATTTTAAGAAATACATACAGTGAACTGAGATGACACTGTTATGTTAGGAATTAATTGTCAATAAAAACATTAATTACTATCAATATTTTAAAAAGATGAAAAAGCATTCAGTGGATTAATCACACTGGATGTAAGGGAGACAATGTATATCTGAAAGTTATTTCATAAAGAATTACCTCCCGGATCTATGTAGCCCAGGAAAGGGTGTTTTCTGCTCCTAGGGGGCCTGCTACTCATTATGTGAAAACTTTTAAGAGTCTAAAATCATCTCTGGAACATAAGTAATGTATGTTTCCAATTTGGAGAGCAGTTGGGAACTTCAGAAGTTATGTGGGTTTACACACACACACAACCTCACTTTTATATATATATATATATATATATATATATATATATATATATCATCATCATCATCATCATCATTTAACGTCCGCTTTCCATGCTAGCATGGGTTGGACGGTTCAACTGGGGTCTGGGAAGCCCGAAGGCTGCACCAGGCCAGTCAGATCTGGCAGAGTTTCTACAGCTGAATGCCCTTCCTAATGCCAACCACTCCGTGAGTGTAGTGGGTGCTTTTTATGTGCCACCGACACAGGTGCCAGACGAGGCTGGCGAACGGCCACGCTCGGATGGTGTTTTTTACGTGCCACCGGCACGGAGGCCAGGTGAGGCTGGCACGGCCACGATTGGATGGTGTTTGTTACGTGCCCACAGCACGGAAGCCAGTCAAGATATATATATATATATGTATGTATGTATATATATATATATATATATAGATTAGTGAGGTAAAGGAAATAACTCAAGTAAGCCAGTAAAATAGATTGAGATGAGTTAATATAAGGATGCCTTGAATGATATACGCATTATCCCTAATCTATTTCTTCACACAAAAATCTTCAACAAACTATATTTTATTCATCAAGCTTATGCTTTGTTAACATACTGTAATAATTCTTTCAGCAACTGTCTCAAATTAGGGGCCATACTTTACAATTTTCCTAAATGTGAAATCCTGGAACCTGAAACAGCCCTAGTACAGGGTTGGCTGTGTGTGCGTGTATATTCATGTGTGTGTGTGCATGTGAGATATGCCCTGATCGTTGAGTTGATTATGACTTGTGAAAGCAATGGAGGAAAGGTATATGAATGAAAGAGCATACAACATAAAAGACTTGAGGAGTTTTGTGATGTATGAGGATGGAAGCAAATGGTGCTTCCAGTAAAGATGAGATGCTATGTGTTTGTAGTTTAGATCTGGAATGTCCCATATCTTAACCATTTGGCTTAGTTAGGGATTCCAGTGTAATGATTAACAGACCGGAAAGTACACTGGAAAGTTCTTCATGATGGATAATAATAACAGAATCTCAAATAGGAATGAAAAAAAACTTCTCATTATGCCACCATGGAAATAAATTTAAACTTTCAAATTTTCAAGCGTATTCTTTTACTTGTGGTTTCATACTTCAATATAACTGAACCCACAGCCTACAGCTGACTCACCAGGTAATACGAAACTCAGCATGTAAAAATCAAGTCAAAATACTAACTTCTAACAACTCAAGTATAGTCTGTCATGCCTCCTTAGGAGAAACTTTCTTTGCACGCAGCATGTAACACAGAGAAGATCAAGGAATCCTCAAGGCAAACTTTATCAAGTCAAGCGAAAATTATTTCTGCTATCAAGATGAGTAAAAGTTATTTTACTACCAGAATTTTGCCATTTAATCAAATGAAATCATCCTACTTCATAGTCTGTGTTAGCCAATCAAATTGTGAGCAGTCGACGCTGCGTCTGACTGTGTTAATGTAGAAGATAAAGAAACAGTAATTGGATTTAGACAAATAAATATAATATACTCTAACACTCACTTTCTATGTCTATGCATACATACTCATTTCTATTGATTTATCTTTTTCTTTTAGTTTATAAATATTTTTCTTTGCAATATTTTTCGCTAGCATTTATATACATATCTATGAGATACAAGTATAACTGTTATTTTAATTATCCTTATTTAACTTTTATATCATTCGCACATATATTCTTCCACATACACATCTAAGTTATGTAATTACTCAAAATGCTACTTTGTCTATATGTGTGTGTAATAAGAATTCAGAAACTTCAGGTGATGTGAAATGATTTGTTTTTAAAACTGGAACTCACCTTTGACATTTCTACCCAAAGGGTTTTTTTAAGCCTAATATTTACATGTTATCATATGTATGTACAAAACATGTTCATATGATACTGTTATATACTCTTTTTACTTGTTTCAGTCATGTGACTGTGGCCATGCTGGAGCACTGCCTTTTGTGTCGAGCAAATCGACCCCGGGACTTATTCTTCGTAAGCCTAGTACTTATTCTATCGGTCTCTTTTTCCGAACCACTAAGTTACGGGGACATAAACACACCAGCATCGGTTGTCAAGCGATGTTGGGGGGGGGGACAAACACAGACACACAGACATATGCACACACATATGTGTATGTATGTATCTATGTTTGTGTGTGTGTGTGTGAGTGACAAACAACACAAACACACACACACACAATGAGCTTCTATCAGTTTCCATGAGTGTGTACATGTGCATGTATGTGTGCAACGTCCGCTTTCCATGCTAGCATGGGTTGGACAATTTTGACTGAGGGCTGGCGAACCAGATAGCTGCACAAGGCTCCAATCTTGATCTGGCAGAGTTTCTACAGCTGGATGCCCTTCCTAACGCCAACTACTCCGAGAGTGTAGTGGGTGCTTTTACGTGCCAGTCAAGGCGGTACTGGCACCCTGTATATGAATATATATTGCGTGTGTTTATAAGAATACAAACTTCTTACTACTTCAAATATGTTTGGGACATATTCAGACCTGTACGAAGGCCATCCACTATATTTTGTCATGAAGACATATTCTTGGTGTAAACAAAAAGGTGTAAGCATCCCAGGTCAATTCAGAGTGCCCTCTACCCAGATCAATGAATGCATGCATTTCAAAGTAATCTTCTTTTCAGCATCAGACACTGGAAAGAAAGGCTACCCTGAACTGACTACAAGACTAGGTTTCTCTTATTTAGATTTCAGTCGAAATACTGCGACAGGTGGCGCTAACAAGCTGCCCAGCTGTAGTAAAATACAGATTTGAAGCACTAAGCAGTGATTTGTGTAAATATAGACTTGTTACCAGTTCAAATATCTTTGAGTGTAAGAATTTTAATTATCCTTATTTAACTTTTATATCATTCACACATATATTCTTCCACATACACATCTAAATTATGTAATTACTCAAAATGCTACTTTGTGTGTATATGTGTGTGTTATAAGAATTCAGAAACTTCAGGTGACGTGAAATGATTTGTTTTTAAAACTGGAACTAACCTTTGACATTTCTTCCTAAAGAGCCACCAAAAAAGAATGTCCTTATTAATCTTATTTCTTTATTGCCCACAAGGGACTAAACACTGAGGGGACAAACAAGGACAGACAAATGGATTATGTTGATTATATCCACCCCAGTGCGTAACTGGTACTTATTTAATCAACCCCGAAAGGATGAAAGGCAAACCTGTAAGAAGGCCATTCACTGCATTACACATACACACACACATGGAGGATATAGACAGATTGAATGATTAAAAAGTCAGTGCTTATATTTCATTTTCAAAGTTTAATACAATCTAGAAACAACTTAATTATTTTTCTTTTTTTATGAATGCCAGTTTTCACACTGATGGCTGTTCAGGTTTAAGCACTGCTGATAATGGAATCACAATTAAGGCGGTGAGCTGGCAGAACCGTTAGCACGCCGGGCAAAATGCGTAGCCGTATTTCGTCTGCCGTTACGTTCTGAGTTCAAATTCCGCCAAGGTTGACTTTGCCTTTCATCCTTTCGGGGTCGATAAATTAAGCACCAGTTACGCACTGGGGTCGATGTAATCTACTTAATCCGTTTGTCTGTCCTTGTTTGTCCCCTCTATGTTTAGCCCCTTGTGGGTATCCGAACGTTGCCAGCGCCACCTTGGCTGGCTTCCGTGCCGCTGGCACATTAAAAGCCCATCCGATTGTGACCGATGCTGGACCCCTCCTGGCACCTGTGCAGGTGGCACGTAAAAAGCACCCACTACACTCGTGGAGTGGTTGGCGTTAGGAAGGGCATCCAGCCGTAGAAACTCTGCCAGATCAGACTGGAGCCTGGAGCCTGGAGCAGCCCCTGGCTTCCCGACCCCGGTCGAACCGTCCAACCCGTGCTAGCGCGGAAAACGGACGTTAAACGATGATGATGATGATGATGATGATGATGATAATGGAATCACAAACATTCACAACTATTACACACACCATTCTTGTTCAAAGGCTGCCCACAAGTTGTGAGACTATTGCCAGTTTTGTTCTGTAAACTTTATCAATTAAGCTTCACTATAAAAAAGGTTTAGTGATGTGAGGTCCATTGAATGCAGAAGGTATTCTACAGAATCTCTTTGTCCAAATCTCAAGCCCTTATATTACTATAGAAGTGTATGTAGGAAGGTACAGCTATCCCCATCTTGCTGGAAATAAACTCCACATCATCAGAGTTCTCTTGAATGCTTGGTATGACAGATTGTTGCAAGAAGTTCATATAAATGGGATCAATTAAGGTGCCATCAAAAAAGAATGTCCTTATTAATCCTATTTCTTTACTACCCATAAGGGGCTAAGCACAGAGAGAACAAACAAGGACAGACAAATGGATTAAGTCGATCATATCGACCCCAGTGCATAACTGGTACTTATTTAATCGATACCGAAAGGATGAAAGACAAAGTCGACCTCGGCGGAATTTGAATTCAGAACATAACGGCAGACGAAATACCTATTTCTTTACTACCCACAAGGGGCTAAACACAGAGAGGACAAACAAGGACAGACAAACAGATTAAGTCGATTATATCGACCCAGTGTGTAACTGGTACTTATTTAATCGACCCCGAAAGGATGAAAGGCAAAGTCGACCTCGGTGGAATTTGAACTCAGAACGTAGCAGCAGACGAAATACCTATTTCTTTGCTACCCACAAGGGGCTAAACACAGAGAGGACAAACAAGGACAGACAAACGAATTAAGTCAATTATATTGACCTCAGTGCGTAACTGGTACTTATTTAATCGACCCCGAAAGTATGAAAAGCAAAGTCGACCTCGACGGAATTTGAATTCAGAACATAACGGCAGACGAAATACAAATTTCTTTACTACCCACAAGGGGCTAAACACAGAGAGGACAAACGGATTAAGTTGATTATATTGACCCCAGTGAGTAACTGGTACTTATTTAATCGACCCGGAAAGGATGAAAGGCAAAGTCGACCTCAGCGGAATTTGAACTCAGAACGTAGCGGCAGGTGAAATACTGGTAAGCATTTCGCCCGGCGTGCTAACGTTTCTACCAGATCACTGCACCAAAATACAAGTGGAGGTCCAGCTAGTTAGTTCCTGTCAAACTGTCCACCCCATGCCAGCATAAAGAACAGACGTTAAACGATTATGACGATGATGATGACGATGATGCCATCATATATTTATTACACGTGCCAAAAATGTAGACATTGGGGATAAGAGCTCACAAAGAAAGATTTGTGTCCTTCTTAAGTACTTTTACATGACCTATTCATCCGACTTGTTCCCTGGCTAATTTCTTTGTTTTTCTCTCCCACTCTCTTTATGTAAGTGTGCTATACGTACATATATATATATATATAAATATATTTATGTAAATATATATATATGTGTATATATATATATATATATATATGTGTGTGTGTGTGTGTTTGTATATATAATGTAAAATATATATATATATTATATATATGTATATATATATGTATATATATATGTATATATATATATATATAATATATATATATATATAATGTATGTATCTATAATAAATAGCCCTTACATTCATGACAGGATTTCATTTCACTGTAGATGTAATTGCATCAGTGTCCTGCCATTAGAAGGGACATCTCATTTTAAGACACTAGTCAATGTTATTTATATTTCTCAGATTCTAACATTTATTCAAATGGATTCTACCATTAATCTTAATTGAGAAGAAATATCACTGCATCAATGTCAGCATTTATTCTGGCACTATTGTCCATTTGTGATATATATGTGTGTATATATGTGCCCATAATGGGTTATGCATAAATCATATGTATTTATTGGTGTGCTTATACCTACAGGTACATGTATGTAAACACATGCACACATACACAAACTTAGATGTACATATACACACACACATATATATATCATCATCATCATCATTTAACGTCCGCTTTCCATGCTAGCATGGGTTGGACGGTTCAACTGGGGTCTGGGGAGCCCGAAGGCTACACCAGGCCAGTCAGATCTGGCAGTGTTTCTACAGCTGGATGCCCTTCCTAACGCCAACCACTCCGAGAGTGTAGTGGGTGATTTTATGTGCCACCGACACAGGTGCCAGACGAGGCTGGCGAACGGCCACGCTCGGATGGTGTTTTTTATGTGCCACCGACACAGGTGCCAGACGAGGCTGGCAGACAGCCACGCTCGGATGGTGTTTTTATGTGCCACCGACACAGGTGCCAGATGAGGCTGGCAAACGGTCACGATCGGATGGTGTTTGTTACGTGCCCACAGCAAGGATGCCAGATATATATATATATGCATAATTCCTTTTGCAAGATTCCTGATATGAAGTTGTGTGTTGAAACAGACATTGTTTTATTTTGGGATGGTCCTTTTATTCATTATTTATTTAAAAATTTTTTTGCCAAATAAACACATGCACTATATATTTTGTACACCACCTGTCTTCGTCTTTTGTTTTTTTCATAAACTCTCCCCACTTTATATATATATATATTTCTTTACTACCCACAAGGGGCTAAACACAGAAGGAACAAACAAGGACAGACAAACGGATTAAGTTGATTATATCGACCCCAGTGCGTAACTGGTACTTATTTAATTGACCCCGAAAGGATGAAAGGCAAAGTCGACCTCGGCGGAATTTGAACTCAGAACGTATATAGGAGTACATCACACAACAAGTATTTAACTGTGATGAAACTGGCCTTTGTTGGGGAAAAAATGCCCAAAGAATCTATGTAACTGCAGAGAAGAATAAAATGCCAGGCCACAAGTGTGTGAAAAATAGGCTAACTCTCACACTTTGTGCCAATGCGAGCGGAGACTTGAAGATTGAGCGGCTCCTTGTCTACCATTCCGAAAATCCTGGAGCGTTCAAGTCACACAAAATCCTGAAGGAGAAGCTGCAAGTCATGTACATACATATATACATACATATATACATACATACATACATACATACATACATACATAATTTATTGTAAATATTGTTTATCGACATTATTTGTCGGGTCTTTGCAGTCACAGCATATCTCTGGAGATATGCTGTAAAGACCCGACAAATAATGTGAGGTTATGGCTGTTTCCTGCACCGGTTTCACATAGCCCCAGCCCATCCAAAGTACCTTGGATTGCAGAACGACCTGCTGTGCTTACCTTGAATCGTAGGGGGACCTGCTGTGCTTGAGGAGTCAAGTACATCAATATCAAAATAAATATCTAATGGAAATTGTAGTTGTGATACCTGTGCCAGTGGCTCGTAAAAAAGCACCCTCCGAACGTGGGCTGATAAACCAGATGGCTGCACCAAGCTCCAGTCTTGATCTGGCAGAGTTTCTACAGCTGGATGCCCTTCCTAACGCCAACCACTCTGAGAGTGTAGTGGGTGCTTTTACGTGCCACTGGCACGGGGCCCAGTCATGTGGTACTGGCAATGACCTCGCTGAGTGTGTAATATAGAGGGAGAGAATAGAAGAAAAATAGATTCTATTCAGTGTTGTATTTTGCAAGCTGTCACCAGATTTTCACAAACCTGATCCTCAGATGACTGCTTGCAAAGTGTTTGGAAATTGTTCATATACAATATTTAACATTGTACAATTTACATAAATAAATAAATCGGTGAGAAAATATCAATTTAAGAGATGAACATATAGATACAGAAACATAATTTTAACCTTGGCTGTGTTTGGCAACAAAGAATGTGGAATAATAATGAAACTGCATGCTGAGAATTTCTAAGACTGACGCTGTTGTTCGTGGGTGTGATAATAAAATGGCAAATAGGAAAAATATAGGAAAAAAAAAATGTGCAAAGGAAAATAATTATAATATATGTATAAATATGTGAAGCTATGTGAACCTAGATAGATAGGCAAGAGTGATGTTAATAATACACTGATAGGTGTGTCGGAATAAAATGTAATATATAGATATATACCTATAAAACATGGAAGAAATGAAATGAAGGATGTGAAAAAGTAAAACATGAAATAATGAAAAAGTAGAAATAACGAATGAAAAAAAATCTATTAAAGATATTGGAATGATGCGTGGGATAGTGGAAATAAATATAGAAAATATTAAGTAAAAATAGATATTATAAATATGAATATAAATAGAGCGTGATGGTAATAATAGTAAACCATGATAATAATAATAATAAAAATAATTTAAAAATAATAATAATAATGATAATAGCAATAATAGTGGTACTGCTGCAGGAAGTGCTAAATGTGGTAATGACAAAACCAATAGTTTATGAAATTAGGACTTTTTTTTCAAGAACTTTGGAATAATTCTCAAGTGATATTTCCTGCCTAAAATATATTCATGCAGTTTTAAACAGCAGGTCCTCAGAAAAAAGACCCTTGAAAAAAAAAAAAAAAACTGTTCATTATGTAGTTCTTCAAGAATTCTTTAAAACATCTTCAAAAAAAAATTTTTCATAAAAAAAATACTCACTTTAAAATTTTAATATATTTACTTGAGAAAATTAAAATAAAAACATCTTTATGGTTGAAGGAATTTTGGATATGGAATATTATGCACATAAGAGCATCGAGAAGGTGGTATATAAAATTGGGACATGGATGGGGATAATTTGTTGTTTGTTCCTTCTCGAGCCATGCCTGGCTCATAAGGGCCGGTTTCCCGGTTTCCTTGGCGTATAGGTTCCCCACCTGGACAGGATGCCGGTCCATCGCAGGTGAGCTGCAAGATGCAGGAAGAAAGACTGAGAGAAAGTTGTGGCGAAAGAGCCAGCAGAAGTTCGCCATTACCTTCTGCCGGAGCCACGTGGAGCTTAGGTGTTTTGCTCATAAACAGACACATTGCCCAGTCTGAGATTTGAACCCACGATCCCTCGACCACGAGTCTGCTACTCTAACCACTAGGCCATGTGCCTCCATGTAGGGATAATTTGGTTGTATAATAATGAGTATAATACTTATATAAATTGAAACAGAATGTTCAGGGTTTATGCTAGGTGGAGCATACCCAGTCCAAGGACAGAGTAAGCTTCACATTTTTGCTCTGTTATATTTACAGACTAGGGGTCATGGAATTTTCTTGACCAGCACAAATTAAACATGTTCAAAAATTAGTTGAGAATGTTATTAACTTATTTATGCCACTACCTTTCCAGTTATTCACTCATTAACACAATTTAGAAACAACTGTGGCAATTTTATTTCCAACTCAATAAAATTTACGTTAGTTTACCTATTTGTTTATATGTGTACTTATTTATGTGTGTGTATCATCATCATCATTATTTAAAGTCCGTTTTCCATGCTAGCACAGGTTGGACGGTTCGACCGGGGTCTGAGAAGCCAGGAGGCTGCACCAGGTTCCAGTCTGATCTGGCAGTGTTTCTACAGCTGGATGCCCTTCCTAATGCTAACTACTCCGTGAGTGTAGTGGGCGCTTTTTACGTGCCACCTGCACTGGTGCCAGGGGAGGCTGGCAGCATCCACGATCAGTTGGTGCTGGTGGCACGTAAAATTATAATTATATAATTATGTAATTAAGTTAATTCCCTTCTTTACCTTTTGAAAAGGCTTTTCTGAAAATTGTTTACATACTTATTGATGAAATGAGTCTGTCTTTCTTGAGAGGAATCACTGTAATTTAACAGACTGAACCACTTCATCTCGTCTCTGGCAGAATGTAACGGCAAACTTCTGCTGACTCTTTCGCCACAACTTTCTCTAAGGCGGCGAGCTGGCAGAAATGTTAGCGCGCTGGGCGAAATGCATAGCCGTATTTTGTCAGCTGTTACGTTCAAATTCCGCTGAGGTTGACTTTGCCTTACATCCTTTCGGGGTCGATAAAATAATAATAATAATGAAATTATTGTATACAGTGCTCAGGTGCACCACAACTTGTCAGAAAGTGCATATAAAGTATATGCAGTAATGTAAAAATGTCTGGAAAGCGAACAGTTACACACTGGGGGTCGATGTAATCAACTTATTCCGTTTATCTGTCCTTGTTTGTCCTCTCTGTGTTTAGCCCCTTGTGGGTGGTAAAGAATAAACATCTTTGTAAAATCATATTACACTCAAATCACAACAGCAACTTATTAAAATGCCCTGATTTCTAAATGTTTCACTAAAATCAATTGCCTTTATGACTGCTGCTTTAATATCATGTTTCATACATACACACACACACACTTCTATATAACTAGTCGTATATAGGCTAAAACTACTCCTCTGTTAAATTGGTTTAATATTGATTCATTAATCATAACTGGAAATATGATACGAATTACCATATAGAAAATTTGCATTCATATTAATAACAGAAGTGAAAACTATATTCGGTTACTGCTAAAAGAAAATAATTTGCATCATATCTTAGTTAAATTCTGTTTCATAGATTGAATAAACACTGACTGTCTGATTCATTAGTTTCTTTCAAATTAATGAAATATTTGATAATAAACGAAGTTAGTAATTTTCGGGTGTCCTGATACAAAATTAAGACAAAACTGGTACCCAGGGGCATATTTTAAGCAACAAATATGGAAACTGGAACAGGCTCTAAGAAATTTATATTTTGACTTACATTTTGACTTATATTTTCCGTTAGTGCTAGATTATGTAATCAAGAGAAATTATTAAACAGAATCTAAGGCTTTACTTTAGAAGGAAAATGGAAATTATTCTAGTATAAACTGATTCTTGGGTGACACTATCTAAAGGAAATTACTTGGTGGTTAATAATTGTTGAAATCTGTCTATGCAGTACGTGTTGTTAGAAGTAGCATCAAGGAAGTAATTATGAAATAAAGGAACTCTGCTGCTGTTCAGTCTATTCAAAGAAAGAGAATTATAATAACAAAACAATAATAATAATAATAACTAAAACAGAATAATAATGTGGTAAAGAAGCATCCTACACAATGCAGGTGACACTGGAACACAGAAGACTTATGGTAAAGACATATTAGTCGACAGAACATGGCATATTATGTATCCACTACATTCTGTTGGAAATTGTAGTTGTGATACCTGTGCCGGTGGCACATAAAAAGCACTAACCGATCGTGGCTGATGCCAGCCTCCACTGGTACGTAAAAAGTACCCACTACACTCACGGAGTGGTTGGTCTTAGGAAGGGCATCCAGCTGTAGAAACACTGCCAGATCAGATTGGAGCCTGGTGCAGCCTCCTGGCTTCCCTGACCCTGGTCAAACCTATTTCTTTATTACCCACAAGGGGCTAAACATAGAAGGGACAAACAAGGACAGACATAGGTATTAAGTCGATTACATCGACCCCAGTGCGTAACTGGTACTTAATTTATCGACCCCGAAAGGATGAAAGGTAAAGTCAACCTCGGCGGAATTTGGACTCACAACGTAACGGCAGATGAAATACCGCTAAGCATTTCGCCCGACGTGCTAACATTTCTACCAGCTCTCCGCCTTTTTCTACCAGCTCTCCGACCCTGGTCAAACCGTCCAACTCATGCTAGCATGAAATATGGACGTTAAATAATGATAATGATGATGATGATGATTAAAGAATTTATGAATTCTCAAGAATGATGCAAGTTGGCTTAGAAAATTAAAATATCAGAGCTTTATTGTTTTCCAGTTCTGTGTTGTAGGTACCCATAAAAAAATTATGAGCCATGTTCTTTCTCAATTTCATTGTCTGTGCTAAGGTACATTCATTAATAAAAACTGAAAGTAAATAATGGGAACCAGGTCAATAAATAATGCTTCTTATTGTTTTCTGATAAAAGCACAAGATTAAGCATTTTGAGCAGGAATGGCTGGAGTGGAACTCCTATATTCGGAACATATGTGTTTCTACCATAATGAGATTTATAAAATTGAAATATAATGATAGCAGATGCAATCAATAAAGAGTTTGCAGCTTTCGAATTTAAAGATGTCTAGAAATACATGGGAGAGTTGGAGGTGCAAACATGGCTATGTGGTCAAGAAGTTTACTGCAAAATCACACGGATGAGGGTTCCTCTGCTTGAACATTGTCAGCTGGTGTCTTCTACTATAGCCATGGTCACTGAATGTCTTGTGTGCTGAAATTTAGTTCAGGTGTGTGTAAAATATCTTTTATTTGTTTCAGTCATTTGACTGTGGCCATGCTGGAGCACTGCATTTTAGTTGAATAAATCGACCCCAGGACTTATTCTTTGTAAACCTAGTACTTATTCTATCGCTCTCTTTTGCTGAACCGCTAAGTTACAGGGACATAGACACACCAGCATCGGTTGTCAAGCAATGGTGGGGGCAGCAGACACACTGACACACAAACATATACACACACACACATACATGTATACACACACACACACACATACACACACACATATATATATATATAAAATGGGCTTCTTTCAGTTTCCTCTACCAAATCCACTCATAAGGCTTTGGTTGGCCCAAGGTTATAGTAGAAGACACTTGCTCAAGGTTCTGCGCAGTGGGACTGAACCTGGAAGCATGTGGTTGGGAAGTAAGCTTCTTACCTCACAAGGATTGAGAGGGGGCAGGTAATGATAAACAAGGGTTGAGTGAGGGCAGTTAATAAACAAGGGTTGAGAGGGAGCAATTAAGGATGAAAGCTAGGGAAGAGTAGTACTGATGCCATGGTAAAGGAAAGTCACGCACTCTATGAAATGGTTGGTGTTTGGAAAGGTGTAGTGATGCTATTTTTGGAAGTTTTCAGCGTGCATGCGCAGAGTTGGATTACTTCCGGTAGGCTGCCAGAAGTTCCCTCATGTGCATGCGCAGAGAACTGCAAACTGAAAGCATTCCTGCTAAATCTGTCCTTTTTGAATCAGCAACCCTACCGAGTGGATGTGACCAACCTTCTCTCAGGGAAAACCCTACATGTAGAGAAGCTCTCTTCTAAGCGGGAACAGCGTCGGTAGTTTTGGCTCACACAAATGAACATTTACCTTACATATAGAGAAGCTCTCTTCTAAGCGGGAATGGAGACAGTAATTTTGGCTCACCCAAGTGAACATTTGTGAACAGTCTTGTGGACTTGGCTACCAGTTCGCCCTTAAGGAAAATATATGTGTATATATATTTTTATTTGCGGAACCCGGAAAAAATAAAGTATTATTTCTTGCTATTGAAGACAGTCGGATTTTGGTTCTCCCTTCGACAATTGTATGTGACAAGATAAGACAAACACCCCTAAAGTATTCCTGAGACCTTCATCTTGTTACAAAGGTGTCACGCTGTAGACACCTAACAAAAGTGGGCATTAAAGTTGAGGGTTCCTCCCCACTGCATAGACATTGTGAGCTGGTGTCTTCTACGAAAGCCATGGTCACTGAATGTCTTGTGTGTTGAAATTTAGTTCATGTGTGTGTAAAATGTCTTTTATTTGTTTCAGTCATTTTACAGTGGCCATGCTGGAGCACCGCCTTTAGTCGAGCAAATCGACCCCAGGACTTATTCTTTGCAAGCCTAGTACTTATTCTTAGACACATTAGATTCTGTGAAACCATTCAACACACCCATGTCAGCATGGTAGAGGAATGTTAAAAGATGATGATGGTGATGCTATGATATCTAATATATTAACATCCATCTTATAAATAAATAACATCTATAAAATTCTGACATCTAGAGTTATTTCTAAATAAAAATTCAATATCAGTGAGTTGCATTAAATTGAATTAAATATCAATAAATATAAGATTTTAAAACAAAAAAAAATAAACCCATGCTTTTGAATTATGGAGTTTGGTGTCAGTACCAGGTGTATTTAGTATCTTAATTACAATTGGTACATCATTAATCTTTCTGCCAAACTTGGAGTGATGTTAGCAGTGCCTGTTTAATTGTATTGTCATACAACTGACATAGGAAAAACCTATCAGTTATGACAGTTTTGAAAAATGTAGAAATATTTATGTCTCTGATACACACACACACACATACACACACACAAACAAACTTACATAACATACATATATATTCGTGTGTATGTATGTATGTATGTATGATGTGTGTATGTATGTATGTATGATGTGTGTATGTATGTATGCATGTATCTATGATTATATGTATGTATGTATGTATGTATGTATGTCTGTATGTATGTATGCATGTATGTATGTATGTATGCGTGTATGTATTATGTGTGTATGTATGTGTGCATGTATGTATGCATGCATGTATGCATGTATGTATGCATGTAGCTATGATTATATGTATGGATGTATCTATGATTATATGTATGTATGTATGTATGTATGTATGTATGTATGTATGTATGCATGTATCTATGATTATATGTATGTATGTATGTATGTATGTATCTATGATTATATGTATGTCTCTATGTATGTATGTATGCATGTATGTATGTATGTATGTATCTATGATTATATGTATGTATGTATGTATGCATGTATGTATGTATATATGTTTATACACACACACACATACACACATGTACCACAGGCTTCTTTCAATATTTCTGTCTATGAGGTCCATTCATACGGCTTGACCAGCCCAGGGCTATATTTGAAGATACTTGCTCAACAGGCTGTGTAGTGGAACTTAACCTGAAATCACGTGTCTAGGAAGATAACCGCTTGACCATGTGGCCATACCTGCACTTAAGCATTCCTATGCCATACATATTATTATTAGAGTGTTTGTGAGTGTCTGTCTTTTTAATGGGTACAATGATTCTACCATAATGTAATGGTCAATATATTTTTCTCCCGAGATATTTTATATGAAATGTAAATAATATTTAACATTGTGCTCAGCTTAGCAATATAGTAAGAGCACATAACTAGATAATAAATGGTCTCTTCAAATTAATGAACATGATTCTTGTAACATAAATATAGTCATTCAAAAGCAATAGGCAGTTTATTTTACTGCTTTCAATGCTATTTACTTTATATTCTTCCGAACAAATAAATACTGGGTCCTCTACATGGTCTCTTCGATAGCTAGAAATAGCAGATCATCCCTTGCTGTTTTACACAAGGAAAGATACGTAGAATAATGTAGACTTTGGCTTCTTCTAAAAAAAGTTGAGATGGTCATGACTGGAATGTTATTGATCACAGATGTGTTCTTTCTCCGAAATTCTAAAGTGTGCATCCGCTCTTATATTTGTACCCCAATACTCGGACCAAAGAAAGACAAAGCTGAGGAACAGGGGATTTTGGCTATGATGTTTATGTCTTGCTTATTTAGAGAATGCGTGGGCTAAGACTACGTGCCTTCGTTGGTCAGTTAAGGTTGAGACAATGTCACGTGACAACTTGCTGGGGCTGCCTGCTGGAGCCTAGCAGCAGGTATTTAAAGGGATAAAATTTGACAAGACAGACAGTCACCCACTGACACTGGTTGATGCTACATTGAAAAGGCCAGGGAACAGAAGAAAGAAGACATATACTCAGCACCAGAGCTGAAGACACCTCCGAAAGTGGGGGCTATGCCATGTCAAAACAGTAGAGGAGTAGGGGCCGAAACCAGACGTGGTTCCTCCTGATGATATCTTGAGCTAACTGGATTCTGTAAAGGAGCTGTTGTGGTAGCAGACCACGAAACATGGTTGAAATTCCTATTGGGTCTGTCAGTCTGCTGCCTTCACTGGCTCATATCAAATATCTATTTCTTTACTATCCACAAGGGGTTAAACACAGAGAGGCCAAACAAGGACAGACAAACGGATTAAGTTGATTATATCGACCCCAGCGCGTAACTGGTACTTATTTAATTGACCCTGAAAGGATGAAAGGCAAATGCGACCTCGGCGGAATTTGAACTCAGAATGTAGTGGCAGACGAAATACCTATTTCTTTGCTATCCACAAGGGGCTAAACACAGAGAGGACAAAGAAGGACAGACAAATGGATTAAGTCGATTATATCGCCCCCCAGCACATAACTGGTACTTATTTAATTGACCCTGAAAGGATGAAAGACAAAGTCGACCTCGACGGAATTTGAACTCAGAACGTAACGGCAGACAAAATACCGCTAAGCATTTCGCCTGGCGTGCTAACGATTCTGCCAGCTCACCAACTCATATTAAATACCATTATCTGCTCCTTGCAAAACCTTGCATGTCTACAGATATATTAGTGTTGCACTAGTTGTTGATGTTGTTGTTATTGTTGTTATTGTTTAACTCAAGGTCAGCTCTGACTGAGCAGACTTACTATCAAAGACCTTATTATTGCTCATCCTATCTTTTTTCAGGATACGGTGTATCTAATATTGCGTTATCTAATATTTCCATTTCAGAAAGACTATCAAGGTGTGAATTGAAGAAGATTTAACTGCTCTTTCTAGCATGTAAAGCACCTGCCTAGAAACAACTTTATTTGTATTAGTTATAGTGGTTGCTTCAATCTTGATCTATTCCCATTAACTCTATTCTATCCTTTGACCCCCAACACGTATAAATTCAGCGAAAGCAGATGCGAGCAGATTATTACAACAGGATTTCCTATTGATGTTACCACACCTACTTAGCATAAACTGAAGATAACTCTTGTACAAAATGGGTTTGCTTGCCATGAAGAGATATCACAAGCTGATTGTTGGAACAAATGTCATTGTGATTCGGCCCTTACCAGTTTACTCTCTCTCTCCCTCCCTCTAATCCATACAAAATTATTAGGACATTTGTGACACTGATGACATTCACACACATTATGATTAGTGAAATGAAGAACATTAGGAAAGATTCAAATCTTTGAATATTTGATTAATTGTTGCTATCTGTAATATTTTATTGCTATACCACTACAGTATAATTACTACACTAATGTACTATAATTACTACACAACTGTGTT
Organism: Octopus sinensis; assembly: GCF_006345805.1. Classification (NCBI taxonomy): domain Eukaryota; kingdom Metazoa; phylum Mollusca; class Cephalopoda; order Octopoda; family Octopodidae; genus Octopus; species Octopus sinensis. The sequence goes on along the minus strand of NC_042998.1, from coordinate 192,555,503 downwards.
AAATGCACCGTTCGAGCGTGATCGTTACCTGTGTCGTCTTACTAGCACTTGTGCTGGTGGCACGTGAAAAAAAAAACATTCGACCAAGGTTGTTGCAAGTGTCGCTGGACTGGCTCCTGTGCCGGTGGCACATAAAAAGCACCATTTGAGCATGGCTGTTGCCAGTACCACCAAACTGGCCCTCGTGCCAGTGGCACATAAAAGCACCCACTACACTCTCGCCATTTATAACTTTATATATCATCATCATCATTATCCTCATCATCATCGTTTAACGTCCGTTTTCCATGCTGGCATGGGTTGGATGGGTTGACTGGGGTCTGGGAAGCCAGGAGGCTGCACTAGGCCCTAATCTGATCTAGCACTGTTTCTACAACTGGATGCCCATCCTAACGCCAACCCCTCCGAGAGTGTAGTGGGTGCTTTTTACGTGCCACTGGCACAGGGGCCAGAGGAGGCTGGCATCGATCATGATCGGATGGTGCTTTTTACGTGTTACTGGTATGGGAATCACAACTAAAATTTCCATTTGATTTGATCTTGATATTGATGCTGATGTTCTTGACTCAATAGGTCTCCTCAAGCATGGCATGTCACCCTACGATCCAAGGTACTTTTGTGTGGGCTGGCTATGCAACACTGGTGTAGGTTACAGCTGTGAACTCACTTTATTTGTCATGTCTTCTCTTTCTTGGAAATTCACCAGCTCAATGGTTTCCTTTCATGGCAGAATTAATAACCAAGACTATCTAAGCATTTTCTCCATTCACATTCATCCTTTGGTTGCGGAACTGTTTCCGGAGGGAAACGCAATCATTCAGGATGATAATGCGCCAATTCACACAGCTAAAGTGAATTCTCGTGAAGATGAACAACTTATCTGGCCACTACAGTCCCCAGATCTCAATATTATTGAACATTTATGGTGCATCTTAGAAAAACAAGTAGGGAGATGATATCCTCCACCATCATCACTACAAGAGCTGGAGACTGTTTTAGCTGAAGAATGGACAAAGATTCCTTTGGAAACAATTCAAACTTCGTATGAGTCCATACATCATAGAATCCAAACTATAAGTACTGCCAAAGGCAGTCCTACCCCATATTGAAATAAATTTCTTTGAAATTTTAAGGTGTTTCCATTATTTTGTCCAACCTCTGTATATATATATATATATATATATATATATATATATATATATATAATATATATATATATATATATATATATATAAATTTAGCAATTAAGGACAACTACTTAATAAGGAAAACTTAACAGGAAATTGTCAGGTAGATAGCGTAAAAACCTCATAAGAGAAAAAATTTCGAAAATAATTATTTCTTATTGAACATATTAATTTATATATAGAGGGCATTATACATACATGCCAGACGGCATTATACATACATGCCAAACGCTAAGAGGGACAATCAGTCATTTCTACCAAAAATATTACTAATCCCACCGAATGCAATTTTTCAAAGTAAGACATTTAAAAATATAGACCTGTATCACAGTGATTTCATACTTACGTAATCATCAGCAGGTCTGAATGTATTATAAATAACAACGACCCTGCCCCGCTTAAGCCGATCAGCTAACTGATCAACATCAACGAAGCACATGGGTGAGTTTACATATATTACATCCGGGTAAATGGCAAACTTTTACGAATTGCATTTCGGGAGAGGAAAAGTTTTTTCGGAATAAAAATTTAGCAATTAAGACAACTACTTAATAAGGAAAACTTAACAAGAAATTGTCAGGTAGATAGCGTAAAAACCTCATAAGAGAAAAAATTTCGAAAATAATTATTTCTTATTGAACATATTAATTTATATATAGAGGGCATTATACATACATGCCAGACGGCATTATACATACATGCCAAACGCTAAGAGGGACAATCAGTCATTCAGTGGGATTAGTAATATTTTTGGTAGAAATGACTGATTGTCCCTCTTAGCGTTTGGCATGTATGTATAATGCCGTCTGGCATGTATGTATAATGCCCTCTATATATAATTAATATGTTCAATAAGAAATAATTATTTTCGAAATTTTTTCTCTTATGAGGTTTTTACGCTATCTACCTGACAATTTCTTGTTAAGTTTTCCTTATTAAGTAGTTGTCCTTAATTGCTAAATTTTTATTCCGAAAAAACTTTTCCTCTCCCGAAATGCAATTCGTAAAAGTTTGCCATTTACCCGGATGTAATATATGTAAACTCACCCATGTGCTTCGTTGATGTTGATCAGTTAGCTGATCGGCTTAAGCGGGGCAGGGTCGTTGTTTATTTATAATACATTCAGGCCTGCTGATGATTACGTAAGTATGAAATCACTGTGATACAGGTCTATATTTTTAAATGTCTTACTTTGAAAAATTGCATTCAGTGGGATTAGTAATATTTTTGGTAGAAATGACTGATTGTCCCTCTTAGCGTTTGGCATGTATGTATAATGCCGTCTGGCATGTATGTATAATGCCCTCTATATATAAATTAATATATATATATATATATATATATTCTCTTCCCCCTCCTTAATTCTTCTGTCTCTCTGCTTCTACTTCTCTCTCTTCCCACATGACTGATCCGCCAAGTTGCTCTTTCTTTCTTGTTCTGACTGTTGTCCATGCAACATTAATATTCTTCCCTGTGTTTGTGAAATTTCTGTATCTCTGCCGTAATGCTTCATTTCCACATGCACCAGCTTAATACAATTCGTCCTTAGTCGAAAGACACCTGTTGTTATGTCCTGTTATTATTTTTATTGTATTTTTGTTGTATTTATATT
>NC_042998.1:192530203-192550203 GCF_006345805.1 Octopus sinensis | reverse complement strand
TATTTTCTAGAGCTGCACTAAACTAGGTTTTATGCCTGTGTTCTCTATCCATCAGTTCAAATCTTTAGGGATAGTTCCAAATGCACCTATAACTACGGGGATACATTTTACTCACACTTTCCATAGTCTCTGTAACTCAATGTCTAGTTCCTAGAATTTTCTCTATACTTCTCATATTGACTTTCTCATCAATTGGAACAGTAAAGTCAATTATCGGTCATTTTCTATTCTCTTTATCTACTACTACTACTAAATTAGGCCTTTTATTACTCTTTCAGTCTGAATGTTAAAGTTTCCACAACATTTCATATTATTGTTATTATTATTAAGATATAGAAGTAGCTGAATCGTTTTACCATGCTGGAAACAGTTCTTATCAGTATATCTTTTGGCCTTATATTCTGAGATCAAATTCTACTGAGGCTGACTTTGCCCTGCCTCCTTTCAGGGTCAGTAAAATAAGTGCTAGTTGAACACTGGGGTTAATGTAATTGACTTAGCCCCAGCAAAAAGATTGCTGGCCTTGTGCTAAAAATTGAAACCATTATTATTATTATTATTATTATTATTATTATTATTATTATTATTATTATTATTTTTATTTACATTATTTACATTATTTATGCTATATACCCACGGGCATATGGCATAGTGGTTAAGAGTATGGGCTACTAATGCCAAGATTCCGAGTTCGATTCCAAGCAGTGACCTGAACAATAACAATAATAATAATAATAACATCGAAAAATACCTTAGGAATGAGGACCCAGATTCAAAATTTCCCCAAGACACCTGAAGAAGGCTGGAGGGTATATCAGCCGAAACGTTGTGTTAACAACAATCAAGATGAGGACAGATATCCTTCAATTGTAAATGATGTAAATAATGTACATAATTCCTCATCTCTAAAATATAGAACTGTATTATTATTGTTATTATTGTTTCCTTTCATTATAACTTTATTTCAGCTGCCTTACTATCGGGCATCCTCTGGAGGCCAAGAGTACTTTCGTTTTGCTGTGCATGCTAAAATTATCACCACATTTATTCCATTTTAGATGGAGAGTGCTTTCCATAATATATGGGGTATACCCATCAAGGTTATCTTTTGTAGTTCACAGAGATTGGAATTACCAGGGAGTTGCTTAATATACTTCTCAGCTCCCTTCTTTATCATTCCCAAAGCACCAATTACTACTGGTATTATCGTAGTTCTCAGCTTCCACATTTTTGTGATTTCAATTTGCAGATCTTTATAGTGAGAAAGCTTTTCGTATTCCTTTCTTGAGACATTTTGACCTTGTGGGACATATCTATTAACAGACAAATTCCTATGTATCATTAATGTTGCAAGCTGGTAGAATCATTAGCATACTGGGAAAAATGCTTAATGGTATTTTACCCATTGCTACGTTTTGAGTTCAAATTCTGCCGAGGTTGACTTCTTTATACTGCCTTGTTGTGCCCAGCTAACAAGTTTTCTGTAGTGTTAGAAAAGTCAACTTTGGTATCCATCATCTACAACCTGCCGTTCACACTTCTTGCAAGTATCCCCGAGGTTCCATTTACAATTGGGACAATCTTAACTTTGCAGCAGCTCCAAATTATTTGAAGTTTATATTTTAATCCCTGGTATATTCCTATTTTCTCACATCTTTTCTCCTGCTCTTATACGAGATGTCCACATCGCATCCATTAAGCAACATACTCTTTTCTCTTTATTGAGTATGAGAATATCTGACCATGAAAGTTATATTTGTTTATCCCTTTGAAGTTTCATATCCCATTGTACTTTTAATTGGAAATTTTCAAGGACATGTTCTGTTTTATGGGTGTATTATTTTCCTATATATTCAAATCCATAACTTTTTTTTTACAAGTTTGCCAATGTAGGTTGGTGTGCTAGTGTAATGGTAGCAATCTTGTCTCGAAAACAAAGAGCTGTGAGTTTGAGTCCCATGTGTATATAGACGCAGGAGTGGTAGTGCAGTAAGTAGCTTGCTTACCAACCACATGGTTCCAGGTTCAGTCCCACTGCGTGCACCTTGGGCAAGTGTCTTCTACTATAGCCTCATGAGTGGATTTGGTAGACGGAAACCGAAAGAAACCCGTTGTATATATGTATATATATATATATATGTATGTGTATGTATATGTTTGTGTGTCTGTGTTTGTCCCCCACAACATCGCTTGACAACCGATGCTGGTGTGTTTACATCCCCATAATTTAGCTGTTTGGCAAAAGAGACCAATAGAATAAGTACTAGGCTTACAAAGAATAAGTCCTGGGGTTGATTTGCTCGACTAAAGGCAGTGCTCCAGTATGGCTGCAGTCAAATGACTGAAACAAATAATAGAGTAAAAGAGTAAAAGAGTATAATTCCAACAACAATGCCGTGTCTTCAATTCTTACATACTCTCTGAACCGATATTTTATATTCAGAGACTATATGCAGAACTGTCTCTTCTCTTCACCACACATTTTACATCCAGCCAAGTGTCTTTCTTATCTATGTCCTTCTTGATATATTCTGTTCAGATTGTTTGATCCTGCACAGTTACAACCAAGATGACTTGGTCACTGAAAAATGACTCAGTCATTGAAATTACTTCTGCTACCAAAGTTTGAAAAATGTTTTAAAAAATGTTTTGAAAACAATCTTTCCACGTAAATCTTTCAATCTGTATTGTTGTTTTCTAACTTTGAGAGTTTTATTTTTTCCTCTTCTTTCAGATAAAAAATATCCCTTCTTCTTAATTCTGTTTGAAAAGCATTTCTTCACTCTCAGCAACACACTTTCTTTACTTCTCTATTTCTGCTTCCACAAGTTTTTCACAATTATCAATTGAAATAAAATTGGTCAACATTTGCTTGAGGGTGTAAAACATTTGCTTGATTGTCAACAATTTCCCTGTTTTTCTATTTACATTCTCAAGGTCTTCCTTTGTCCAGCTGACTATTCTGATACTGTACCTGATGATGAATGTGGCTCATGAGTTCATGGAACAGCATCTCTGTATTAATGCTTTTGAATTTGAATTTTTCTATTTTCTTTATCCCTCGGAAATATTCTTTCCTGACTATCTTTTATTGTTTCATCCTTTATACCTATTTCTTTACTACCCACAAGGGGGCTAAACACAGAGAGGACAAACAAGGACAGACAAACGGATTAAGCCGATTATATCGATCCCAGTGCGTAACTGGTACTTAATTTATTGACCCCGAAAGGATGAAAGGCAAAGTCGACCTCGGCGGAATTTGAACTCAGAACGTAACGGCAGACGTAATACCTATTTCTTTACTACCCACAAGGGGCTAAACACAGAGAGGACAAACAGGGACAGACAAACGGATTAAGTTTATTATATCGAACCCAGTGCGTAACTGGTACTTAATTTATCGATCCCGAAAGGCAAAGTCGACCTCAGCGGAATTTGAACTCAGAACGTAGCTGCAGATGAAATAACCATTTCTTTACTACCCACAAGGGGCTAAACACAGAGAGGACAAACAAGGACAGACAAATGGATTAAGTCGATTATATCGACCCCAGTGCGTAACTGGTACTTAATTTATTGACCCCGAAAGGATGAAAGGCAAAGTCGACCTCGGCGGAATTTGAACTCAGAACGTAACGGCAAACGAAATACCTATTTCTATTTCTTTACTACCCAACAAGGGGCTAAATACAGAGAGGGCAAACAAGGACAGACAAACGGATTAAGTCGATTATATCGACCCTAGTGCGTAACTGGTACTTATTTAATCGACCCCGAAAGGATGAAAGGCAAAGTCGACCTCGGTGGAATTTGAACTCAGAACGTAACGGCATAGAAATACCTATTTCTTTACTACCCACAAGGGGCTAAACATAGAGAGGACAAACAAGGACAGACAAACGGATTAAGCCGATTATATCAACCCCAGTGCATAACTGGTACTTATTTAATCGACCCCAAAAGAATGAAAGGCAAAGTCGACCTCGGCGGAATTTGAACTCAGAACATAACAGCAGACGAAATACCGCTAAGCATTTCATCCAGTGCACTAATGATTCTGCCAGCTCACCGCCTTCATCCTTTATACCATTAGTTTCCATGACTTGCAAGTATCTGTATTCATGGCCCATATCAATCTCTCATTTCTTCTTAGCAAATTCATTCATCACTTTTATGCTATTTCTACTTCTTTATCATAAAAAAAGGTACTGAAATGTATTTGAAAATGATACCAGGCTTACCATCCCTACAGGAGGTGCAAAATATTGTATTAACTGGAATCGCTCATGTACTGAGAAGAGCATTATCGCTGTGAAAGCAACATCCATCCATGAATTTATTTATTTATTAATTTTTTTAAATACATGTTTTACCTGTGAATTTGCGCGTGTAATCTGGGAATGCATACAATGAGCTTCTCTGCCCTAGGTGTATGGAAAACACTCGGCAAGAACGGAAGAAAATTTGAAGGAAGAAGGAAAAAAAATATAATAATAATGATAATAATAATAATAATAATAATAATAATAATAATAATAATAATAATAATGATGATGATGATGATGATGATGATGATGATGATGATGATGATGATGATGATGATGATGATGATAATAATAATAATCATAATCATAATAATAATAATAATAATAGCGGGATGGGCTACTCAACCTGAAGAAAATTCTAACTGGGCCCCACCTGCAAGGTCATGTGCTGTTTATCTTGATATGAGATCACCATGTCGCGCACATATGGTTGTGATGCATGTGCCTGGTGTACCCTTATCAGACGGGTAGTCATGATGGGTATATTGGGCTTTGTATATTTTACCTCAGTGTCACTTTGATGGCATGAACTGCTCTCTCACTCAATAATAATAATAATAATAATAATAATAATAATAATATTACCCACAATTGAAAAAAACCAACTAAATTGAGATGATTATAAGAAACCGTAAGAGAAGGTGAACTGGTATAGCAAAGGGGTAGATTGACAACGAAAATGCATATGACAAAGTCCCCAACTCATGGATTTTCAAGACACTCAATTACTCAACTGCAAATAACATCTCCGAACTGATATGAATAAGCATGGAAAATTGGGAAACAAAACTAACAACTAGGAGGAGACCCTTTTGGAAAAGTCAAAATAGACCAAAGTATCTTCCAAGATGACAGCCTGCCGCTTCTACTGTCTGTGATTGCATTTATCTCACTCTCCCTAGAATTAGGACGAAAAGTAAAAATTGGATACATCCAAAGAAAAGGCCAGGAAATAGTTAACTATTTGCTATTTAAGGTTCAACTAAAGCTATATGGCAAAATTGAGAGGGAATTAGAAACCCTTGTCAGTATTGTGAGAGTGTTTAACCCTTTCGTTACTGTATTTATTTTGAGATGCTCTGTGTTTCTTTCAATTACTTTGAATATAACAAAAGAATTTAGTAAAATAACTTAGTTATCATTAAGTTAGTGTTCATCATTTAGCGTTCGTTTTCCATGCTAGCATGGGTTGGATGGTTTAACTGGGGTCTGTGAAGCCGGTAGGCTTCATCAGGCCCAGTCAGATTTGGCAGTGTTTCTACGGCTGGATGCCCTTCCTAACGCCAACCACTCTGCGAGTGTAGTGGGTGTTTTTTACGTGCCACCTGCACAGGTGCCAGACAGAGCTGGCACAACGGCCACGAACGGATGGTGCTTTTACGTGTCACCGGCACGGGGCCAGGCGATGCTGGCAACGGACACGAACGGATGGTGCTTTTACGTGCCACCGGCAGGAACATAAATTGTGACTTAAGTTTTGGTGGAAGATTTTAATTCAAAACTTATGAAAACAAGACATTTGTATTAAAGAGCCAGAGCCGGTTTCAGCCGGGTTGGTAACAAAAGGGTTAACAATGACATATAACTGGCTGTGTGTAAGCATCAGAGTGGGTAAAAATACACCTACATGATCTAAAGTCTGGCCCTGTGCCTTGTTTTCTGTGAATGCATGAGTGGAATCTTTAGGGTTGCAAAAAATAAAACTAAGACTTACTTCTCACTGTTCTCTGCGAATAATGTCTGGATGTTCTGGTACCATGGGTTATTTTGATTGGCAAAACTGAGATGTGAACAGCAGCTGTTTTAATTAGCCGTTTTGAATCCTGCTGGAGACTGACACACTTCAATAACTACTAAGTAATCATACACACTATATACTGACACACCCTTTTTCCATTTTATTTTTGCTATCCTCGCGACCCCATTCGTCAACTATACAATGAGAATCCAGAGTTACTAGTGGTTAGTGAACTTTTAATAAAAATGCAAAGGTGGTTTATCAATTCAAAAATCGATACCCACGAAATAATCATACTTTCTGATTTTTTAATGCTAAAAACCTTCCTGACGACCGTCTTTGTAATCCTGAAAAATATCGTAACCATTGGTCCAGATGTCTGGCCGAGAAGAGGGAATAAAGAAGTGGACAGACGGACAGATAGATGGACATAATGCTCATTATAGTAAGACAGCAAATCTGCCCATCTATGATGAGAAATAAGGGGACAGTATCACAAATCTAAACCCTCTAAGTTCATGAACTATACAGGATGGATAGGGGGTGGGGTTGGAATCCAGAATAAATCCTCGCAGGAATTTTACCAAAAAAAAAATAAATAAAATAAAAGGTGATTTATTAGTACAAAACTCAATGGAATGGATGGAAGCACTCCGTCGGTTCCGACGACAAGGGTTCCGGTTGATCCGATCGACGGAACAGCCTGCTCGTGAAATTAACGTGTAAGTGGCCGAGCACTCCACAGACACGTGTACCCTTAACGTAGTTCTCGGGGATATTCAGCGTGACACAGAGAGTGACAAGGCCGGCCCTTTGAAATACAGGTACAACAGAAACAGGAAGTAAGAGAAAGTTGTGGTGAAAGAGTACAGCAGGGTTCACCACCATCCCCTGCCGGAGCCTCGTGGAACTTTTAGGTGTTTTCGCTCAATAAACACTCACAATGCCTGGTCTGGGAATCGAAACCGCGATCCTATGACCGCGAGTCCGCTGCCCTAACCACTGGGCCATTGCGCCTCCACAACAAAACTCAATATCCACTAAATAATCATACTTATTTACATTTTTTACACAAAAAAACTTTCCTGATTACCTCCTTTGTAATCCTAAAAAACATTGTGATCATTAGTCCAGCTGTTTGAGCGTAAAAAGAGAACAGGCTGACAGATAGTCATAATGCTCATTATTGTAAGATTATGATGATGATTATTATTATTATTTATGATATAGGAGTACATTAGAAATTCCACATGGTGTACCACAAGCAAACAATAGACACACGAGAGATACAATGAAATCATGGGCAGGTTAACAGAGGAAGCAGATGTTGTATGTGGCAGATGTGCAGTGATAAATACGAAGAGTGTACAAGAAATAAATGTTCTCAATTGCTCAGGAGGAGTCCTAGAGGTGGTAGATATTTTCTATTGGGTATGTGGCCTAATTAGCAATAGTAGCCAGAGTAAAGACAGTTTGGGGAAAGTTTAGAGTGCATACCTTTCACTTAATCCCTCCATCACTCTCCTATCAACTATATTATTCTGCTGTAAGTAATGAAATTAGAACTTGTTCCTACAAATCATATCATATCACAATTTTTGTACTGCCAGTCACTACTTCCTCTCCCCTGAGCTACTCACAATTTTCTCATGTGACATCTGTCCATCATTCTTATCTTCATACACATATTTAACCTTTTTGTTACCAACCCGGCTGAAACCTGCTCTGGCTCTGAGTACAAATGTCTTGTTTCCATAAGTTTTGAATTAAAATCCTCCACCAAACCTTAGTCACAATTAATGTTCTTAACACTAGCTGAATGATAACTAAGTTATTTTCCTAAATTCTTTGTTATATTTAAAGTAACTCAAAGAAACAGAGAGCATCTCAAAATAAATACAGTAACGAAAGGGTTAACGTTAGTAAAAGAAAAAAAGGCTTTTCTTTCAGAGTGAAAAGCAGGCTGTATAAAGGCTGTGTAAGGACTGCAATGCTAGTTGGTAGTAAAACATGAGCCTTGAATACAGGAGATCTACAAAGACTAGTCAAATGTGAAGTAAGCATTCTTTACTGGATATGCAATGTCAGTGTTCATGAATGGCAAAATACAAATGTGTTTAGAGAAAAACTGGATACAAGAGGAATCAGAGGTAGTGTTTGCATGGGAGAAGACTGTGTTGGTTTGGCTGTTGCATATGGATAAGACTGTATATGGATGAGATTTGTTTTATAAAGAAATGCTTAATGACAGAACCGATGGAAGAGTGAGACTAAGGAAAATGTGAGATGGGGTTTAAAGACTGGTCCCAGTATGTTGAGTATGATGGGGATAATAAGGAACTGAAATGATTGGTAATATGCAGTCCTGAAAAGACTCACTCAGCTATGCTTACATGGCATAAATGAAATTCTGAAAGCATAATGTGTATGCACACAACTGAGGTTGTGGAAACATGTGTATGCACACAACAGGTTGTGGAAACATGTGTATGCACACTGGGCACACAACTGGGACCTTTACCTAGCATTCTTGTGAAATCTAGAATCGCTGTTTTTACTTATTTTCTCTCTTCCTTTTCCTTCCACTTAGATAATTGAGACTCTTTTTGAGTCCTTTCCTTTCATCACCCATACCTCATTCTTACCATTGAAACCCACCACCTGTCATCATCATCGTTTAACGTCCGCTTTCCATGCTAGCATGGGTTAGACGGTTTGACTGAGGACTGGCGAACCAGATGGCTGCACCAGGCACAAATCTTGATCTGGCAGAGTTTCTACAGCTGGATGCCCTTCCTAACGCCAACAACTCCGAGAATGTAGTGGGTGCTTTTATGTGCCACTGGCAGTGGGGCCAGTCAGGCAGTACTGGCAACGACCTCACTCAAATGTTTTTACACGTGCCCCCAGCACAAGTGTAAGTAAGGCAACACTGGTAACGATCACGCTCGAATGGTGCCTTTTACGTGCCACCGGCACGGAAGCCAGTTAGCCACTCTGGCAACGATCATGTTTGGATGGTGCTTTTAGCACCCTACTAGCACGGGGCACAAGTGCATACCATAATTCTTATCATTGTCCAATCTCACTCTGTTCTATGCATCTCTCATTCCCCCACATCATGCTCTTGCAACACTGAACCCCACATCTCATTTCCTATCACTTAATCCCTCCATCACTCTCCTATCAACTATATTATTCTGCTGTAAGTAATGAAATTAGAACCTGTTCTTACTAATCATATCATATCACAATTTTTGTACTGCCAGTCACTACTTCCTCTCCCCTGAGCTACTCACAATTTTCTCATGTGACATCTGTCCATCATTCTTATCTTCATACACATATTTAACCTTTTTGTTACCAACCCGGCTGAAACCTGCTCTGGCTCTGAGTACAAATGTCTTGTTTCCATAAGTTTTGAATTAAAATCCTCCACCAAACCTTAGTCACAATTAATGTTCTTAACACTAGCTGAATGATAACTAAGTTATTTTCCTAAATTCTTTGTTGTATTTAAAGTAACTCAAAGAAACAGAGAGCATCTCAAAATAAATACAGTAACGAAAGGGTTAACGTTAGTAAAAGAAAAAAAGGCTTTTCTTTCAGAGTGAAAAGCAGGCTGTATAAAGGCTGTGTAAGGACTGCAATGCTAGTTGGTAATAAAACATGAGCCTTGAATACAGGAGATCTACAAAGACTAGTCAAATGTGAAGTAAGCATTCTTTACTGGATATGCAATGTCAGTGTTCATGAATGGCAAAATACAAATGTGTTTAGAGAAAAACTGGATACAAGAGGAATCAGAGGTAGTGTTTGCATGGGAGAAGACTGTGTTGGTTTGGCTGTTGCATATGGATAAGACTGTATATGGATGAGATTTGTTTTATAAAGAAATGCTTAATGACAGAACCGATGGAAGAGTGAGACTAAGGAAAATGTGAGATGGGGTTTAAAGACTGGTCCCAGTATGTTGAGTATGATGGGGATAATAAGGAACTGAAATGATTGGTAATATGCAGTCCTGAAAAGACTCACTCAGCTATGCTTACATGGCATAAATGAAATTCTGAAAGCATAATGTGTATGCACACAACTGAGGTTGTGGAAACATGTGTATGCACACAACAGGTTGTGGAAACATGTGTATGCACACTGGGCACACAACTGGGACCTTTACCTAGCATTCTTGTGAAATCTAGAATCGCTGTTTTTACTTATTTTCTCTCTTCCTTTTCCTTCCACTTAGATAATTGAGACTCTTTTTGAGTCCTTTCCTTTCATCACCCATACCTCATTCTTACCATTGAAACCCACCACCTGTCATCATCATCGTTTAACGTCCGCTTTCCATGCTAGCATGGGTTAGACGGTTTGACTGAGGACTGGCGAACCAGATGGCTGCACCAGGCACAAATCTTGATCTGGCAGAGTTTCTACAGCTGGATGCCCTTCCTAACGCCAACAACTCCGAGAATGTAGTGGGTGCTTTTATGTGCCACTGGCAGTGGGGCCAGTCAGGCAGTACTGGCAACGACCTCACTCAAATGTTTTTACACGTGCCCCCAGCACAAGTGTAAGTAAGGCAACACTGGTAACGATCACGCTCGAATGGTGCCTTTTACGTGCCACCGGCACGGAAGCCAGTTAGCCACTCTGGCAACGATCATGTTTGGATGGTGCTTTTAGCACCCTACTAGCACGGGGCACAAGTGCATACCATAATTCTTATCATTGTCCAATCTCACTCTGTTCTATGCATCTCTCATTCCCCCACATCATGCTCTTGCAACACTGAACCCCACATCTCATTTCCTATCACTTAATCCCTCCATCACTCTCCTATCAACTATATTATTCTGCTGTAAGTAATGAAATTAGAACCTGTTCTTACTAATCATATCATATCACAATTTTTGTACTGCCAGTCACTACTCGCTCTCCCCTGAGCTACTCACAATTTTCTCACGTGACATCTGTCCATCATTCTTATCTTCATACTCATATTTACTACCAGTCACCCCTACTCCTGTTCACCATTCACTACTTTCACCTCCTCTATACATCTTGGACATATTACCGTCATGGTATGTTCAAGCGTACCATGCTTTAAAGGCGGCAAGCTGGTAGAATCGTTAGCACGCCGGGCGAAATGCTTAGCGGCATTTCGTCTGCCGATACGTTCTGAGTTCAAATTCCACCGAGGTCAACTTTGCCTTTCATCCTTTTGGGGTCCATAAATTAAGTACCAGTTATGCACTGGGGTCGATATAATTGGCTTAATCCATTTGTCTGTCCTTGTTTGTCCTCTCTGTGTTTAGCCCCTTGTGGGTAGTAAAGAAATAGGTATTTTGTCTGCTGTTACGTTCTGGGTTCAAATTCTGTCACGGTCGACTTTGCTTTTCATCCTTTCGGAGTCGATTAAATACGTACCAGTTACGCACTGGGGTCGATATAATTGGCTTAATCCGTTTGTCTGTTGTTGTTTGTCCTCTCTGTGTTTAGCCCCTTGTGGGTAGTAAAGAAATAGGTATGTTCAAGCATTTCATCAATATTATTACATATACCTCTCTTTATGGTGCTACTCCAGCCACCCTTGCCTGTCCATGTAAAATGAAAAGTAGCCAAGAATCTTTCTAACAAACCTGTTCCTATTTCTTCCCATTTTGCATTGATTTTTCACCCATTGCATGAAATGACTGCTCTTTCTCCAATTCTCCTTTTCAAGCAAGGAGACCTTTAGCCTTATATGTTTCGAGGTACTCTCACTGGTATTATGATAAAAAGCATCCAGTACACCTTGCAAAATAGTTGGTGTTAGACAGGGGGATCTTTTCGGTTTGAACGGCAGTTTTTTCTAGCGGTGTCATATGAAATTGTCACCCATAATTATGACCCTAGTATCGATCTATTGCATTTCAATCTGTTTTAGGGTTAGGGTTAGGGGTAGGGGGATGGGTATCTTTTTTCTTCACAAATGTAAATAAACCCAATCTGTTTCTTAAACGAGGGACATATTCATACGGCACAGAATGTTTTCACCTCAATAGACATCTTTGATTGGTTGAAATTGCAGAAATTGAAGAAAAAAAAAACAACAAATATCTTACTAACTATAGAATTTTCTCAATAAAGCCAAGAGAAAAAGATGTTTTATACAACACATTCTACCAGTATACGAAGTTTAAAAGTGTTTAGTTACATGAAAATTATTTTAAAAAACTGCCGTTCAAACAGAAAAGATCCAGACAGTGTGTTAAAGCTGAGACACTGGAGCATGACGTGGTCCCCCAACTTGCTGGATCCTGTCTAACTATTCTACCCATATCAGCATGGAAAGTACATAAAGTAACACTTTGGAAAATGTAATCCTGGGTTTGCTATGCCTAGAGAAAAAAGACAGGATAATCACAGCAAGAATGCCTTTAAGAATCATAGAGATTCTCATCAGAAGCTAACCTATTTCTTTATTACCCACAACATAATGCAGACAACATAACGCAGACAAAATACCGCTAAGCATTTCGCCCGGCGTGCTAACGTTTCTGCCAGCTCGCCGCCTTCTCATCAGAAGCTAACCACGGACTAAACAACAACAGCAAAAGCACCACCACCCAAAACCAAGTTTCAAGGTTTGCTCACCGGTGATCTAACTTTCATTTAATCATCATCATCATTGTTTGATCGCGGTTGAGACAATGGAATTTACTATGCTACGCCAGACTTCACGGTCCATCATAGCATTACGGAGGTCCTGTTGCTGGATGCCTGTATCCCTGGAGATTACATCAGGGTAGGAGAGTGTGCGCCCTCTGGTATCGCAAGCAGATGGCTTCCCGAGGAGAAGAGTAGAAATTACCTCGTTTTCAGCTCTACAACAATGTCCAGCAAACTGGACTCTTCTACCTTTCACAAGAGATGATACAGGTGGTAATTTCCTATATATTTGTACTTTGATTGGATGATGCTTCCACGAGAGATTTTGAGCTCTCATAAGGAGGCGAGTGTAAGTTCCATCCAACCGCCTCTCAAGCTTCTTTGATAATGTCCAGGTTTCTGAGTCATATAGTAGAATTGGTTCGACTGTGGCTTTGAAGATTTTAAGTTTGAAATCTCTACTTAGATTTGATGACCAGATCTTATTTATTTAATTGTTCATTAAAGGTCATGTAATTAGTCACCAGTACTTGGAATTTTATATTAATTTTCTACGAATCACTTGAAGTACTTAAATAATTAATCTCAATCCTTAATTTCCAAATCTAATCTTAATTTATAATAGAATTCTACTTATTAGCCAAATTGTCCAAGTATCAAACACCTGCTTTCTATAGAAAGAATTATGAGCTTCCAAATTAAAGTATTTCGTAAAGAAAACTTCCATCCTTTAAATGTTGGTAATTTTCCAAAAAATCATTTGCTTAGTACGTTCAAATTAGTTATCAGGTCTAACTGATGTTATGATCAAAGCTGTTCCAGTCTGGATAGAAATCTTGTTTTTTTTTTTGAGACATCTTTTATCTGTTTTTAAGATAATAGGGTGAGCTTTGAGGATGTCTCCCGTGCTATTTCTAGTTTGTTGAGCTATGCATATTGGCTTCCTCAGTATCTCATTTCAATGCCATTTTATACAGAGGTATATCATATTTAAGGAAACAGAGTGTACGGACATTATAAGTTAACCATAATACTTTAACAACTATAATTCTTAATGAGTAAGTGGTCCGTGTATTTTCAAATAATTTTCAATATAATCAAAATTTTGAAGGGCTTTAGTAAAATGTCTGTAACTTTAATGTATTGTTTGTTTGTTGGATCTTTTCGGTTTGAATGGCAGTTTTTAACATAATTCCTAGGTAACTAAAAAATTTTAAACTTCGTATACTGGTAGGATGTGTTTATAAAACATATTTTTCTCTTGGCTTTATTGAGAAAATTCTATAGTTTGTAAGATATTTGTTGTTTTTTTCTTCAATTTCTGCAATTTCAACCAATCAATGACGTGTATTGAGGTAAAAAAACATTCTGTACTGTATGAATATGTCCCTCGTTTAAGAAACAGATTGGGTTTATTTACATTTGTGAAGAAAAAAAGATACCCTTCCCCCCACCCCTAATCCTAACCCTAAAACAGATTGAAATGCAATAGATCTATACTAGGGTCATAATTATGGGTGACAATTTCATATGACACCGCCAGAAAAAACTGCCTTTCAAACCGAAAAGATCCTGTTTGTTTGTTCTTTAATACCAGGTCACCTCTTATTTAATAAACCTATGATCAAAGGCATTCCAGCCTTGCCCATCCTTTTTTTTAATATACCAGAGACTATTTTTGTCAATGAAGCCTTCTTTAGTAAAAAATAAATAGAATAAAATGAAAAAAACCCAAAAACAAATAATAAAAAGATAAAAAAAACAAAACAAAAATACATATGGGGTATGATTTGAAGGAGCTTGGTTCCTATTTCTTGTCAGTTGAATGCTCTGAAAGAATTCTCTATTTGTAAAATATGTCTTTGTAATTGGTTCATTTGTAAATATGCATATGGGACCAGTAGAGTACCAGGCTCCAGTCTGATCTGGCAGTGTTTCTACAGCTGGATGCCCTTCCTAACGCCAACCACTCCGTGAGTGTAGTTAGTGGGTGCTTTTTACATGCCACTGGCACAGGTGCCAGGGGAGGCTGGCAAACGGCCACGATCGGTTGGTGGTTTTTACATGCCACAACACACACACACACACCACACACACACACACACACACACACACACACACACACACACACACACACACATATACACATACATACGTACACATACATGCATTTATAACTGTAAAGTTTATTTGTTGCACTTTGCAAATATACGTCTTTGATTTAATAGAAAATAAATTATTTTTGCAAGGATAAATTGGAATGTTGCATGAATTTGTTCAGGAGATTCAATGCCGATTCAGTATCCGGAATCCTTTTATATTCTTTTATATTTACATGTATGTAGCATTTTACTTCCTTTATTTATTGATGACTTATTGGGTGTTGTCAAGGAACTTCATGTTAGAAAAGTTCTTCCTTTATTGTGTAACCATGGAAAATGGAGATTAGAGTTTAAATCATATTCAAATGTCCCCTGTATTAACTTGTTTAATTTTTTTTGTTTACATTTATGCATTCAGTAAAAAAAAGTTTGATCAAGCATTCAAATAAATTGACAAATGTTTGCTTAAATCAACTTTTTCAATTTTTATCTTGACATGCACTTGTAAAATCTAGTTTTGATAACACAAGCCGTTTTTTTTTTTTTTTAATAATTAATTTAAATAACATAATTTTCATGGGTTTTTTTTTTTTTCACTTTCAAAGGAATTTTGTACAGAACCAATAAACTACACAGAACAGTACTGAACAATTCTATTTTTGCTTTTGTATGAAAATGAAATTCTTTATTTTTTTCCCCATTAACTACTGATTTTTCAAATAATTTTGTGAAGGAATATGACTTAAATTCCTGACTGTAATAATAATAATAGTAAACTTATAGGAAACTTTGCTGTAGTAATTATTATTCCATGTCAGAGGCAGCTGCTGCATCAAAATGGTAAGTATTTTGTGAAGTATGTCTGGCTTTGACTTTGCATTGGATCTGTTGCACATTACTCTGAACTATGGGAAACTCATGAATGACACAGTTTCCCATTTCTCCTCCCCTGCGGATCTTACACATCATACATTCAATAATTCATAAAATTACAAAGAAATATTCTTTAAAAATGTATTTTTCAATTTCCACGTAAAAAACACCATTCGAGCATGATCGTTATCAGCGTCACCTTACTGGCAGCCGCGCCGTTGGCATGTGTAAAAGATTCGAGCGATGTCGTTGCCAGTGCCACCTGACTGGCCCCGTGCCGGTGGCACATAAAAGTACCCACTACACTCTCAGAGTGGTTGACGTTAGGAAGGGCATCCAGCTGTAGAAACTCTGCCAGATCAAGATTGAAGCCTGGTGCAGCCATCTGGTTCGCCAGCCCTCAGTCAAAATCGTCCAACCCATGCTAGCATGGAAAGCGGACATTAAACAATGATGACGATGATAATGATGAAATTATGTTAACCAACCCCAGCTTGTTCACAACCCACTGGCTGGAACTAGTGAAAGTGCAAACATGATCCATTAATCAATAGAACAGGTTTCATTAAGGCATTGAGCGAGAAGAATCATTAGCATGCCAGGCAAAATGCTTAGCAGCATTTCATCAATTTTTACATTCTGGGTTCAAACTCTGCTGAGGTCACCTTTGTCTTTCATCCTTTTGGGGTCAATAAAATAAATATCGATTGAACACTGAAGTCAATGCAACTGACTTGGCCCATCCCTCCAGCCTGCTGACCTTGTACCAAAATTTGAAACCAATGTTACCGAATTCATTCCTAAAGAAGTCTTTAGTCAAAGGTTAGACACCGGCATTGCCTTCCCAGCCACATGATCTCAGATTCAGTCCCACTGTATGACTTTGGGAAAGGGTCTTCTACTATAGCTCTGGGCCAACCAAAACCTTGGCAGATGGAAACTGAAAGAAGACCTTTGTATAAGTATGTGCTGGTGGCATGTGTAAAAAGATTCGAGCGAGGTCGTTGCCTGTACCGCCTGACTGGCCCCGTGCCGGTGGCACGTAAAAAGCACCCACTACACTCTCGGAGTGGTTGGCGTTAGGAAAGGCATGCAGTTGTAGAAGCTCTGCCAAATCAAGATTGGAGTCTGGCGCAGCCATCTGGTTCGCCAGCCCTCAGTCAAAATCGTCCAACCCATACTAGCATGGAAAGCGGATGTTAAATGATGATGATGAGTGTCTATATATGTGTGTGTTTGTGTCTGTTTCCCTCGCCACTTCACAACTGGTGATGATTTGTTTACGTCACCATAATTTAGCTGTTTGGTGCAAAAGTGACTGATGGAATAAGTATCAGACTCTAAGACTTTTATTTGATTAAAACCCTTCAAAGTAGTGCCCCAGCATGGCTGCAGTCCAATGGCTGAAACAAGTAAAAGATAAAAGATGAGCAGCACGTTGTATGTGGCAATCCATAGTCTTTATTACTAAAGACAACTCTCTTTTTTTACTCTTTTACTTGTTTCAGTCATTTGACTGCAGCCATGCTGGAGCACCACCTTTAGTCGAGCACATCGACCCCAGGACTTATTCTTTATAAGCCTAGTACTTATTCTATCAGTCTCTTTTGCCGAACCGCTAAGTTATGGGGACAAACAGACACACAAACACACACACACACACACATATATACATACATATATATATATATATATATATTATATATATATATATATATATATATATATATACATATATACATATATACGGTGGGCTTCTTTCAGTTTCTGTCTACCAAATCCACTCACAAGGCTTTGGTCAGCCCGAGGCTTTAGTAGACTGAACCTGGAACCATGTGGTTGGTAAGCAATCATGGAAGTTTGTTAATGAAAATCTGGCCGTTACACTGAATGAGTTCAGAAACTGGACAGAAGTACCTTATGGCCACTGTCTGGTCTCTCAACCATTTACAAACAAACTGGATTGGTCAAAGAACTCAACAATCCTCTAATTATCAATGTATTGTATTCTAGATTTGTAGTAAATGGTGCAGATTGCATGAAAGAGTGTGTAGACAAAATCACAATAAAGCTGCTGTATTTGAATTTTTAATCTTGTGTTATAGTTCTACCTGAGAATTAAAACTTCCAGAACAATTGACACAAATACAAGCAATACAACCTACACTACTTCAACTTATAACCTTCTCCCACACCATAATCTCCCCCTCTTCTACAATCAGTTTTAAATAGCTTAAATTTCAGAGTTGCTTCCTTTCCCTTTCTTGACTAGGATTAATCAAGGCATGTAAAAAGCACTGTCCGAATGTGGCCAATGCCAGCGCCACCTTGACTGGCTTCTGTGCCGGTGGCACGTAAAAAGTACCAAGCCTCCCCTGGCACCTGTGCCAGTGGCCTCTAACAAGCACCATCCAAACGTGGCAGATGCCAGCACCGCCTTGACTGGCTTCTGTGCTGGTGGCACGTAAAAAGCACCAATCTGATCGTAGCCACTGCCAGCCTCCCCTGGCACCTGTGCTGGTGGCACGTAACAAGCACCATCCGAACGTGGCTGATGCCAGCACCGCCTTGACTTGCTTCTGTGCCGGTGGCGCGTAAAAAGCACCAACCGATTGTGACTGTTGCCAGCCTCCCCTGGCACCTGTACCGGTGGCACGTAAAAATCACCCACTACACTCATGGAGTGGTTGGCGTTAGGATGGGCATCCAGCTATAGAAACACTGCCAGATCAGACTGGATCCTGGTGCAGCCTCCTGGCTTCCCAGACCCCAGTCAAACCGTCAAACCCGTGCTAGCATGGAAAATGGACATTAAACGATGATGATGATGATGATGATGATGATGATGATGATGCTTTTTTTCTCTCTCCTCATTACTGAAAATGTAGTTTTAATTGATTCATATTTCTTGGCCTATTTCTTCCACTGACTTTACTTTTATATACACTCTCTGAAGAATACTTCAACCATTTTGATACTAATCTACTTAAGACCACCCTTGATTCTTTGATACACATATCCCATTTTAAAAGAATCTAAAGGAAAATCTTTCATAAAAATTTTGCTATGTTCCAAACACCAGCTAATATTGACAAAGGTATTTCACTAAATTCTTCGTTAACTTCAAAATTAATTGCAACAAAGGTGGTGTCACGTTAAAAGCACACAGCACACGCTGTAATGTGGTTGGCATTAGGAAGGGCATCTAGCCATAGGAACCAAACAAAATCAGACGGGAACCTGGTGTAGGTCTCCTGCTTGCCAGCTCTGGTCAACACAGTCCGACCCATTCAAGCATGGAAAATTGATGTTTAAAATGATGATGATGATGATGATGGTGATGATGATGATGATGATAATGATGATAATGGTTTGGTGGAAGACTTTTATTTGATTAAAACCCTTCAAAGTAGTGCCCCAGTATGGCTGCGGTCCAATGACTGAAACAAGTAAAAGATAAAAGATGAGCAGCATGTTGTATGTGGCAATCCATAGTCTTTATTACTAAAGACAACTCTCTTTTTTTGGTGATGATGATGCTGATGCTGATGACGATGATGGTGACGATGATGATGATGATGATGATGGTGATCTGGTGCAGCACTCCTGCCTGCCAGCTCTGGTCAAATAGTCTGACCAATTCTAGCATGGAAAATTGATGTTAAAAATGATGATGATGATGATGATGATGATGATGATGATGGTGATGGTGATGATGATGATGATGATGATGATGATGACGCCGTTGATGATGATGATGGTGATGATGATGATGATGATGATGAAAGACAGTGTATTTCACCAGAAATTTGGTAACCAAAGGGTTAAACAACCCAGTTGCTTTAGATGCACAACAACTTAATAAAGTACATGGAGGCCAAGGTGAGAACACTCCCGCTTAACCCTTTTGTTACCATATTTCTGTGGAAATGCTCTGTGTTTCTTTCAGTTAATTTTAAATATAACAAAGAATTTAGTAAAATAACTTAGTTATCATTCAGCTAGTGTTAGGAAGATAAACTGTGACTAAGATTTGGTGGAAGATTTTAATTCAGAACTTTTGAAAACAAGACATTTGTACTACAGAGCCAGGGGTGGTTTCAGCCAGGTTGGTATAAGTGTTGATCCTTTTGTTACCAACCTGGCTGAAACCGGCTCTGGCTCTGTAGTACAAATGTCTTGTTTTCATAAGTTTTGAAAATCTTCCACGAAACCTTAGTCACAATTTATGTTCCTAACACTAGCTGAATGATAACAAAGTTATTTTACTAAATTATTTGTTATATTTAAAATTAACTGAAA
>NC_042998.1:192505203-192525203 GCF_006345805.1 Octopus sinensis | reverse complement strand
ACTACTACCAACCACCACCACCACCACCGCCACCACCACCATCACCACCACCACTGCCACCACTACCACTACCACCACACCACCACCACCACTACTACCAGCCCACCACCACCACCACCACCACCACCACCACCACCAACCACTGCCACCACCACCACCACCACACCACCACACCACCACCACCACAACCACCACCACCACTACTACCACCACACCACACCACCACCACCGCCACCACCACCACCACCACAACCACCACACCACCACCACCACACCACCACACCACCACACCACCACCACCACCACTGCCACCACTACTACCACCACCACCACCACCACCACCACCACGACGACCACGACGACGACGACCACCACCACCACCACCACGACGACCACGACGACCACCACTTCCACCACCACCACCACCGCCACCACCACCAAACAGCGACAACAACATTTAAAGAATATGATCATGGAAAAACAATAACAATAACAACAACAACTACTTCTTCATCAATGCCGGAATGTTTGTTGTTCCATGTTCAGTGGCAGCAATGATAATAATCGATGGATGTACAAATGATACAGCATTGGGGAAAAAAAAAGAAGCCGAGTCAATAAAACCAGCCACAAATGTCAATGTCTTTGCCTGACTAACATAACCAAGCAAAATGTTCCACGAACTAAAAATATGTCACAGTCGTAAGTTCTGGAGACACACACGTGTTACATGATCGAACTGAAGGCGAGAGGGCAAAACAAGACATCGGGGAGAAGGTGGAAACAGAAAGAAAAGAGCCCCAGAAAACTTGTGAATGGATTTGTTAGAAGGAAACTGAAAGAAGCCCGTCGTGTGTATGGCAGAAACGTTAGCACGTCGGGCGAAATGCGTAGCCGTATTTCGTCTGCCGTTACGTTCTGAGTTCAAATTCCGTCGAGGTCGACTTTGCCTTTCATCCTTTCGGGGTCGATAAATTAAGTACCAGTTACGCACTAGTGTCGATGTAATCGACTTAATCCGTTTGTCTGTCCTTGTTCGTCCCCTCTATGTTTAGCCCCCTGTGGGTAGTAAAGAAATATATATTTGTGTGTGTGTGTTTGTGTATTTGTGTCTGACATTCACTACCACTTGGCAATCTGTATTGGGTTGTTTACGGCTCTGTAACTTAGCTTGCTTACCAACCACATGGTTCCGGGTTTAGTCCCACTGCGTGGTGGTACCTTGGGCCTGTGTCTTCTACTATAGCCTCGGGCCGACTCATGCTTTTTGAGTGGATTTGGTAGGTGGAAACTGAAAGGAGCCCGTCGTACATATATGCGTGTGCGTGTGTGTGTGTGTGTGTGTGTGTGTGTGTGTGTGTGCATGTGTGTGCATGTGTGTGTGTGTGGTGTGTGTGTGTGTGTGTGTGCATGTGTGTGTGTGTGTGTGGTTGTGTGCCCGTCCCCCCACCATCGCTTGACAACTGATGCTGGTGTGTTCACGCCCCCCGTAAGCTAGTGGTTCGGCAAAGAGATCGATAGAATAGTACTATGCTTACAAAGAATAAGTCCTGTGATCGATTTGTTCGACTAAAGGCGGTGCTCCAGATCCACTCACAAGGCTTTACTCAGTCTGAGGCTATAGTAGAAAACACTTAGCCAAAAACCATGCAGTGAGACTGAACCCAGTACCATGTGGCTCTTAAGCAAGCTTCTAACCACACAGCCACACCTCTATGTATCTTTTACTCTTTTACTTGTTTCAGTCATTTTGACCGTGGCCATACTGGAGCACCACCTTTAGTCGAACAAATCGACCCCCAGGACTTATTCTTTGTAAGCCTAGTACTTATTCTATCGGTGTCTTTTGCCGAACCGCTAAGTTACGGGGACGTAAACACACCATCATCGGTTGTCAAGCGATACTGGAGGGACAAACACACACACATACATATATATATATACGACGGGTTTCTTTCAGTTTCCGTCTACCAAATCCACTCACAAGGCATTGGTCGGCCCGAGGCTATAGTAGAAGACACTTGCCCCAGGTGTCACGCAGTGGGATTGAACCCGGAACCATGTGGCTTGTAAGCAGGCTACTTACCACACAGCCACTCCTATATAAAGTTTACTTGGTTAATTGGTAGATGTATGTGGGTGCAAGAGTGGTAGTAGCGAGTTAGTCCTCTAGAGTTTTGAAAGCACAGAGGCAGATTTGGAAGAGAAAACGGACGGAATAACAATTAAATGGGACAAGATGATTGGTAAGCACAAGCCATTACAGATTGACAATCGAAAGTGCAAACTTAGTGGTGGTTCATTCACCTGCTGATAGGTGACGGTCGTTTAGAAAAAGCGCGGGCTAAAACTACGCGCCTTCACTAGTCAGTTAAGGTGAGACAGTGTCACGTGACAACTTGCTGGGGCTGCCTTTTGGAGCCTAGCGGCAGGTATTTAAAGGGGGAAAATTTGACAAGACAGTCAATCACCGGCTGACACTCGCTGACGATACATCGAAGAGGCCAGGAAACAGAAGAAAGAAGACATACACCCAACACCAGAGCTGAAGACACCTCCGAAAGGGGAGGGGGCTCCGCCACGTCAAAACGGTAGAGGAGTAGGGGCCGAAACCGGACGTGATTCATCCTGATGATGTCTTGAGCTAACTGGATCCTATAAAGGAGCTGTTGTGGTAGCAGACCATGAAACACGGTTGTAATTACTCAATACTGTGGGTGTGCGAAGGTAGGAACTAATTGCCATTTGAAAACGTTCTGCATAGAAGTGACGAACAGTAGTAGGGGCAGCAACCAGAACAGCTGGCCCCTAGCCTGAAGATCATGAAAATCATAATTACTTTAATCGATGTTTCCAGATCGTGGAAGGTTATAAATCTGGAGATGCCCAGAGCAGAAGCAAAGGCTCCCGCAGTACCACAAATCCAGAGATCAATGTTGTAGGGTACCTCAAAGCTAGGAAGACTTCTCCCTCAGGAAAGGCACCGAGAATTAGTTATGCGCCGTAGACGTTTTGGCGATGGGGAGGAGATGAATTGCGGAAAAGAGTGGGAAACAGACGGGGGCCAGTAAATAGGCTCAATCTAATTCGTTAGAGCAGTATTTCTTCTACTCTCTGCGCCATGGGTTCAAATCTTGCCGGTCAACGATGCCTCATTTCAAGCATTCGGGAGTCAATCAATGGTGACATGAAAACCCCCACCTATCCACACACCTGCAGAGTCTGGGATTCTCGGGTGTCCGAATCGGGCAAGCAAAAACCCGAGATAGAGAAAGAGAGAGAGAGAGAGAGAGAGAGAGAGAGAGAGAGAGAGAGAGAGAGAGAGAGAGAGAGAGAGAGAGAGAAGAGAGAGAGAGAGAGAGAGAGAGAGAGAGAGAGAGAGAGAGAGAGAAAGAGAGAGAGAGAGAGAGAGAGAGAGAGAGAGAGAGAGAGAAAGAGAGAGAGAGGAGAGAGAGAGAGAGGGGAGAGAGAGAGAGAGAGAGAGAGAGAGAGAAGAGAGAGAGAGAGAGAGAGAAATGTGCTTTAAGAGATGACAGATGTTTTGTGTAAACCACACTGGCAGTCTATTAACAGCTAATGACGAACTTCGGCCAGAACCTAAGAAGCTGGTAGATACGTTCGGAGAATTCAATTTACGGGTGATCGGAATAGAAAGCAATTACAGTCTGTGTGAGTGAGTGCTCATATCTATTATGTATTAAATTAAAGACAGAAAGCCAAAAAGAGAGAAAATTCTCTTTTTATATGAGTGGTAATGTGAAGGCGCATGGCTCAGTGGTTAGAGCGTCGAGCTTACGATCGTGAGGTTGTGAGCTCGAATCCCGGACCGAGCTGCGTGTTGTGTTCTTGAGCAAGGCACTTTATTTCACGTTGCTCCAGTTCACTCAGCTGTAGAAATGAGTTGCGACGTCACTGGTGCCAAGCTGTATCGGCCTTTGTCTTTCCCTTGGATAACACTGGTGGCGTGGAGAGGGGAGGCTGGTATGCATGGGCGACTGCTGGTCTTCCATAAACAACCTTGCCCGGACTTGTGTCTAGGAGGGTAACTTTCTAGGTGCAATCCCATGGTCATTCATGACCGAAGGGGGTCTTTACCCTTTAATGGACATTTAAAAAATTAAATTTTAGTAATACAGATTGAATTGAATTTTTATTTTGTCAAAAAATATATAAACAACATTTTAAGATAGTTTTGGGATTTACTGCATATCTAAAAATCATGAGTCGGGTAAGCTTTGCTTCAGTTCTGTGGAATAATTATTATATTATGCGCAGGAGTGGCTGTGTGGTAAGTAACTTGCTTACTAACCACATGGTTCTGGGTTCAGTCCCACTGCGTGACAATTTGGGCAAGTGTCTTCTACTATAGCCTAGAGGCGACCAAAGCCTTGTGAGTGGATTTGGTAGACGGAAACTGAAAGAAGCCCGTTGTATATATGTATATGTATATATGTGTGTGTGTGTTTGTTTGTGTGTCTGTGTTTGTCCCCCCAACATCGCTTGACAACCGATTGTGGTGTGTTTACGTCCCCGTAACTTAGCGGTTCGGTAAGAGAGACCGATAGAATTAGTACTAGGCTTCCAAAGAATAAGTCCTGGGATCGATTTGCTCGACTAAAGGCGGTGCTCCAGCATGGCCGCAGTCAAATGAGTCAAACAAGTAAAAGAGTAAAGGAGTATATTATAATTAAATCAGTGATATAATTATTAAATATTAATCTTAAAAATCAACAGGTACCATATACTTTAAGAGAAACTCAGCAACGGAAGTGGTTGTTTTGAAGGAAAAGGATACAGCTAGACCCTACTTTCTTCTCACGTAGCCGATTGTGTGTGTGTGTGGAAGAGAGAGAGAGAGAAAGAGAGAGAGAGGGGAGAGAGAGAGAGGGGAGAGAGAGAGAGGGGAGAGAGAGAGAAAGAATGAGTGAGTGAGTAAGAGAGAGAGAGAGGGGAAGAAAGAGTGAGTGAGTGAGTGAGAGAGAGAGGGGGGGAGAAAGAGTTAGTGAGTGAGTGAGTGAGAGAGAGATAGATAGAGAGAGAGAGAGAGAGAGAGAGAGAGAGAGAGAGAGAGAGAGAGAATTCAGTATTTTATCAACTCGGGAAGAAAGAGAAACAAAATTCACTTCAGCAGGATTTGAACTCGGAATTCAACGTGTCAGAAGAAAAAAATATTTAAAGCATTTCTCTGGCACTAACGATTCTGCCGAAAAACTACCTTAAATATTAACCTAAACCATGAAATTAAATTTGTCTAATTTATTTCTTACTTCTAGGGGAAAATAGAAATAGCCCCTAAAATATAAAGACATATCTACATCAAAGGAGGAAAGGTAACACTCTAGATCCCATGTCCCTGGGGTCATAGAAATCGCCGGTAGTAAAAGTAAACGGAATTACGATTCATTTTTAGACCTGAAACCTGGCCTACCCAAAACTTAAAAAGGTGGTGTTACATTGGTGAATCAATAGATTCCTTAGAGCAGTATTTCTTCTACTCTCTGCACCACGGGTTCAATTCTCTGCCGGTCAACGATGCCTCCTTTCAACCGTTCGGGAGTTGATAAAAAATGGTGGTTTGGTGGAATTATTAGAGCATCGGGTGAGTTGCCTTGAGATATTTGTTCCGATTTTTAGATCCTTTGGAAGGGTTCACTCAGTTGCACCAAGTTCTGTTTGGGGATCACCCCTTCTTTCTCTGCCTCAAATACCGGAAGCCTTAGGGTCATTGGTGTTTTCTTTTCTTTCCCTGGCTAAGTAATTATTAAATAAATAAATAACGGGAAATCTATTAAGTCTATTTCTCAAAGGAGTTGATATGTCACCACGGAACGTTTCATATCTATATCACTTTGTCAAGGACAATGTAGGTGAAAGGTACAGTTTTTTAACAAAATACTAGCAGTATCGCCCGGCGTTGCTCGGGTTTGTTTCGACCCTTTAGAATTGGAATTTTTGAAAAGTAAAAATTTTGCATTATGTAGCTTGTCATTCTCTTTAAGTGAACATTATTCTGGTTGAAATACACCGAAAAATGGTGACACAGTAGTCAAAATATCGTAAAAAATAGGGATTTTCATAGAAAAAAAGCACCTTTTTGATGTAAATAATTTTTGGTGTTAACATGGTCTTCTATCATACTCTCAATTTTGGTCAACTTGCGCCGCAGGGTCTCGGAGGAGATAGTGTTAGTTGAAGACTACCAAACCTGCCACACACAGACAACTTCAGCTTTATATATAGAGAGATCAGTCGCGAAGAATCTCGCAGGCGCGAGGCGTAAGAGAAACTGAACGACAGATTGCTGCTAATATAAAGGTCCTGGGACATTTGTAATGCGCTCGTTTAATATTTTTCCGTGCTGAGAAATAAAGCGAAACATTTTAAATGTGACTGTTGTAATTCGTAAAAATAAGATATTAATAATTTACATACTGAAAAAAAATCCATACTGTGTAAAATGAAAATTGTATAATTGCAACTATAATTGCCTTCTACCGTTCTCTTATTCATAATTTTATTCTTCGAAATGAAAGACAGCTTGTGGCTGCAACACAGTAAGGGAGGTAACTGAGAAATAAGCCTTTGTTAAGGGAGATAACTTACCTACATAATATACAGCGGAGAAGAATCCAACATTTTCTCCCCACAAATGGCAAAATATTTATAAGTCAGTAGAATATACTAAATAGTTAAAAGAAAAAAACTATTTTCAATTATGAGATGTGGAGTGAAAGAAAATAATTAAGCTATCCAACGAAATGCTTTACAGTATTTAATTTCTTCATGTGCTTTCTCAGACGGTAAACGTCTGGGGTCGATAAAATTAGCAACGTATTATAGACCGAATTATTTTTTTATTCCTTTTCTTCCAAATCCTCTGTTAGTGTACGAAATAATATTTTCTATGTACAGGTTAAGCCACTTGATATGATAAATTAAAAACATTTATTCTAAATTTTCTTTAATGAAATACACAATATTCGATGTTATACCAAATATTTTATATCCGTTTCTTCCCTGTCACAGCTAATTATCACCTTCCTAACACAGGAAATAATATATCTAAAGAAAATGAAACAAGATTAGGACATTTCGGATAGTGAACATATTTTTTTCTATGTGTATCATATATTTTATGTTATAAAGAAATATTTATCTCATAAATAAAATTCGTTTACATTTGTTTTCGAAAGGTTATAAATGACTTTTAATTAACCCTGAAGTATTAGTAGCTTTTAATTAATCATACCTTCGGAAAAACAATCTCACAAATACAAAACAAAACAACCACTTGAGGGTTTATATTCAAAGCATAAATTAACAAAAACCACCATTCCACCAAATCTCGTCGTAGCTAACGAACAGTGGATTACCTCCCTTACATCTACTTTCAACGAAGATTATTAAGGATAAAAAAAAATTCCTCACAGACAGGCAGAGTTGAATTACACAAGGGAGAAACCAATAAAAGGAGCTCAAAGTTAAAAACCCAGCTATTTCATCGAATTATAAGAGTTTTTATGGATCCCACTACACATTTAAAAGCCAATATACAACGATCAGTGCAGAAGTAATCGAAACGAACACAAGGGAGCCATTAATAATTATTTAAAAAAATCTGCTATTTATCTGTTACTTGTAGATATTTAGAATGTTAACACTGGAAGACGATGGCTTAGATGTAGTAAATTATGTGGTAAATTTAAATGAGTAGATGCTCAGTTCATTTTAAACCAAAGCACGAAACATATGAAGCCTATAATACATTAGTAATGATCTGATTTAACAATCCATCTGGTATATAAAGAGAGAAATGATAATTAAGCCCAATGGGTTTATGATGAATATAAAGGACGGAAACGGAAGAATGGAAAGGCACAACTATTAATTCGATTCAAATAAAAATAAAATAAATATTTATTCGCGGAGGCTCAAGGCCTAGTGGTTAGAATCTCAGACCGGGCGATGTGTTTGTTTATGAGTGAAACACTTAAGCTCCACGCAGCTCCGGCAGAAGGTAATAGCGAACTTCTGCTGACTCTTTCGCTTGCATCTTGCAGCTCACCTGCGACGGACCGGCGTCCCGTCCAGGGTTGTGCTCCAGTATGGCTGTGTGTTGAAAGGAATTCCTAGAGGTTTGAATAATTCACCTTTGGAAACATGTGTGGTTCGTTCAACATCCTTAAACAATCCTTATTCAGGGACCTTTTGAGCGGGATGGGCTACTCGACCAGAAGAAAACCTAAGAAAACCGGGAAACCGGATCGTGAAGGAACAAACAAAATATTTATTCATTGCTGCCATTAAATTTGGTGATTATAATTTGTTTAATTCGGAATTATTTAAACGAATCAACCTTAAAAATCTAGTCGTTCATAGAAGTCGAAGGCTTTATAGTACTATAGTAATATAGGCATTTATCACAGTGTTCAGGAAAATGCAGGGCCTGTAATAAATGCCACTCCTGTTAAGAGTTTTGAGTTTGGAAAACAGAAGGTAATTAATTTGGTTCTCACATTCCAGAATATTGAAGAATTAAGAAAATAACGCTGCCTCTGGGAAATGACGTCTGATAATAAACCTCTCTGTCTCCCTTTGTGTTGCTTGTGTGTGTGTGTGTGTGTGTATGTGTTGAGACATCAACTTATAGAAATTCAAGCTGAATATCAGTTCTATTGATCTCTGCAGTCTGGACAGGCCAGCAGAGGTCATTGGAATTACCCGAATTGCTCTGATTATATTATAATTATTTCTAAAGTAATAATAATAATAATTATAAGAATAATGGGGATGAGAATGATGGTGATGATGATGATGAAACTTTTTTATTTCATTCGTTACCCAATGTTTTACAGAAAAGATTACAAATCGAACTGGGTGGGAGATGAATGTTCAGACAGTTAGATAAAAGAAATAAATTGGGATAGAAGTGATGCTGGGTGGGAGGTAGAAAATAAACCTGACGCCAAGGGCATATTTAAAACATTGGCAAATTACACACACACAAATAAGTGGGAAGAAAACAAAGGACCACTGATGCGGTCACAGGAGTGTGACGAAAGAACTCTGGCCGAAATAAGATTAAGATTAATGTAAAAAATAAATAACACTGAAGCAAAGTAACACCAAGTATATAGTGCGTGTGTTTTTATTGGCTAAACTGGCAAAATGACCATTCCGAAATATAACAATATATATATATATATATATATATATATATATATAGGCACAGGCGTGGTTGTGTGACAGAAACTGAAAGAAGCTCGTCGTATATATAGGTATATATATATTTATGTGTGAGTGTTTTTTTGTCTGTGTTTGTCTTCCACACCAACATTTGACAACCGACGTTGGTGTGTTTATGTCCTCGTAACTTAGCGGTTCGGACTAAAAAGACTGAGAGAATAAGTACTATGCTCACAAAGAATAAGTCCCGGGGTCTATTTCTGCGACTAAAACTCTTTAGAGTTGTGCTCCAGTATGACCGCAGTCAAATGACAGAAACACGTAAAAAAATAAAAGAATTAACAAACATATACATATAAGAGTATAATCCTCGAGTATAATCCGCATTCCCCCCCCCAAAAAAAAATTTAAAGGTCAAAATCCCTAGTGTGTACTATATACGAGGTTAAAAATGAAAAATATTTTCTAATCAATGTCCAAGTCTCTATTTGTTGTCGGGTAACGTTTGTTCAGATGCATTTTGTGATGTCGGGCGCGAAAATACCTTAAGCTAAGCCTGAAAGCAATGAAGTCATAAAAGAATCATCCATAACTTGCAATAAGCAATATTTATTAAAATAAAAGTATTCAGAACACAGAATAACATATAACAAAAACAATTTGCAAACATATTTACATTCCCATATAACAGTTAAAAACATCACCATTATTGTATTACGCATGTGCGGAAGTGTTTGTTCGACTTGGTGTGGCTAGCTTAATTACGCACGACTCAAGTTAGAGAAGGGGTGCGTATTATACACAAGGTTTAGGTTTTTCAGAGGTACAGCTCCCTAAAAATCCCCTGCGTATTATACTCAAGGGCGGACTATACTTGAGGATTTACGGTAACCCACCCACATATTGGTGAGCAGTTGACACCTAGGTTACATCAGGGCACACAATGTCACCGACTGCTTTATACTATTGGTACTTGAAACTGTTCTGTAGGAATCGGTGAAAGTCTTTGGTGTCGGACTAGGCGAGAATTGTTCCAATCCCCTTTTGGTAGTCGCAGTCTATCAGTGTATACTTTGAAGATGTAGTTTTACCTTTACCCATAATTTTCCACCCATAATTTCCACAAAACCTGACTCTTATCTTCTCATTAATCAACACACCGTTTTCTACTTTGAATGGTTGTTCATTCAGCTGAACCATAAATTCAGTAATTCGAAGAACCGCGAATTTCATGCAACCTCGAGAAAAGATGACCTCCAGGATTTTGCCTGTCCATGCGGATCCTACTCAACTACATGTCGTTGTCTGTCACTTCTGCCCTCACCACTTTCTCGCACTGTAATACAAACGTAGCGATAAGCGAAGAGTCAATGTGCCCGTAGCAAAACTATTGGCCGTCATCCTTTTTTCTGTCTCCTCATAGGCAACTGTACCAGCTTGTGATCGGATATGGGCTACACCAGTTCAACATGTTGACTAGCATCATGTTCGATCTTAAAGACCAGATACACATCTCTATACAACCTGTCCCAGTCGATAGAGTAGACAGTGTGCCATACATGACCAACGCTTCATGTAGTTGCTCCTTCAAAGGCTAATGTGGACCTACTTTATTTTCGTAATAACAGAGATAAGCTAGTTTCCAAACTCAGCTTTTGTTGGAAGAATTCCTCGAGTAGGAAAGCTCTGTCTATTGTGATAAATTTATACCAATACCAGGCAGTGGCTGTCATGGCTGCTGATCTTAACTGATTGGAAGTGTTATCATGTAGATTGTTTTGTCTTGGTATAAAAGATGGGCTACAGCAATTATTCTGCTCAATACCACAGATTTGCTTGTCAGTTGTTTGACCGTAACCAGTTGAGCATGTCCCTTAGTGGCTGATGATATGTGCATCTCTGATTACGAGCAGAAGTAGTGGAGGAGCATCATAGCCGTCTGTTGAAAGGAATTCTTAGAGGTTTTGATATTCACCTTTGGAAGCATGTGTGGTTCGTTCAACATCCTTAAACAATCCTTATTCAGGGACCTTTTGAGCGGGATTGGCTACTCGACCAGAAGAAAATTCTAACTGGACCCAAGACGAAATGCCACTAAGCATTTTGTCTGGCGTGCTAGCAATTCTACCAGCTTGCCGCCAATGATAATGATAATGGTTTCAAATTTTGGTACTAGGCCTGAAATTGTGGGGGAGGGGGTAAGTCGACTACATCGACTCCAGTATTCAAATGATACTTATTTCATCGATCCCGAAAGGATGAAAAGCAAAGTCGACCTCGGTGGAATAATAATAATAATAATAATAATAATAATAATAATAATAATAATAATAACAACAATAATTTCTACTATAAGCACAAGGCCTGAAATTTACTGCGTGGTGGGGATCAGTCGATTACATCGACCCCAGTACGCAACTGGTACTTATTTCATCAACCCGAAAGAATGAAAGGCAAAGTCGATTTCTGCGGAATCTGAACCCAGAATGTAAAGATGGACGAAATACCTATTTCTTTATTACCCACAAGAGGCTAAACATAGAGGGGAGAAACAAGGACAGACAAAGGGATTAAGTCGATTATATCGACCTCAGTGCGTAACTGGTACTTATTTAATCGACCCTGTAAGGATGAAAGGCAAAGTCGACCTCGGCGGAATTTGAACTCAGAACGTAGCGGCAGACGAAATACCTATATTTTTACTACCCACAAGGGGCTAAAAATAGAGAGGACAAACCAGGGCAGACAAAGGGATAAGGTCGATTATATCGACACCAGTGCATAACTGGTACTTAATGTATCGACCCCGAAAGGATGAAAAGCAAAGTCGACCTCGGCGGAATTTGAACTCAGAACGTAACGGCAGACGAAATACGGCTACGTATTTCATCCGGCGTGCTAATGATTTTGCAAATCACAACAACACACCTGCATGCGCACGCTTACACACACACACACACACACAATTAAGCGTTTAAGTGTTTTGTTAAATGACGCGGTCACTGCAATGCCCGTGGCGAGGACACTTAACTCTATACTGGCGGCGGCACACCTCTCTTCCCTCAGGCAAATCTTGTGTGGTGCTATACAGTAATACCTTGCCAGTCTCCAGTCTTAAAAATAACCTTCTAGAGACGACAGGTCATCTTGATAAATAAAACTGTACATTGTAAAACCCTCATAGACATAAAAATTTAGTTAAATAATGTTGTTACTGAAACCATAAAATGTTCTGCTGAAATTATTCTAGGTTACAGTCTAGTTTCAGTCGGGAGACGTCTATTATACGTGTTTTTATGGTTATATTACTTGAATAAAAGCACTATAGAAATAGAGAGTTTGCAAAGATCAAACAAGCAGGTAGGACTCTAAACAACCGTGAACAATTATGAACATTAAACGTCTATTCATAAAGCCGATGAGGGAGCCTGTATATGGTCAGTTCATCTGCTAGTAATAACAGTCAAAGACTTCTTAAAAAACAGCGAAGGGATATATACTGGATAGTTTAATCTGGAATCAACTGTGTCTGAAAAAAAAAAAAAACGATATCGGCGGCCTTGTTGGAGTGCTTTTAATTAGAGATCTGTTCAGTCAGGACGGACGTGGAATAAAAAAAAAACCAAAAAAAAAAAAAACAGAAATGTAAACAACGGTAAGTATCTCTCTTAATAATATAATCAAAGGTTATATTTGGACAAACGTTAAATATAATATACATTGACCAGGAAGTATCTATTAAATCAGAAACGTCCTGGAACATTTCCAGCCGACGTCTATATGAGGTCACTGAAGGTCTGCTAAGTATGTATGTATATACATATGTATGTATGTATGTATGTATGTATGTATGTATGTATGTATGTATGTGTGTGTGTATGTATGTATGTATGT
The DNA here is from genome assembly GCF_006345805.1 of Octopus sinensis. Taxonomy (NCBI): domain Eukaryota; kingdom Metazoa; phylum Mollusca; class Cephalopoda; order Octopoda; family Octopodidae; genus Octopus; species Octopus sinensis. Next base: position 192,512,123 of record NC_042998.1, on the reverse strand, counting down.
ATGTATGTGTGTGTGTATGTATGTAGGTAGGTATGTATCAATCAATCAATCAATCTATGTATCTGTCCATCTATCGATATGTATCTGTGTACATATAATTATATATACATACATACAAAAATACATATACACGCACATGACTATATATAGATGCAGCATTTATATATATAAGCATGTATGTATAATTACATATATAAAAGAAAAACACTTTATACTATTATTATCATCATTATTATTATTATTATTATTATTATTATTATTATTATTATTATTATCATTACTATTATTATTATCATTATTATTATTATTACTATTATTATTATCATTACTATTATTATTATTAATATTATTATTATTGTTATTATTATTATTGAGTGAGAGAGCAGTGCATGCCATCAAAGTGACACTGGGGTAAAATATACGAAGCCCAATATACCCATCATGACTACCCGTCTGATAAGGGTACACCAGGCACATGCATCACAACCATATGTGCGCGACATGGTGATTTCATATCAAGATAAAAAGCACATGACCTTGCAGGTGGGGCCCAGTTAGAATTTTCTTCAGGTTGAGTAGCCCATCCCGCTCAAACGGTCCCTGAATAAGGGTTGTTTAAGGATGTTGAAAAAAACCACCCATGTTTCCAGAGGTGAATTATTCAAACCCCAAAGAATCCCTCTCAACACATGGCTATGATGCTCCCCCACTACTTCTGCTCATGATCAGAGATGCACATATCGTCAGCCACTAAGGGACATGCTCCACTGGTTAAGGTCAAACAACTGACAAGCAAATCTGTGGTATTGAGCAGAATATTTGCTGTAGCCCATCTTTTAATTATTATTATTATTATCATTATTATTATTATTATCATTATTATTATTATTATCAATATTATTATCAATATTATTATTATTATTATTATTATTATTATTATTATCAATATTATTATTATTATTATTAATATTATTATTATTATTATTATTATTATTATTATTATTATTATTATTATTATTTTATATTGTATGCATCAAACCGGTGCTATTCATCAACAGAAACATGACAGCTTCACTGAACATCTGACCGTATAATGAATGGGTGGTGATGATGCGATGGTGCAACGCTCGCTGAGTAACACTTGATGGACTTATATAACCGTAACTGGCAAATCTTTCCCCAGTTTTGATGGACGTAATTGGCAAACATTGGTTAAATCGACGCAGAAATCCGAACTTAGCGAGGCGTGGACAAAGTTAAGTCTGCCGTAACGGGGGTCAACAATATTAGTACAACAGAACCAGTTTTTGATGAAGCGTTGCGATCAGTGATTTACAATGTCGTCTAGTGTTAAGGGTGGAGCAGTGTCTGGAGTTGAGTAGGCTGTAATATAATGGTACTGGAAGTTGTTTTAAAGGATTCAGCTTTATATATATGGAACATGCAATTACTTATAAGTATAAAATCATTGATTTATATGAGGATATATATATATTTAGTACAAGAATTTGAAGGCGGCGAGCTGGCAGAAACGTTAGCGCGCTGGGTAAAATGGTTAGCGGTATTTCGTCTGCCATTACGTTTCTGAGTTCAAATTCCGCCGAGGTCGACTATGCCTTTCATCCTTTCGGGGTCGATAAATAAAGTACCAGTTACGCACTGGGATCGATGTAATCGACTGAAACCCTTTTTCTGTCCTTGTTTGTCTCTTCTATGTTTAGCCCCTTGTGGGTAATAAAGAAATAGGTATTTCGTTTGCCGTTACGTTTCTGAGTTCAAATTCCGCCGAGGTTATAAAAACCTGATTAGACACGTGTCTTCATAGCAAGAAACTATTAATAGCTCGTATCTTTATACTGTGTACATTAAACGATATTTATCTCTCACTGGATGGAGTGCCATTTTTTGTTGATCTTACCTTAACGGAACAGTAAACTATGTATATATATATATATATATATATATATATATATATATATATATATATATATATATATATATGAACAGGTGCAATTAAAATTTGTGAACCGTAACGGTTTTATATATTTTCAATGAAGCTAAGTTAGAAAAGGTTTACCTATCGGTATTAAGATAGAGAAGTGGAAAAACAAAATTGGAATTGAGGAGAAACAAAATGATAATGATAAAAAGAAAATGAAAGGCGAGAATAGTGAAAACTTACTGATTCAAGCAAAAAGGTGAGAAAAGATCCGGTGAAGTTTTGATTCGAACTGACTGGGTAAAGTTTTAGACTGGAAAATCACAAAACCTCATCGGTATTAAGGCTCCAGAATACCGGGCGAAGTTTTGTCGTGACAAATATTCACATGATCAATTTTCCTTTAGCACATAAAATAATTAATGATGTTATCATATATTTTCTTTTTTCTTATGTAGATTCTTAAATCTTGTTAACTTTAGGCCGAGGGACCAAGAACGTTCGGCAGGAACTACACGCAGAGTGGCTTTGAGACTTGTAAGAATGGTTTTAAATTTTGACGCAATATCAACAGTTTTAATGGAAGGTAGTAAGTCGATCACATCGACCCCAGTGCTTAACTGGTACTTATTTTATCGACTTCGAAAGAATGAAGCGCAAAGTCGACCTCGGTGGAATTTGAACTCAAAACGTAACGAAGTAGAAGATTTTTGACTATTAACAATCCTTTCTGCTATAAACACAAGGCCTGAATTTTTCGGGAAAAGGGCTTGTCAATTACATTAATTCAAGTGCTCAATTGGTACTTATTTTATCGATCCCAAAAGGATAAAAGCAAAGTTGGCATCTGCGGATTTTGAACTCAGAACGTAAAGAGGCATAATATTTTGATTAGTAATAATAATTATTTCTGTGTAAGAAGACATCATTTTAAGTTGTTGGTACAATTTATTTTGTCGACCCGTGAGAGATGAAAGACAGTCGATTCTAGTCGAATTTGATCTCACTGTTTCACAGAACGGAATATTGATTTCAAATTTTGGCATTTTCGGTAGAAGGAATAAGTTAATTACATCAATCTCAGTGTTCAACTGGTACTTACTTTATCGACCCCGAAAGGATGAATGGCAAAGTCGACTCCTGCGATATTTGAACTCAGAACGTAAAGTGCTAACAATTCTGCTAGCTCGCTGTCCTCACAGAACAGAATATTTATGACCTAAACTGGAATATTGTCTCATGCCCACTGCGAAGATAAATAATCAAAAAACCGCCTTATACCTCAAGAGAAGAATATTATGTAGAAGAAAATAGTATTGAAATATATTAGTGGTAGCATAAACTGTATTTGCAGTCCTACTTGTAAGACATGCATCCACACTCCCAAATGATAAACTGACAGCTGCCATTCTATAGATATTCCTGAAGAATATACTATTTATAATTCTTTAGGATACACTATGCTTTTTAGTGAGCTCTTTCTTCAGGCATTCTATTTGAAACCTGTCTGAGCACATATGAAATATATAAACCTCATTATGGCAGGTAGGGTTTTGCTGGATGTAGTGGAAGTACAATAGTGGAGAGCGAGAAAAAATTTGGAGAAACAACATCAAAGCGTTTCGGAAAGAATGTACTGCAATAAAAATATGTAATATTTTTTGTAAATTAAAATAGTTTTTTGTTTATATTTTTAACCATTTCCTGCTACACAGTACATCAATCCGTCCATGCCCACCATGTTTTACAGTTTTATGAGGCGATTTTTGTAGTAAGCTAAATGGAAAGCTTACTACATCCAACACTCCTTTGTTCCTTGGATGTTCCTTACAGCGTAGCGTTGTCCAATGCTTCTTCAAATTAAAACGATTTCTAAAAAAATCGTTAAACCCTTACCTCTAATTCACGGAGAAACCCGATATTGTAAACAAGACATTGAATTAGCTAAAATTGTTTTAAAGAGAGAATTATTATTAATATGAAAAAAAAAGTAAAAAACAACAGGCCAACAAACAAGCAAACAAAGGCATATTACTCTGAACGAGGGAAAAAATCACCAAAGACATACGCGGTGTCCCCTAGAGGAGTTAATACAAGGGAGATAATTTATTCATAATATTTGGTGGGATTAAACGTTTGAATTTGAAATTAAGGAATAAACAGAAAAATGTATACAATACACATTGTTTTTTTTTATTTGTTGTTTCCTTATTACGAAGTCCCTTTTCCTTATGGAACCCCAGAGCTTTTTCACAGAATCCAAGGATTCCTCGGAACATATTTTGAGTAGCATTGATATAGTCGATTCTGTGAAAAAATAAGAACCAGAGCGGATCTTTTCGGTTTGAACGGCAGTTTTTTCTAGCGGTGTCATATGAAATTGTCAACCATAATTATGACCCTAGTATCGATCTATTGCATGTCAATCTATTTTAGGGTTAGGGTTAGTTAGGGTTAGGGGTGGGGGAAGGGTATATTTTTTCTTCAGAAATGTAAATAAACCCAATCTGTTTCTTAAACGAGGGACATTTTCATACAGTACAGAATGTTTTCAACTCAATAGACGTCATTGATTGGTTGAAATTGCAGAAATTGAAGAAAAAACAACAACAAATATCTTACAAACTACAGAATTTTCTCAATAAAGCCAAGAGAAAAAGATGTTTTATAAACACATTCTACCAGTATACGAAGTTTAAAAGTGTTTAGTTACGTGGAAATTATTAAAAAAAACTGCCGTTCAAACCGAAAAGATCCACCAGAGCTAGCAATTGACTGGCTTTTTATTTATCAATACCGGAGAGGTAGAAATTTCATGTCGAACTCGGTGGATTTGAACTTTGGAAACAAAAATCTTGGAATAATTACGGAAAGGCGTTTGCTCGACGTTTTATTGATTCTGCTAATCGATTGCATATTGAGTTTATTGACTTTCTTTTATTTCACACATGGTGTTCAACATATCGTGAAGTCGTCATCAAGGTTCTTAAAGTTGTGTCAGTGGAGGGAGTGGTAGCGATGGCGTGCGGGACGAGTGTTAAGCGACTGTTCTAGCCGTGAGTGTTACCACGTTGGTGCAGGTGTGCAAGTTGTGAATGTGGTGGAACTGTGTGTTTTGTAAATGAGTGTGTCTGTGTGTCACTTGTGAAGATAGCGGAACTGTGAAAGTATTGGAGGATGTGAGGTGGGGATGTAGCGGAGGTATGTGAATTATTACAGTTCTTAGTCTTTGACTGTAAATAAGGTGTTGAATTATTTGCAATATATAACAGTAAGGTTGGTATGATAACTGTTGTATTTTTATATGATGTATTACTGTTTTTTTTTGGTGGGTACGAATGAAGAAAAGGATTTAGTAATGCGAAGAGAAAAATAAATAAAAAATACAATAAAACAATTGAGAAATACAGTGTTAAGTCTGGGGACTGAGTGATGAGACGCAGGAGATATATAAGAGGAAGGAAAAAAATCGGTGAAGTATAAGCACCAGCAAAGTTTCAGAGATGAAAAGAGGGGTGTTATAGATAAAGCGGAATAGCAGAATTAGCTGATGTGATACGTGGAGAGAAGAGAAGAGAAGAAAAAAAAAGAAGAAGAAGAAGAAGAGAGAGAGAGAGAATTGGAAAGATAGATAGATAGATAGATAGATATAGATAGATAGATAAACCTGGGATGTTCTGTGCAGGCAAGTTTCAGTGACACATATATATATGTATATAAATATGTATGTGTGTGTGTGTGTGTGAAGGGGTGCTGAAAAGTTCCTGGCTTTAAGGATATCGCGAAAGGCCTGGCTGGTGATCCAACCTTCCAAGTTCGTTTTACAAGGTTTACGAAAAACTGAAGGGCTGCTGCAATAAGTATGTGAATCTGAGAGGGGAATATGTTGAATAAAATCCTAATTATCTGACCTACTTGTATTTTCTCTTATTCAAAGCCAGGAACTTTTTACCACCTCCTCGTATGCACACACACACACACACACAACACACACACACACACACACACACACACACACACATGCACACACACATATGTAATGATGTAAGCAAACAAATAAACAAGCTTGGGCTTGATATATAAAATATGTATACATATATACATGCAAATAGATAGAAATAAAGACCGAAAATAATCAGACATTGCACGTTCATGTATGGATATATAGATATTTATATGTTAACCAAGCAGATTTGCACAGAGGACAAAGACGAAGAAAACTAAGGGGAGAAGGTTTGGCATTACAGGTCCGACAGCTGTTTCTTGAAGCTCAGAATTACGTAACAATGTCGGCAGATGGAATTCACACCAAGTCAAGAATAAGTAACGTGTAGTGGATGCACATTAACATTGCAGTTTATATATATATATATATATATATATATATATATTATATATATATAGGGAGAATTCACGAAAAAAAAAAGACGAAGACAGGTGATGTAAAAAAAAACAGATGTATTAGTATAACGCTCGGGAAGTGAAAAAGTCGTTTACGTTTCGAGCCTATGCTCTCCACAGAAAGGTACACAGAAAGAAACACAGATTACATCCGACGTTATATTCAAATGCCCAACTAACAGCGCGCCAAACTTTCACGGAAAACAAATACAGCATTTAGAAATAAATGCAGCATAATAATTAATTAATAAGGGTGGTGTTGAATAGATATACTATAAATTAGGCTAATTCTCTAACTTATTAATTAATTATAATTATGCTGCATTTATTCTAAATGCTGTATTGTTTCCGTGAAAGTTTGGCGCGCTGTTAGTTGGGGCATGAATATAACGTAGATGTAATCAATTGAACCACACGCGTATTATCGTTATGTAAAATCTGGCGTGTGATTGAGGATTTCATCCAGATAGTTTTGGCTGACGAGCTACAAGGGATTTTTTTTGTAAGTAAAATTACATTAATTATTAATAGCGAAACAATTGTCCCAAAAAACGTATTTTGTTATTTTTTATTTGCCCTG
>NC_042998.1:192475203-192500203 GCF_006345805.1 Octopus sinensis | reverse complement strand
TGAGATGAGGAGGAGGCACTGGATATTTTATTTTTAAGTGTTTTTTCCTGGAAATATAAAAAATAGAAACGCAACCTTGCTTAATTTAATCATGGTAGAATTTGAAGTCGGTTTTGCATATCTTAAGAACTATCCTACATTTATATTATGCTCACTTTACTCCTAGCTTTGAGCTTTATCTAATTCTGATAACCATACGTAGGTGTCAGGGTTGGGTGGTAAAGAACATAAGAGAGAACGAGAGAGAATTCCGTTATTCTTGTTGAGTCTCTGGATGTCTTAGGGAGTGCTCGCTTTTCACTAAGTAAGGAAGCAGAACCACATAGCCTTAGGGTTTCTTGGGTCGTGACAAATATCCAGTCTTTCCTTGGTTTTCTGCGGAACTACGTCTCGCCTGTCTCTGTTGCGGGTGAGAATGTCGAAGTTGTTGAGCACTTCACTTATCTCGGCAGCCATAGCAGCATTAACTACGAGTCCGAAGTATCAAAAAGACTTGGGCATACTGGTGCATTTGTGCACTCACTGGACAATAGTATTTGGCGCTTCCAATATCTGAGCGGGAGCACAAATGTTCGAGTCTTCAGGTCTCTGAGCCTCCCTTCAGGTCTCTGAGCTTTGCAGTTGCAAGTCGTGGATACAGTCCGTAGCCCTTAGGAGCCGGCTGAACTCCTTTGGTACTACGAAGCTTCGCAGGATTATGAGCTGCCATTGGTCGGATTTCGTATTTAACCAACAACTATACTAAGGAACTGAGATGCGCCTTGCTAGTTGTATAATCCGGAAGCGTCAACTCACACTGCCCGGCCACGTTGTTCGATTTTCCGGGTTGGGTCCTGCGCATTATGTTCCCTTCCTTGGGGATTCGGCTGGGATGCCGGCTCGTGTTGGTTGGTCACTCGTCTCATGCTCCCAATAAATGAAATATTTCATGGAGAGGGAAACTAACTGGGACACTACTCGGAGTATTTCCCGGAACAACCCGAGCAGATACCGACAAGTTGTTGGTGCAGCGATGTTCTGCAACGGCACATGTTCCCATACCTAAACCTGTTCTGTATATTCTTTTGCAGCAAGAATCAATATGTTTACTCCAAAAACCAACGTTCATAAGTTTACTTAGCCTTTCTATATATTATATTGTTGTGTAGTATTTCTATTAATTCGATGGGAATAAACTATAAAAACACGAGGTTTTGAGTGAAATTTTAAGTAAAGTTCTCTCTTTACTCTTTTACTCTTTTACTTGTTTCAGTCATTTGAATGTGGCCATGCTGGAGCACCGCCTTTAGTAGAGCAAATCGACCCCAGGACTTATTCTTTATAAGCCTAGTACTTATTCTATCGGTCCCTTTTGCCGAACCGCTAAGTTGCGGGGACGTAAACACACCAGCATCGGTTGTCAAGCGATGTTGGGGGGACAAACACAGACACACAAACATATACACACACATATATATATATATATATACACATATATACGACGGGCTTCTTTCAGTTTCCGTCTACCAAATCCACTCACAAGGCTTTGGTCGGTCCGAGGCTATAGTAGAAGACTCTTGCCCAAGTGGGACTGAACCCGGAACCATGTGGTTGGTAAGCAAGCTACTTACCACACAGCCACTCCTACGCCTTCGTTAGTTAATGTAGTTCCGCTGAGACTCTGAAGAAAATAAAACTATTTGTTGGGGTCTGTTCAATATAGATTAACTTGAGACTAAACAACAATTTTTTCACCACATGGACTTTCGATGCCTTTATCGGAGTTCTCTCTTTTACAAGATTTCAGAATAGACTCTCCCTGCTCTTGTTTCGCCACATTGCCCACTTTGACCTACACACGGTCAAGCCGGACACCAGTCACATCAACCTCACCAGCCTGGGAGATATGATACATACCCTGCTCTGAAGGCGGCGAGCTGGCAGAAACGTTATCACGCCGGGCGAAATGTGTTGCCGTATTTCGTCTGCCGCTACGTTCTGAGTTCAAATTCCGCCGAAGTCGACTTTGCCTTTCATCCTTTCGGGGTCGATTAAATAAGTACCAGTTACGCACTGGGGTCGATGTAATTGACTTAATCCCTTTGTCTGTCCTTGTTTGTCCCCTCTATGTTTAGCCCCTTGTAAGTAGTAAAGAAACAGGTATTTCGTCTGCCGCTACGTTCTGAGTTCAAATTCAGCCGAGGTCGACTTTGCCTTTCATCCTTTCGGGGGTCGATTAAATAAGTACCAGTTACGCACTGGGGTCGATGTAATTGACTTAATCCCTTTGTCTGTCCTTGTTTGTCCCCTCTATGTTTAGCCCCTTGTAAGTAGTAAAGAAACAGGTATTTCGTCTGCCGCTACGTTCTGAGTTCAAATTCCGCCGAGGTCGACTTTGCCTTTCATCCTTTCGGGGGTCGATTAAATAAGTACCAGTTACGCAATGGGGTCGATGTAATTGACTTAATCACTATGTCTGTCCTTGTTTGTCCCCTCTATGTTTAGCCCCTTGTAAGTAGTAAAGAAACAGGTATTTCGTCTGCCGCTACGTTCTGAGTTCAAATTCCGCCGAGGTCGACTTTGCCTTTCATCCTTTCGGGGGTCGATTAAATAAGTACCAGTTACGCACTGGGGTCGATGTAATTGACTTAATCCCTTTGTCTGTCCTTGTTTGTCCCCTTTATGTTTAGCCCCCGTGTGAGCAATAAAGAAATTGATACATACCCTGCTCTCCTCTTCTGATTAATTTACATAATAAATAAATAAATAAAAAATACAAATTCGAAATTCCGACGTAACGTTTTACAGTATAACTGTTCCAAGAGAACTTATTGCTGTTAAAGCTCTGCTAGTTTCTCTAAGAACTGTGATCAAATGTAAACTAAGTAGAACAGAAAGTGTTCTGTCACCTATATATATATCACAGTATCATCAACCAGTGTTGCAAAATAATTTCACTTGCAAAATATCGATCTAAAAATGGAGGAGGAGGAGGAGGGGGGAGAAGGAGGAGGAGGAAGAAGAAGAAGAAGAGGGGGAGGGGGAGGAGGAGGAGGCGGAGGAAGAAGAAGAAGAAGAGGAGGATTTTCAGCAGCTTAGCTTCTGCCATCTTATTTTCTTATTTTTGCCATTATCTTATCTCCTGCGTGCACGATGTTGACTTGAACTAGTTGTGACACTTACGTTCATCCGTATGAAAATGACAACAACCGTAAAAGAGAAGAAGGAAGGAAGGGAGAATAGGGAGAAATTGAGAAAAGAAGGCAACAAAAAAAAACAAAAAACGTATTCATAAATTCACGATCTTATATAAATAAAATCAATGAAACACACACATTTACATATTTTATGAATACAAATATTGGCAAAGGGAGGAAAAAAATCTATAAAAGTTTGGTAGAATTAGAGATAAAATAGAGATTAAATTAGAAAAATGTTTAATCAAACTATGAAAAAAAAAATGATAATTTGAAATGGCAGTCAGATTTCATTTGATTATTATTTCAAATTATCCAGTTGGCCTCGGCTAGGGGCAACCTGGATGTAACTCTCCGTTTATTTTTCAATCAAATAGAGTGATGGTTATCACTTCTCGAGTTGTCGCTTTGTTCTTCGGGGCAGTCAATGATGTTTGAATAACGATCTAATTCGAACATTAATCAGATCGAACAAGAATTGTAACTATACTATAAAGGGGTTGCGGTTATCATGTAGATAGTGAATCGGTCTGTCGCCTAAAAGATTTCTCAGTTCGTGCCCGCCCCGTTAGTTGTCGCTTTATTTTTACCTTGGACAAGTTACTCATTCCCGTCTTTTCTATTTATTCGAAGGAAGAAACAATAAGAGGGTTCAGAAAGAAAAACCAGATTCAGCCGGAAGAACACTGATTTAATATATATTTAATGATAAACACAGAAAGATTCCGATTTTTTCGTTGCTTAAAAGAACAGCTGGTTGAATTGGAAGCATATACTGTTATTGAAAACACAGGAATTAATCAAATATATTTAATAATAACCATATTATTATTAAATATATAGTTAAGGCAGCGGGTTAGCCGACTTTTTAGCACTCCGGAAAAAAATGCTTATCTGTATTTCGTCCATCTTTACGTTCTGAGTTCAAATTCCGCCGAGATCAACTTTACCTTTCATCATTACGGAGACGTAAACACACCAGCATCGGTTGTCAAGTGATGTTGGGGGGACAAACACGGACACAAACATATACACACACATACATATACTTATATATATATATATATATACGACGGGCTTCTTCCAGTTTCCGTCTACCAAATCCACTCACAAGGCTTTGGTCGGCCCGAGGCTATAGTAGACGACACTTGCCCAAGGTGCCACGCAGTGGGACTGAACCCGGAACAATGTGGTTGGTAAGCAAGTTACTTACCATACAGCCCCTCCTACGCCTACATTATTTACATTATTTACAATCGACGGATATTTGTCCTCATCTGATGAAAGCTGGAGAGTATATCAGTCAATTGTAAATAATGTAAATAATGTAAATAACTGCATTATCACAAAATCTAGGCCAGTAATCCTGGTCTTATCAATGAGCGCTCCACAACTCAGTCGATCCACCCTCTGGCTAAATATCTAGGCCACGCAGGCATTCAACAGAGTGGAAGCCCAACACAACCCTGACGGATCCCAGATCTAACTTGGAAAAAGTCAGATGTTGAACCCTCAATCCAAGATTTGCTTACTGTCTCAGAATACAGCCCAACCAGTCGAACTGGTATACATCGCAACTCCTGAATCCTTCAGATCGCATCCCTGTCCACTGAGTCTAATGCCGTGTGAAGGTCGACATAAGCTGGAAGCAGTTTCTGTCGGAAACTCGCCTGCGTTCGATCAGTATAGAAAGAGCCTTGTCTGCTCCGGCTGCCGAGAGGCAAGCAGATGAAAAAGTATACACCGTGGTTAAATTACCAGTCTTCTTTTTTAATTCACGTTGCCAGTATTTGCATGGAGGCGCAATGGCCCAGTGGTTAGGGCAGCGGACTCGCGGTCGTAGGATCGCGGTTTCGATTCCCAGACCGGGCGTCGTGAGTGTTTATTGAGCGAAAACACCTAAAGCTCCACGAGGCTCCGGCAGGGATGGTGGTGATCCCTGCTGTACTCTTTCACCACAACTTTCTCTCACTCTTACTTCCTGTTTCTGTTGTACCTGTATTTCAAAGGGCCGGCCTTGTCACTCTCTGTCACGCTGAATATCCCCGAGAACTACGTTAAGGGTACACGTGTCTGTGGAGTGCTCAGCCACTTACACGTTAATTTCACGAGCAGGCTGTTCCGTTGATCGGATCAACCGGAGCCCTCGTCGTCGTAACCGACGGAGTGCTTCCATCCATTTGCATTGTTATGCAAATTAGATAAACCAGTTCAGTTTCCTCCAAGTGTGCGTGTACTACAACAGCAATAGCAGTGGAGGCGCAATGGCCCAGTGGTTAGGGCAGAGGACTCGCGGTCGTAGGATCGCGGTTTCGATTCCCAGCGGGCGTTGCGTGTGTTTATTGTGCGAAAACACCTAAAGCTCCACGAGTACGACCCCTGTTGTACTCTTTCGCTCCAACTTTCTCTCACTCGTTTTTCCTGTTTCTTGTCCCCGACTTCCTACGCAACCGCTGAGCCTGGATGCGCATTCATCCATCCGTCGATGCTCTCGGTGTCGGGGGTTGACCTGCTTTCTCTTAGCAAAAGACAACGTATCGGACTTCTCCCACTGGGACGAAGACCGCTTCGCTCAACAAACAATAGCAACAACTTTATTATTTCACTGAGAATTTCTTTTACACAATAGGTTTGGAAGAAGAAGAAATGCCTATAACCCTCACAGGCCCTCCTAGACAGGTGAGAGTGATGCCATTGATGTTCCTCTTGAACATTTGGAATTTAACACCCGCAGGAGAGATATGAGCAGAAACCCTGAAATATTGTAAAGGAAAGATCGGGTATAGGATTAGTGCGGAAAAGGCCGGATGAGGTGCTGAAATAACAAAAGTGAAAAGTGAAGGATAATTGGGGATGGAGGAAAGCCCTAGTAAATGTGGCATAAGCCAAGCCTGCTGGTGTTGTTGTTGTTACTAAGCAACAAGATGGGTAAGTAAGGGTGATTAGGTGATGGTCTAGGGCTTAGGAGCTGGAGACCCCAGACCTTGGGGGTAGGGGGAAACTTTGGTCGTCTTGTTGTACTCGAGGGTTCTTCGTTGATGCCCGACACCACTGGGAGGTGGCTCTCAAAGTCGCTGGAAATGTAGATCTCCAGGTCCAAATTCTTGGACGGCGCCAAGCTTGCTTGGAGGAACAGGGGCCAATACAGTAGCAGGAGGAAAGGCAAAGGCCGGGTAGTGTAATAAGCAGGCAAGAAACTGTAAAGGATTAGATTAAAGGCTTAATTAATTTCACTCTTCTTTGCTCAGGGTAAATAATCTAGATAGTTTACTTTGGTGATCAATGTTACCATATGAATATAAGTAATTACAATAAAATAGCTGTAATGAAAGTAAGAAAAATAACGGAGTACAACACAATATGTATCATGTGAAACAGCTCCATGAATTAGACATAGTTATTTATGGTAAACAGAGGTATATTCTTTACTTCTGAATATTTGAATGTTTCGATGATAATAATGAGAAACAAACAGCTGTGAGGAAGAAGCAGATGAAGGATGATGAGGTTGGTTAATGTAAGTTTAGTTAATGACTACATAATGCAGCTGTTTGTTGTAAACAACAGGGAAACAAAATTCTTGCTAATTTTTTTTTTGTTTTTTTTTTGTATTGACATTATTACATTGTTTGTGTTCCCTGATGATCCGTTGTGGTTGAGCATTTGGAGCGCCTATTGTAGGGCTCCAGGCAATCATAAAAGCGAAACGCGAGTAGGAATTATGTGTGCGTGTGTGTATGTGTATGTGTGTGCATGTGTGTGTATGTGTATATGTGTGTATGTGTGTGTGTGTGTGTGTGTGTGTGTGTGTGTGTGTGTGTGTGTGTGTGTGTGTGTGTGTATCTATGTGTGTATGTTCGCTGGTGTTTGTGTGTGTAAGTAAAGCGAAGCCAAAAAACAGTCAAAATCGCAAAAAAAAAAAATAAATAAACATTACAAAGAATGATGAATAAGATATGTTTAAAACTTGAATAATAACTTAGCGGCTCGGCAAAAGAGACCGATAGAATAAGTACTAGGCTTACAAAGAATAAGTCCTGGGGTCGATTTGCTCGACTAAAGGCGGTGCTCCAGCATGGCCACAGTGACATGACTTGAAACAAGTAAAAAGTAATAAAAAAAAAGTAACTTTGACATTTCGGACGTGAGTTCTTCAGAAAGGAAAAACGGACGAGGGGGAAACCATAGGCAGAGGAAGAAAAAAAAGAAAAAAATGAAAAAGGTAAGAAATAGTCAAGTACTGGAGTGAATAAAGTCGAATGCAGCACCCATTCAATATCCGTCGAATTGTGGTTGTGTTAGAAAATGGTATTTTGAAATACTTTGAATAGTAATGAAACGGCTAGCTTATGGCCCGCGACGCCGTGGTGATCTCATTCTTGCTCACAACATCATAAGCGGAAAGTGTAACCTCTCGAAAGAGCTGTTCTTCGCTCCTGCTCCAGAACGTCAGCTGCGGGGGTCACTCCGAAAAGCTCTATCTGCGACGATTACATCTCAATCGAAAGGGGAGTGGCATTCTCAGTCCGGGTTGCGGATCCGTGGAATAAGTTGCCGGACGAGCTAGTGAAGATGCCGACGACTGCTCGGTTCAAAGTCTCCCTTGACCACAAATGGCCTGAACTCTTTGCATGAACACCCTCCCTGTACATAACTCCATGCCCCCCTACATGGCCTTGCTTTTTGCTGTTTGAACCAAAAAATTAACTTAACTTAACTTATACAGCAAATAAAAATCACATAGAAAATTGCAATTTCATAATATCTTACTCAGTTGTACTAGGTTTGTTCTCTTCATTGTGAGTATTACTATTTACCGACAACCAAAAGAGGCATGAAAACAAAAACTGAAGCTAGCTTTGGGCTTATAGATAGAACAAAAGAAAAAAGAAATAGTTCAGAAAGAAAAAGAATTTAGTGAAGAGATTGCAAGTAATTTATTATGGCAAATGGCTGGTGGTTTCTGTGAATCCTGGAAGTTATACTGATAAGGAGGAAGCGACTCGTGGTGCCTTGAAGGATTTACGACTTTTGGATAAGAACAACACTTATCACCTGTACAACAAAACTAAAATAATACAGGAAACAAAGAAATACCAATTTGGAATTTCTTCATATCGAAATCTTGTGAATTTCAGATTGATATAAACTTCTATATCGGTGAGTTTTCCTCTGCGGGAAAGTGGACAAATACGGCAGAGGAAACAATTATGTCTATTTATAACTTACAACAGAAGTAAATTGGAAGGTGAACAGTCGATAAAATGTACGAAAAACAACTCGCACACGCGTACACGTATACCCGCATGTACAATATCACGCACTTGTTTTTAAAAAGTGTAATGAAATTAATGAAGCAAGTTCATGTGTGTGTGTGTGTGTGTGTGTGTGTGTGTGTGTGTGTATGTGTGTGTGTGTGAGGGCGCATGTCTGGGTGGTTAAGGTGTTGCACTCACAATCTAGCGATCGTGGTTTCAATTCTTAGACCGGGTGGGTGGTGCGTTGTGCTCTTGAGCAAAACACTGTTTCACGTTGATCTGCGACCACTTCGACACCTGACGCGTGGTACTCAGTGCACCTGTTCAGACACCTGATGGAGAGAGAGAGAGAGAGAGAGAGAGAGAGAGAGAGAGAGAGAGAGAGCTAATGTGCGGGGCACGAAGATTTGTGCAGGTCGTTCGGCAAAAAGCTGAACGCTCATACGTCGTCTTTGACGGGAGAGTTCATCATCATCTCTCTCTCTCTCTCTTTCTATCTATATATATATATATGTATATATGTTATTTAGAGATAGTAGTCCCCTTCATCCCACCATATAAAAGAATTTTAATTTAATACTTACTACTCATTTCTCTGCTACACGTGTTTCTTGAGATTCTTTTACGGTTCCTTAAGCACGCAGTGTTTTACAGGAACCTTTCTTAAAATGTTACCCCAATCACCAGGCCCCTAAATAACTTTATCATAGTTCGATACCAAATAACTTTATCATAGTATTAGGTATCGAACTATGATAAAGTTATTTAGGGGCCTGATGATTGGGGTTGCATTTTAAGAACGGTTCCTGTAAAACACTGCGTGCTTAAGGAACCGTAAAAGAATCTCAAGAAACACGTGTAGCAGAGAAATGAGTAGTAAGTATTAAATTAAAATTCTTCTATATGGTGGGATGAAGGGGACTACTATCTCTAAATAACATATATATATTTACTCATTGAGAATATATATATATATATAAATAAAATTTAACACGGTGATGGAGGATGTCAGGCTTCAACAGTAGATCATAATATTTGTTTCTGCACCGCACACCAGCTTTAAGATGCTGAGTTTATATTCATACACCATTATTATAGAAGACCATTCTTTATAATTACTGTATAGTTGAATTTTTGCAGCAGTAGTCGTGTGTGAGGACTTCATCGGGTGGAATACGAGGGACGTTCAATAAGTAATGCCTCTGACCCACTTGCAGTTGTTTGATCTAGCTGAAATTTTGCATGTGCAATCATTTATATCTCTATAGAGTAAGTGGCAAAGTACAGCTCTGAATTAATTATGGTTTCTGATTTACAGGTGTTTGAACCGAGTCAAGTGTGAAATGGAGCCTGTTGAGTGTCGAGCAGTGATCCGGTTTTTGTATTTGAAAGGACGCACACCACGGGAGACTTTTGATGAAATGAAAGTAACTTATGGTGATGATGCCCCATCATATGACCTTGTAAAATGCTGGCATCGTGAATTCAAACATGGTCGAAACTCTGTAGAAACAGCTCCCAGATCTGGTCGCCCCTTCTGCCATTGATGAGGCATCTGTCCGTCAAGTTGAGGTTGCCATTTTGGAAGATCGAAGCATAATTATTCGCCAAATAGCCCATGAGGTCAAGATTAGTACCGGGTCTGTGGAAACTATCATTCATGACCATTTGCATATGCAAAAGGTGTCTACCAGATGGATTCCCAGGTTGCTCACGCCTTTCCTGAAGCAAGAACGCGTCGAGTGCTCGAGGGTGAATTTGGAGATGTGCCAAGAAGATGAGTCAAAATTTTTCAAAAGACTGATTACACAGGATGAAACCTGGGTCCATCACGATGATCCAGAGACCAATCCCAGTCAATGCAGTGGAAGCACCGTGACTCACCCCCTCCAAAGAAGGCAAGGGTGCAGCCCTCCGCTGGCAAGGTCATGCTCACAGTCTTCTGGGACCAGGACGGAGTAGTGATGACAGATTTCCTGGCAAAGGGTACCACAATTGCAGGAGCTTATTGTGCTTCACTTTTGGGGAAATTAAGAGAAGTTATCAAAATCAAGAGGCGGGGCAAGATCAGCAAAGGCATCCTCCTCCTGCAAGACAACGCTCCGGTCCACAACTCGTTTGTCGCCAGATCAGAAGCACAGGCGCATGGCTATGAACTCCTCCCCACCCCCCTACTTTCCTGACCTTGCACTCTCTGATTTTCACCTCTTCCCAGTCATGAAGTTGTTTTTGAAAGGAAAGCGTTTCCCAGATGATGCAGCCTTAATTTCTGAAGTCACGTTCAGGCTGGAGGACCAAGCTGGGGTCTTCTACAAAAACGGTCTCCAGAGCTGCATCAAACGATGGGAGAAATGCGTAACTCTGGGTGGTTCCTATGTAGAAAAAGACTAATAACTGTGCCAAGTTTCGTTGCTCTACTGCTATGGGAAGTGGGTCAGGGGCATTACTTATTAAATTCCCCTCGTACATACATACATACATACATACATACATGTCAAGTCATTCTAGAGTGTTATTAGTTAACGTAATTGCCAATACAACCTTTTGCATGGTCGAGTCACCATCGACTAAACTTGCAAACCAATCAAACCTGCTTAGGGAGAACGATGATTTTTGGACATCCTGCAGGATGAACTCATTGAGAATCAATGGCCATCCAACTGTGTGCAAATATTCTTTCAAGTCCCTGCTGTCTTGTAGGTATCCTTTACTGAGAAAAGTTTAAGAGAAAAAACTCCGGAATCAAAGCTGCCATTGATGTTTGTTTATTTGTTGAGCGAAGCGGTCTTCGTCCCAATTGTGGGAGAAGTCCGAAACATGGTCCTTTGCTATTCGTAAGACCCGCAGAAGAGAAATCAGGTCAGCCCCCGACACCGAGAGTATCGACGGATGGATGAATGCGCATCCAGGCTCAGCGGTTGCGTAGGAAGTCGAGGACAAGAAACAGGAAGAAAGAGTGAGAGAAAGTTGGAGTGAAAGAGTACAACAGGGGTCGCCACCCCACCCTACCGGAGCCTCGTATAGCTTTAGGTGTTATCGCTCAATAAACTCACACAACACTCGGTCTTGGAATCGAAACCGCGATCCTCCGACCGGAAGTCTGCTGCCCTAACTGCCGTTGATGTAGCTACTAGTCGTCTTGCAACGGTTGTCACTGGATCTCTGTTACTGAGAATTAGAAAGTGGGATATGTGTTGTACAACGTATGTCACCTTAATCTCCTGTTGTACAGCTGTCTAATTCAATCCGGTTCATCTTATCTCTCCATTAAAGTCTTGTGGTGATGTTGTTGTTATGTTTGTTCCTTCTCGAGCCACGCCTAGCTCATTAGGGCCGGTTTCCCGGTTTCCTTGGCGTATAGGTTCCCCACCTGGACGGGACGCCGGTCCATCGCAGGTGAACTGCAAGATACGGCAGGAAAGAGTGAGAGAAAGTTGTGGCGAAAGAGTCAGCAGAAGTTCGCCATTACCTTCTGCCGGAGCCGTTTGGAGCTTAGGTGTTTCGATCATAAACACACACATCGCCCGGTCTGAGATTCGAAACCGCGATCCCGAGTCCGCTGCTCTAACCACTAGGCCATGTGGTGATGGAGGACTGATGACAGTTTGGCGGCGTCCAGTCACGGATCTATTCATAAGGAGGTAAGAAAATTATCTTAACCTCGTTTTCATGTTTTCATGGACAAAAATTGCTTCAGTAAACTTACATAACCACTTTGTATCCGGGAAAGTGCTCGGAAAGCGGCACTATACATAAGCCGTCTACTCGTTCTGGTTAGTGTACTGTAACTAAGAGTAGCTCATCAAAAGCAGGAATGAAGAAAGACTTACGCACGATCTGTTAGAAAGTAGGAAACATTATAGATTGTACCAGTCGCCCTGAATGTCGGACTACATGTGCTGCTAATGAATTTCCTTCACTGATTTTCCTACATTTAAAAAAAAGTATGTGATATTGTATGTGCGGATGTACGTCTACGCGTGTGTGAGTTGTTTTCGTACATTCTATTGACTGTTTACCTTCTAAATTACTTCTGTAGCAAGATATAATTAGACATAATTGTTTCCTCTGTCGTATTTGTCCAGTTTCCCGCAGAGGAAAACTCACCGATATATTAGGATTTTTTGACATCCTGCAGGATAAGCAACAAGAACGAATCGACCCCAATACTTATTTTTTAAAGACCATTTGATAGAAAATTCGTCTGAGTTCAGAGTATTCTGGGTTGGAAAACCAAGAAATGTTATAAGAGATAAAGGTGTTGGATTTGTTGTGAAAAATAATTAGCTGAAGATATAGAGCGGCCACACTCCATAGATGGTCAGATAATCAAATTGACGATTCCTCAGGCATGTGGTTGTTATGTCTCTATTCGTTCAGTGTATGTATAAATAAAATTGCTTGTACAGGTGCAGTTAGTATCCAAGAAAGTATATATACAAGAGTAGTTAATGCATTATAGTCCAGGTGAATAACACGTATGATTTGAATAGCCAATGTCTTAGAAGAGAAAGCCAAGGTCAATGTAAAACGGAGCAGTGTACAGTGGAGGAAAGGTTAGTGTAGAAAGTGGTGTACATTATGCATGCGTATTGTCCATGTGTTTGCACGGGTCTGTATGTGAAATAAGTGGCTAGAGTGTACGTCGAAGAAGCGCAAGGTAGAATAGATATCGGAATTGAAAATGGCAAACGAAAAGCGATTCATTGACAAGTTGGATGTCTCTAAGGTATTCCTCAAATCTATCATCCAGTCGGTGGCCCATTAGTTCAGTATAAATGGAACCTTTGAGTTTGTAAATCTGTAGACAAGGTCAAGGTGTGCAGCAAAAAGAGTTGATGAGGAAAGGACAGTGGTTAGGATTTGCAGGAGTAATGGCATTAGAAAAGGAAAGGCAAGTGTGCAGCTGGGATAGGAGCAAATACATACATACATACATACATGTGTATATATATATATATATATATATATATATATTATATATATCATATATATATATATATATATATATATATAATAATATATATATATATAATATATATATTCGGTAAGTAATTGAGATTCAAGTGAATTCTAAGAATTCACAGGAATATGGTCCTTAACTAGGATGCACCGGAAATCTATATGGTGTTAACCATACGACAAGTGGGGTGATTACAAATAGGAAAAAAGCAACAAGAATGGATTAAAATCTCGGTACGATCGTTCGTACGAGGACATCTTTAATAAGCTACAAAAAATGCAGTGAATACAGATGGCTTGTACTCGTCAGCCATCTGTATTCACTGCATTTTTGTAGCTTATTAAAGATGTCCTCGTACGAAACGATCGTACCGTGATTTTAATCCATTCTTGTTGCTTTTTTCCTATATATATATATATATATATATATAAACTATGAATTAGAGATAAAACCTCTAATAGGCAACTCAGTGATAGACATAAACCAATACATAAATAACAAATAATATAAATATAATATATAATATATATATAAATATGTAATTTTTTGGGGTTTTATCTCTAATTCATATTTTATATTTTTATACTGAGAAATTTGATTTAATACTAAATCTAATTTATCCCTGTAAGTTTGGAGCCACACTCCCTAATATTATTATATATTATTATTATTATTATATATATATATATATATATATATATATATATATATAGTTTACTTTTACTTGTTTCAGTCACTAGACTGCAGACATGACGGGACAGTCTTGAACGAATCGACCCCAGTATTTACTTTTTAAAGCCTGGTACTTATTCTATCGATCTCTTTTGCCGAACCGCTACTTATGGGGGCATAAAGGGACTAACACCAGTTGTTAAACGATGGTGGGGGACCAACACAAAGACGCACATTTCTATCTCTATCTATCTATCTATCTATCTATCTATCTATCTATCTATCTATCTATCTTTCAGTTTTCACCTATCAAATCCACTCACAAAGCATTGGTCAGCCCATGGCTATGTGAGGCACTTTCCCAAGGTGTCACATTGTACGACTGAACCCGGAACCATGTGGTTGGGAAGTAAAATTCTTAACACAGCCACGCCTGTATGTATGTATGTATGTATGTATGTATATATAGGTGAGAATGTTGGTATGTGAAAGCACGTGGTTGGATGTATAAAGAAAGCTTGTATTATATGTTTAAAGAATATATTTAAATTGTTGTTATAAAAATGCTATAAAATTTGTTTTTGGAGAAATAACCTGTTTTGTATTTTCTTTTCAAATTTCTCAAATTTCTTTACCTATATTGTGTCATCTCTTCGCTATGTTGTGAAATATGGAGTTCCAGACAGGGGAAGGTAACCAGGAATTGTTTCGGTATAAGGGAGATAATAAAAAATGTTGGGAATGACTAGGTTTTATTAATTTAAAGTTTGGTTTATAAAGAAAAGAATGTTACAAGTGGTTAGGTTTTGCTTTATATTTTTTTTCAATGAGGTAAGTTTCCTTATTTAAAAATGCTAGAAATGGTTAAGCTTTGGCTTATATTTTTCAATGAAGTAGGTTTCCTTACTTAATCTAACTTGTGTTGGTGTTCCAGTGGCACATTGATAGAATGGAAAGATTACAAATTGCAGTAGCAGTTGCTTTGCGCATTTCTCAACATGTTCACTACAGGGTATCATTCTGTATTCTGAGAATGCAATCTGCTGTCGATGCAGACAGCATCTGCGTCTGAGCGATAATCCCGTGGAGCCTATGTACTTTTGGTGGCAGCCCGAGCATCTTATAACATAACTCAGGTTTTCTGAAGCACAAGTAAAGTCAGATTTGATTCTGAATTTTTATCCCTCTTTGAAAAGGAATTCTGATCCTTCTAGAAGGTTTGGGCATGTTGCGCAATTTGGTCTACCACATTTTTTTCACTTTTGCGTCTGTTATTTTAGAAAATAATTTTGCCTTTGTGAGGATCTTTTTTAGTGATTTCGGTTGTTTGTGGCTTTTAATGATCTTATGTGTATGTAAAATCTCCTTTAATCAAAGTACAAGTGAGGATATAAACCTCGGAGGGATAGAAATATCCAAGATAATACTGGTTGAATACCTAATAATATAGGCACCCACATATACTCTCTTTTACTTGTTTCAGTCATTTGACTGCGGCCATGCTGGAGCACCACCTTTAATCGAGCAACTCGACCCCGGGACTTATTCTTTGTAAGCCCAGTACTTATTCTATCGGTCTTTTTTGCCGAACCGTTAAGTGACGGGGACATAAACACACCAGCATCGGTTGTCAAGCAATGCTAGGGGGACAAACACAGACACACCAACACACACGCACATATATATACATATATACGACTGGCTTCTTTCAGTTTCCGTCTACCAAATCCACTCACAAGGCTTTGGTCGGCCCGAGGCTATAGTAGAAGACACTTGCCCAAGGTGCCACGCAGTGGGACTGAACCCGGAACCATGTGGCTGGTAAGCAAGTTACTTACCACACAGCCACTCCTGCGCCTATTATATATATTATAATATATAATTATAATATATAATATATATTATTAATATTATAAAAACCAATTGAAGAGTATTTTCAAAGAATGACTTAAATTTATTTCTATTCTTATAATAGGGTGGTGAGTTTTTACAGTTTCGGATCTCAGCATGTTGAGTTCAAATCTCACTGAGGTCAGCTTTGCCTTTCATCCATTTGGCATCTATAAATAAAGCACCAGTGAAGAACTGGAGACAATTCTCCTTTTCTTCACACTTTAACAATTGGTTTAACTTGTCAAAATAGTGTCTTGTAAAAATCACTTACAGGAACCCAACGTGAAGCTATCTTTGTATTCTCCCGGGAATATTCTATTTATATGGTTCTTGTCAACGAAGTCGTCATGAGCCTTTGTCATTAGACGGTAGTGCATCATTCCTTTAGTTATGACAAGGCAATTAGTTACACGTGCCCTACTAATAGATAATTAAAAAGAAACTGTCACAATTTCCTTCTTCGAAACCAGTTAGTAATTTTCTCTAAGCTTCCATAAATGAAATTACCTTTTATACACATCTAACTTTATTTTTTTCTTTTGGCTTCATTTTTACAAATACTGTTTTCTTCATTTTCGCAGGAATAAATAAAACCAAAAAATATCATTAAATAAGACTGAAATCATTAAAATATAAATAGTATTTTCTGAAAAATGTCTGTCTACTGTTTATTGAATTTATGAGATTTTGAGAACGACATAGTGAACAATTATTTAGTGAAAAAAGAAAAATCTAATTTCTCGAAAGGATATAAAAAATTAAGTCTGAGTAGATGAGATATAATATATTTAAGATTTTCACAACGAAATTCAATACAAATATGTGTGTACAGGTAAATTGTATCTTGCGTGTTTTCTTTATTGAAAACATCTTTTACCAGTTGACAGGTGTATAATTCTTCACTGGAAGGAGAGACGAACAATAACTCAAAACCTCGATAAATATACTCACAAGAGCCACCAAAGAAGCCTGTAGATGGTTATCGAATCAATAAGAGAGACTCTACGTGGCTGATCGACTAGCTAATAATAGTAGCTATACTTTTCTAAAAGTAATGCTTCATCATTTTTAAAGTAGTAACAGAATTTTGGATAATGTAGCCCCGGAATTACTATTTGATCAAAATACACACACACACACACGCACGCCGCACACACACACATGCACGCACACACACACGCACGCACACACACACACACACACGCCGCACACACACCACGCACACAACACACACCACGCACGCACACACGTACGCACACAACACACACACACGCACGCACACACACGCACGCACACACAACACACACCACACGCACGCACACACACACGCACGCACACACACACACACACGCACGCACACCACACACGCACGCACACACACCACGCACGCACACACACACGCACGCACACACACACACACACACGCACGCACACACACGCACGCACACACACACACGCACGCACACACACGCACGCACACACACGCACGCACACGCACGCACACACACGCACGCACACACACGCCGCACACACACACATGCACGCACACACATGCACGCACACACACACGCACGCACACACACACACACACACGCACACACGTACGCACACACACACACACACACACACACACGCAAAGGATGGTCAAGGCTAGAATGTTTTTGTTCATAGGTCTTCTCAATTAGGGTTGACCTTCGGCTAAAAAAGTGCAATAGCTTCTTTAGCAACAACATTTGGCAGACACGTTAGCGCGCCGGGCGAAATGCTTAGTGGTATTTCGTGTGTCGTTACGTTCCGAGTTCAATTCCGCCGAGGACGACTTTGCCTTTCATCCTTTCGGGGGTCGATAAATTAAGTACCAGTTTCGCACTGGGGGCGATATAATCGACTCAATCCCTTCGTCTGTCCTTGTTTGTCCCCTCTGTGTTTAGCCCCTTGTGGGTAATAAAGAAATAGGTATTTCGTCTGTCGTTACGTTCTGAGTTCAAATTCTGCCGAGGTCAACTTTGCCTTTCATCCTTCGGGGGTCGATAAATTAAGTACCAGTTACGCACTGGGGGCGATATAATCGACTCAATCCCTTCGTCTGTCCTTGTTTGTCCGCTCTGTGTTTAGCCCCTTGTGGGTAGTAAAGAAATAGGTATTTCGTCTGTCGTTACGTTCCGAGTTCAAATTCTGCCGAGGTCAACTTTGCCTTTCATCCTTTCGGGGGTCGATAAATTAAGTACCAGTTTCGCACTGGGGGCGATATAATCGACTCAATCCCTTCGTCTGTCCTTGTTTGTCCCCTCTGTGTCTAGCCCCTTGTGGGTAATAAAGAAATAGGTATTTCGTCTGTCGTTACGTTCTGAGTTCAAATTCTGCCGAGGTCAACTTTGCCTTTCATCCTTTCGGAGTCGATAAATTAAGTACCAGTTACGCACTGGGGGCGATATAATCGACTCAATCCCTTCGTCTGTCCTTGTTTGTCCCCTCTGTGTTTAGCCCCTTGTGGGTAGTAAAGAAATAGGTATTTCGTCTGTCGTTACGTTCCGAGTTCAAATTCCGCCGAGGTCAACTTTGCCTTTCATCCTTTCGGGGTCGATAAATAAAGTATCAGTTTCGCACTGGGGGCGATATAATCGACTCAATCCCTTCGTCTGTCCTTTTTTGTCCCCTCTGTGTTTAGTCCCTTGTGGGCAGTAAAGAAATATATTATCTTTTACGCTTTACGTTCAAAATGTTTGAGCTGCCTTTTTCCATATTACGAAATGTATTTTTCTTTTTCTTAAGGGAGGTTAAAATCTTACACTATTGGGCAGAGCCCTGGTATATTACTTCTATTAATTTTAACCACTATAAAATGATGAAAGGTATCTTAGTATCATCGAACCCAGAATAATAGCATACAAGGCAACAACGGAGCTTCTACATTGACCATCGGCCTGCTGACGGACAATGATCACGCTTGGAACATCTCCGACCATAAATCTACAATGTTATGACTTCTGGAAGCTAAACATTAACAATAACGACAACAACAAAAGCAAAAATATATTGACCGGGATTCGGTAATTTAACTCTTTTACTCTTTTACTCTTTTACTTGTTTCAGTCATTTGACTGCGGCCATGCTGGAGCACCGCCTTTAGTCGAGCAAATCGACCCCGGGACTTATTCTTTGTAAGCCCGGTACTTATTCTATCGGTCTCTTTTGCCGAACCGCTAAGTGACGGGGACGTAAACACACCAGCATCGGTTTTCAAGCAATGCTAGGGGGGACAAACACACACACACACACACATATATATATATATATATATATATACGACAGGCTTCTTTCAGTTTCCGTCTACCAAATCCACTCACAAGGCATTGGTCGGCCCGGGGCTATAGCAGAAGACACTTGCCCAAGATGCCACGCAGTGGGACTGAACCCGGAACCATGTGTTTGGTTAGGAAGCTACTTACCACACAGCCACTCCTGCGCCTACTGTTAACATTAATATTTTTATTTTTTTTAAAGTTTCAGCTCAGAGCTGCGGCCATGCTGATGCACCGCCGTTTGTAGATATCATTTCGCTATCAGGATATTGAAAATCACATTGATATTAGTTTTGATAATTATTCTTATAAGATCTTTGATTACTGGTAATTAACTTATTTAGATATTTCTCTGTGGCTTTCCTTACACAATTTATTTGGCAAGAGTAAAATTGTTATAATTTAACAAGTAGTACTGTTACAGTTTATATTTCAAATTAATCAACATACGATTCCAGTGACTGGACTTTATGGAATTCAATTAGCGTATAATGTGAACTTGAATCATCTTTCGTAACTAACTGATATTAATGTCTGAACTCTGAAACTATACGTCATAGATATTAGTCAAAAGGTATGAGCAAAACCAATTAGATAAATAACTGATTTGGCACCGAAAATAGATAAAAAAAGATGGATATTCAATCCCACCTCCATCCAAAAAACCAGGCGAAATAATTTTCTTTATTTACAGAAGAAATGGATGCTATTTCGTAGTCTCTCTTTTACTCTTTTACTTGTTTCAGTCATTTGACTGCGGCCATGCTGGAGCACCGCCTTTAATCGAGCAACTCGACCCCGGGACTTATTCTTTTGTAAGCCCAGTACTTATTCTATCGGTCTCTTTTGCCGAACCGCTAAGTGACGGGGACGTAAACACACCAGCATCGGTTGTCAAGCAATGCTAGGGGGACAAACACAAACATACACGCACACACATACATATCTACATATATATACATATATACGACGGGCTTCTTTCAGTTTCCGTCTACCAAATCCACTCACAAAGCTTTGGTCGGCCCGAGGCTACAGTAGAAGACACTTGCCCAAGGTGCCACGCAGTGGGACTGAACCCGGAACCATGTGGCTGGTAAACAAGCTACTTACCACACAGCCACTCCTGCGTAGGTGTATAAATGAAAACTAACAGGAAATATATGTATATTCTGTGACTTGTAATATCAAATGTAGCGATCTGGCAGAATCGTTAGCACGTTGGACGAAATGCTTGGCGGCAGTTTTTCCCGCTCTCTACGTTCTGAGTTCAAATATAGGTTTGCATTTCATCCTTTCGGCGTTGATAAAATAAAGTACCAGTCAAGAGAACTGGTATCGATGTAATTGACTTAGCAAGTCCCCTAAAATTGCTGGCCTTGTGCCAAAATTTGAAATCCTTATTGTTGTAAGCTCTAGTACAACTTTAATCGGTAGATCTATGATCAAGTCCATTCGAGCAATAATCATTCCAGCTTGTTTTCTAGATATATTGTATTCAGGACAACATTTGTAATGCACCCTCTGTTTTTTTCCTTAAAGATGATAGAGTATTTAAATTCAGAGAGATTAACTAGTTATTTCTAGCAGGATGAGAAACCACTTAGTGGAACCTACGTAAAGGAATCTATGTTCGATAAGGAAGTGTGTACAGAAGTTTTATTGTTTGTCCTGAAACATCTTTGAAACAAGGACTCATCCAAATTTGGGAACTGTCTCATTTGAACATAAATATCGTTAATTGTAAAAGAAGACTTAAATGCATTTGAAACTGATTAGAAATTAAAACTTTCAAAGAATTGCAGTATATCCATGTCCAGTGATTATACCTAGCACCAACTTTTTATATTGTCGAAATAGTGAGTCACTACGTGGTTGCCCTGCATGCTAGAAATAGCACCCAGATCTTACCTTAATACCCTGCCATTTTCAAAAAGTAAGGTCACTTTAGAACAATTTAGTTCTAGATATAACCGAAGGTATACAAAAAGACAGAATAACCATGGCTAGAATACCTTTGGCTGATTGATCAGCTTGACCAGGACTGATTGGTGTCAGTCTACAATAGAATTCTAGGAATCTAGAAGTGGCATGGCAAGTGAGATTAATTTAAGATAGCAACTGAGAGAGAGAGAGAGAGAGAGAGAGAGAGAGAGAGAGAGAGAGTCTACTGTAGTTGGTATCAGTGTTAAAGAGGTGTTACTGTCTATTGTGAAAAGATTGTTTCATACAATCAAAGAGGACAGATTGACTGGATATTTAAAGTAAAATAAATATATTGCTTACAATAAATAAATAAATGAATAAAAGAAATATGGGCGATAAACACTTTTCTATCCTGATATCACTTTCAAGAGAAGAAAATAATGTTAAAAGCAACAACAGTATAGATGTCAAGAGAAAAAAAAAACAAAAAAAACAAAAAAAAAAAACAACAAAAAAAACAGGAAAAAAAAATTTATTAAAACAGCAAATATTGGTATTATATTTCTATCACACTTCCTAAAATGTTCAGACGGTGCTTTGACAATTATCTGACATTTTCTTCATTAAAACTAAGATGATAAAGATTTGAAATTTCAATTTTGATCTGCATCCAATGAATGTATAAGTGGTGTTTACACGGTAAAAGAGCCAGACACTTGTGATATCAAGATGAGATAAAACAGAGCTGAAGTGCTTGGCATTTGCTGCAATAACGACGCATATTGCAACGCGTCGTGGAGGGTAAAACGATTGTGGTACTTTTTATATTAGAAAGTCGTATATTAACTAAAATAGTTAACGCTATGACGATGAAGTAGATTATCAACTTACCCAAAGCAAAAAAAAAAAAAAAAAATTAGATAATTTATAGGCGCAGGAGTGGCTGTGTGGTAAGTAGCTTGCTTACCAACCTCATGGTTCTGGGTTCAGTCCCACTGCGTGGCACCTTGGGCAAGTGTCTTCTACTATAGCTTCAGACTGAGCAAAGCCTTGTGAGTGGATTTGGTAGACGGAAACTGAAAAAAAGCCCGTCGTATATATATGTATATGTATATATGTGTGTGTGTGTTTGTATGTCTATGTTTGTGCCCCCCCCCAACGTCGCGGCACCTTGGGCAAGTGTCTTCTACTATAGCCTCGGGCTGACCAAAGCCTTGTGAGTGGATTTGGTAGACGGAAACTGATGAAAGAAGTTCGTCGTATATATATGTATATGTATGTATGTGTGTGTGTGTTTGTGTGTCTGTGTTTGCCCCCCCCCCCACGTCGCTTGACAACCGATGCTGGTGTGTTTACGTCCCCGTAACTTAGCGATTCGGCAAAAAAGACCGATAGAATAAGTACTAGGCTTACAAAGAATAAGTCCTGGGGTCGATTTGTTCGACTAAAGGCGGTGCTCCAGCATGGCCACAGTCAAATGACTGAAACAAGTAAAAGAGTAAAAGAGTATAATTATTTTTGCTATATTTCTCTCACAATTAAACATTAACATTGATTTATGGTTCAGCTCTGAATTCAAGAAATGGTCAGCGTAGTTCCACTTTCGAGCTCATTTATAGTTTCAAAGTTCTGAGGTTGGAGCCAATAGGCCCTTGAAAATATCAACCATAATTTATGTTTTCTTTTCATTATAGCTAATTATGCAAATAACTACTTTAATGATAATTCAAGTGAATGACTGTTTCTGACGTAAACAGTAAATGTGAAATTATATTATCCTAAAATTAGATTTATTGTCTGAGTACGTAGCATAGCCAGGGTCGTAGAAATTTGCGGTGGAGATCAGAAGACGCATAACCAAACAAAACAATTGAAATAAACAACAAAACCAAAGAAATAAATCAAACCAAATGTGAATCTGTATTTGTTTATAAATTGATATTTGAGATGAGAAAGAAAGGAAGTAGAACATATGTTTCATAATATCTTACACTCAACGTATTTCTGCAAAATATAAACATATTTTACTTTCAGTAGAATTTTAAAAAATAAAATGACACATTTGTGCTTGATTTAACGCAAAAAAGGGGTATGGTTGTTTTTTTTCTTCTTTTGTGTGGTAAGAGTTAAGCCAAACTACTAATATCCGTCAATCATTCCATATGAATACACAAAAACTAAATGGAAATTTACATATGATTCTTTTTAATTAAAAAAAATTCAATAATTTGCTTTTCAAATGAATGTGAAATCACCGCACAGTTAGAAATTATTAGTTATTCAGGCCAGATAGCGATTAATCAAGTAAAATCATTAACTCTGACGTTCTATTAAATCTTCAAAACTGGAAAGAGAGAGTGAGAGATGGATAGAGAGAGAGAGAGAGAGAGAGAGAGGGAGAGAGAGCGAAAAAGAGAGAGAGAGAGAGACATTCATGCCATAAATATCTTGTGAATATTGTTATCCGCATTTTTTTTCCAGAGGACCAAGATTTTTGCGAGTAGCAAGAAAAAGAAATCTCTACTATGGAAAAGAAAAAATGAAAAAGAACCAAAACTAAACAGTAAATCATAAATTATTGATTTCTGTTTGTTCTTTCTTCAGGATAATGACCTTTGTGTAAAGAGGAAGATATACTCCATCACTGCGTGTTAGCTGTGGTTATACATCAACGACCATCTGACAATATTCCAACCTCTAAGTGCTACAGAATAAAAGAAGTTCTCTACAATAGGAACAGCTAAAGTAGTTGATATAAAAGTATGAAAATACTGAAGCATTGAAATTTATTCTGATAAACTCTAGACTGGTTTTCTTGAGAGGGAAAATGGGATCTTTTCGGTTTGAACGGCAGTTTTTAACATAATTTCTAGGTAACTAAAAAATTTTAAACTTCGTATACTGGTAGAATGTGTTTATAAAACATATTTTTCTCATGGCTTTATTGAGAAACTTCTATAGTTTGTAAGATATTTATTGTTTTTTGTTCAATTTCTGCCATTTCAACCAATCAATGACGTCCATTGAGCTAAACAACATTCTGTGCCGTATGAATATGTCCCTCGTTTAAGAAACAGATTTGGTTTATTTACATTTGTGAAGAAAAAAAAGATACCCTTCCCCCACCCCTAAGCCTAACCCTAAGTAACCCTAACCCTAAAACACATTGAGATGCAATAGATCGATACTAGGGTCATAATTATGGATGACAATTTCATATGACACCGCTAGAAAAAACTGCCGTTCAAACCGAAAAGATCCGGAAAATGCAATAGCCTTTCTGGGCATCGTTGTGTCTCATCTCCTTGGGCCTTAATATTTTATTTCTTTTAATTCCAGTGGAATTGTTGCTATTGTTTTAGATCCCCTTCCAAGGTTAGCCCTGATCGAAGAGATCCATGATGAGACATTCCAGTTATGACCATTCCATCCTTCTTTTATTGTCATCTTTTGACTGGCCTTCAATCTATGGCCATCACCACATTTTTTTTAATATATTTTAGAACAAGATTGTTGTATGTGTCCCTTACTTTTTCAGGATACGTCAGGGTGTGATTTGAGGGAAGTAAACTGCTATTTCTAACACATTCAGCAATCTTGTAGAAGAGCACTTGATTGATAATTAGGTGGGCAAAGGACTAGTCGATTACATCGATCCCAGTGTCCAACTGGTACTTATTCTATCACCATCCTCCGAAAGGATGAAAAACAAAGTTGACCTCGGCGGAATTTGAACTCAGAACCTAGAAAGCCGGAAGAAATGCCGTTAAATATTTTGTCCGGTGTGCTAACGATTCTGCAAGCCCACTGCCT
>NC_042998.1:192432703-192470203 GCF_006345805.1 Octopus sinensis | reverse complement strand
GCTCTGTATTCATATCGAAATAGAAGATGGAATGACTATATCTGGGATACTTTTGATTGTAGTTATAGCTTTACGGGATCAGAGAAGGACTGGGATCTTTTCGGTTTGAACGGCAGTTTTTTCTAGCGGTGTCACATGAAATTGTCACCCATAATTATGACCCTAGTATCGATCTATTGCATTTCAATCTATTTTAGGGTTAGGGTTAGGGGTGGGGGGAAGGGTATCTTTTTTTCTTCACAAATGTAAATAAACCCAATCTGTTTTTTAAACGAAGGACATATTCATACGGCACAGAATGTTTTTTACCTCAATGGACGTCAGTGATTGGTTGAAATTGCAGAAATTGAAGAAAAAACAACAAATATCTCACAAAACTATAGAATTTTCTCAATAAAGCCAAGAGAAAAAGATGTTTTATCAACACATTCTACCAGTATACGAAGTTTAAAGTTTTTTAGTTACCTAGAAATTATGTTACAAACTGAAAAGATACAAGGACTGGATTTGAACGACAACAGCATAGGAAGGATAGATATAGTTGTGAATAAATGTCGTCAACAGCATGAACGAGTCGACTCTAGACTATGAATATGTTATTTATGATATACAGATTGGGATAAGCAGTGGAATATCATTCCTTCTCTTCATTCTTTTTTTAAAGTATGGCGGGGAGATCATAGAAAGATTGGCAGCTGGCCTCTTACCCATAAAATCCCATATATCAGAAGGAATACAGCAGAACTACCAGTATTTCTAAGAATGGATTTAGCAAAAAGATGCAAAATATTAAAGACAAAAAAAAAAAAAGAAAAGAAAATAAAAAAAATGAACATTATTCAGAAGATTTCACGCAGAAAGAATTAATAAAACTTGAGAATATTTAATCTGTCCATTTTAAATATACAGCTACATCATAGTGGAAATGGTTTTTAAAGAATGAATTGATAAAAATATATATAAAAAAGAGGGGAAAAGACACAAACACACACACGCGCACATCCAAAACATAAACAAACGAATAAACAAACAAAAAGAAAACAAAAGAGATATGATAATAAAACACGTGCAAGCAAATGTGTGACGCTGAAGAGAGAGAACTCGCACATGCGCAGTAGGGTACATAAACATAAACAGATTCAAAGATTTGAACCAGACACAAGTACGCATCTACAACAATCTAAATACATTCAGTTGCATAAACACACTTGCCTGTATATATATGTATATATATATATATATATAATATATATATATATATATATATATATATATATATGTATATATATATATATATATATATGTGTATATATATATATGTGTGTGTATATATGTGTATATATATTTGTATATATATGTAATATATATATGTATATATACATGTGTATATATATATGTGTATATATATATACGTGTATATATGTATATATATATATATGTACGTGTATATATGTATATATACATATGTGTATATATATATTGTATATATATATATATATACGTGTATATATATATCTATATATATATATATGTTATATATATATATGTTATATATATATATATATATGTATATATATTATATGTATATATATGTGTATATATATTTGTATATATATGTATATATATTATATATATATATATATGTATATATGTGTATATATATTTGTATATATATGTATATATAATATATATAATATATGTATATATATTGTATATATATGTGTATATATATATGTTATATATATATATGTATAATATGTGTATATATATTTGTATATATATATGTATATATATATATATAATGTGTATATATATAATATGTATATATATATATGTATATTATATATATATATATATTGTATATATATATATATCTATATATATATATATATATATATATATATATGGTATATATATATATATTAATATATATATATATATATTGTATATATATATAATGTATATATATATATGTATATATATATATATATGTATATATATATATGTGTATATATATATATCTATATATATATATATTATATATATATATAAACGAACGCATACATCATATAAAGACCTAGACGTATGCGTAAATCTTTTTCTTAAGCTGATTTGGCTGCTGTCATTGCTATTTACATATTTTCTTGGAACGGTTTTCTAAATAAGAAATAAAAATAAAAAAAGATAACAGACAAAATCAAAGAAAGAGATGGAGAAAGAGTAAAGAAAGAGAAAAAAAAAATTGTTTGCCGAAGAATTGGTTTCGTAAATGTCATTAATTTAAGCACATTTCGATTAAATGGTTTGTGAAATTTGGTGATATATTTTCATTTATATCTCGAGGTAGATTGTGAAAGAGTGGTTGGAATTTAATTTAAGACATTCTTTTATAGAATACACTTAAGCTAAACGAAAGAATTTCTCCATAGAACAAGGATGTATTGGAGATACGTGCAAATAACATTGCTTCTAAAATGAAGGGCAAGGACTTTGTTTAAAAAAGAGATAAAGAGAAGCGGTTGAGAAGTGGAGAGATAAGGGGAATATATGAAAGAGAGGGAAAGAGGAAGATATTGGAAAAGGGGGGAGTTAAAGCATGTGTTGCCATTGTTTAGTCTTAATTTAGCTGTTATGGAGGAATCTTATGATCAACGATGTTCGAGTTGTGACCGTCCTGTATTTTTCTTCTGCCGTTTTCATCAAGGGTCATTATATCAGAATTGTCTGTATTTTTAAGACGGTAAAGTGTGGCTAGAGGAAGATTTAGCTGCTCTTTCTGTCAGGACAAGTAAGCTATTTCTTTATTACCCACAAGGGGCTAAACACAGAGGGACAAACAAGGACAGACAAACGGATTAAGTCGATTACATCGACCCCAGTGCGTAACTGGTACTTTATTTATCGACCCCGAAAGGATGAAAGGCAAAGTCGACCTCGGCGGAATTTGAAGGACAAGTAACCATTTGCTTCCTCAGCTAGAATGGAAGTTTTACGCGAATTATTTACATGAAAGAAGCTTCCAACACACACACACAGTGGGAATATGGATTAATCAAGTCAATTGATTTTCAATGCATTACTGGTATTTTACTCATCCGCACTAGAAGAATGGAAAGCAAAAAAAAAAAAAAAAAATGATTAGAAAAAATAAAAAATAAAAAAAACCTTGGTAGAATTCGAATTCGTATCTAATCTTGGATTCCACAGCTTCTGTTTCACTGAAACCTATTTTATCGAACTCAGAAGAGTGAAAAGCAAAATCGCAGGGAGAGGGCATGTAGATTACATCGATCTCAGTGCTCAACTGGTACTTAATTTATCGACCCCGAAAGGATGAAAGGATGAAGGCAAAGTCGACCTCGGCGGAATTTGAAGGACAAGTAACCATTTGCTTCCTCAGCTAGAATGGAAGTTTTACGCGAATTATTTACATGAAAGAAGCTTCCAACACACACACACAGTGGGAATATGGATTAATCAAGTCAATTGATTTTCAATGCATTACTGGTATTTTACTCATCCGCACTAGAAGAATGGAAAGCAAAAAAAAAAAAAAAAAAATGATTAGAAAAAATAAAAAAAAATAAAAAAAACCTTGGTAGAATTCGAATTCGTATCTAATCTTGGATTCCACAGCTTCTGTTTCACTGAAACCTATTTTATCGAACTCAGAAGAGTGAAAAGCAAAATCGCAGGGAGAGGGCATGTAGATTACATCGATCTCAGTGCTCAACTGGTACTTAATTTATCGACCCCGAAAGGATGAAAGGATGAAAGGCAAAGTCGACCTCGGCGGAATTTAAACTCAGAACGTAAAGACAGACGAAATACCTATTTCTTTATTACCCACAAGGGGCTAAACATAGAAGGGACAAACAAGGACAGACAAACGGATTAAGTTGATTATATCGACCCAGTGCGTAACTGGTACTTATTTAATCGGCCACGAAAGGATGAAAGGCAAAGCCCACCACGGCGGAATTTGAACTCAGAGCGTAGCGGCAGACGAAATACTGCAAAGCATTTCGCCCGGCGTGCTAACGTTTCTGCCAGCTCACCGCCTTATCCAAATACATTATTAATAAGACTTAATTGATATCCTCAATACATAATTGGGAAGTATTTCCTTTTTATCAAACTTGAATGAGTGGAAGAAAATCACTCCAGTCGAATTTGAACACAGAACGCAGAGTCATAGCTAAATAATGCAATGCGAAAACAATATTCGTTTCTAATATTTATTTCGATCTTTAAGGCGGTGAGCCGGAGGAATTGCTAGCATGCCGGAAAAAATGCTTAACACCATTTCTTCCATCTGTACATTCTGAGTTCAAATTCCTCCGAGGTCGACTTTATCTTTCAACCCTTTCGGAGTCGATAAAATAAGTACTAGCTGAGCACTGGGATAGATGTTATCGACTTAACACC
Organism: Octopus sinensis; assembly: GCF_006345805.1. Classification (NCBI taxonomy): domain Eukaryota; kingdom Metazoa; phylum Mollusca; class Cephalopoda; order Octopoda; family Octopodidae; genus Octopus; species Octopus sinensis. The sequence continues at coordinate 192,465,775 of NC_042998.1, read as the reverse complement.
TCCCTCGAAATTGCTGGCCTTGAGCCAAATTTTGAAACCAATATTTGTTTCGAATTTTGACAGAAGTTTGGCCATTGTTTTGACGGGGAATAAGTTGGTCAATGCTCTCCATGGCTGTACTTGACGACTGGTGCTTTATTTTATTGACACCGAAAAGATGAAAGGTAAAGTTGACTTCAGCGGGATTTGAACTCAGAACGTAAACAGGTAGAAATACCAAAAAATATTTTTCCCGACGGGCTGATGTTTCAAATGATTTCGTATCAAGTTATTTTTGTTGCTGTTTAAATCCCAGGTCTGCCTTGATTTGGGTAGCCTCATTATAAAAATGCATACCGCCATGCCGATCTTGTCTGTTTTTAGCGGGAGGATATAATTGGAATCTTTTCGGTTTGAACGGCAGTTTTTAACATAATTTCTAAGTAACTAAAAAATTTTAAACTTCGTATACTGGTAGAATGTGTTTATAAAACATCTTTTTCTCTTGGCTTTATTGAGAAAATTCTATAGTTTGTAAGATATTTATTGCTTTTTTCTTCAATTTCTGCAATTTCAACCAATCACTGACGTCTATTGAGTTAAAAAGCATTCTGTGCCGTATGAATATTTCCCTCGTTTAAGAAACAGATTGGGTATATTTACATTTGTGGAGAAAAAAAGATAACCTTCCCCCACCCCTAACCCTAACTAACCCTAACCCTAAATGAGATAGAAATGCAATAGATCGATTCTAGGGTCATAATTATGGGTGACAATTTCATATGACACCGCGAGAAAAAACTGCCGTTCAAACCGAAAAGATCCTATAATTGATTAAATCGGCCCCACTCTAGTACTTTATTTTATCGACATCAGAAATATGAACAACAACATTGACCTCTTTGGGATTTGAACTCAGAAGAAAAAGGGTCGTAAAAAAAAAATTGATCTATGCACTAGTTATTCTGCCTTTCCATCCCCATGTTATTCACCGCAATATTGCCAATGATGGAAGGCGGCGAGCTGGCAGAAACGTTAGCACGCAGGGCGAAATGCGTAACCGTATTTCGTCTGTCGTTACGTTCTGGGTTCAAATTCCGCCGGGATCGACCTTGCCTTTCATCCTTTCGGGGTCGATAAATTAAGTACCAACTACGCACTGGGGTCAATATAATCGACTTAATCCGCTTGTCTGTCCTTGTTTGTCCCCTCTGTGTTTAGCCCCTTGTGGGTAGTAAAGAAATATATTGTCAATGATAACAATACAAATTGTGGTTCCTTTTCATGTTGTGCAATACTTTGTAATAAATTTCAGTAAAAGTGCGTGCAATAGTTGTGTTTATAATGAAATAGCTGTCTAGTAAGAGCTGCGATCTTTGTAAGACATCAGTGTCAGATGATATCCTAAAACAAATCTGTAGATAACAATACGGGAAAGATATCTCTTGCACTTGAAACCCAATGTATACAGTAACTTAATTAATTAAACAGGTTTAAAACAATCATACATGTTATCTCAATGACAGATTTACCGACTGTTTCAATAATATATCTGTTGATAGCTGAAAACTTAGCATCAAGCAAATTAGCAGGATGTTCTTTATCTAGCGAAGTGTTTGAACCAAAGATCAGCATAAGATTATTAGAAGACTAGAAGAAACTTCATAGAAATTGTTTCTGCTAAAGATATATATTTCTTTATTGCCCACAAGGGGCTAAACATAGAGGGGACAAACAAGGACAGACAAAGGGATTAAGTCGATTACAACGACCCAGTGCGAAACTGGTACTCAATTTATCGACCCCGAAAGGATGAAAGGCAAAGTCGACCTCGGCGGAATTCAAACTCAGAACGTAGCGGCAGACGAAATACCGCTAAGCATTTCATCCGACGTGCTAACGATTCTGCCAGTTCCAGAATAATTTCTATATATACCTTCTGTGTGATCGACAAAGTGCCCTTCAGCCACTGTGTTACTAAAATGATACAATCCAGTACAAGTTGATAATATTTCCAGGAGCTTTTGTATTTGTCTCTGTTCAGTTACGATCAGTTCAGACTGATCTCTTTGCTGATGGATCATAAAGTGGAGGATAGTATTGTTCATCGTCTGAAGAATCTGTTAATACATAGAGTTAAAGTCATCTAGCAAGCATTAAGTCGGTCGTTATCTTTATATGCAATATGAAATTAATATCAGTAGTATGTTTTTTTTGTTTCTGTGGTTGTTGTTTCGTCTCCAGCCATTCCAAGATTAGCAGACTTTTGAACAATGTTATTCCAAGCATGGCCACCTCGTCATTTTTTTTGGACCATATTAGCCAACATATCTATTTTTAAAGACGGTTTGGTGGGATTGGAGGACATTTAGCTACTATTTATTATTTCTATATTGTCCACAGGGGGCTAAACATAGAGGGGACAAACAAGGACAGACAAACGGATTAAGTCAATTTTTATGGACCCCAGTGAGTAACTGGTACTTATTTAATCGACCCAGAAAGGATGAAAGGCAAAGTCGACCTCGGCGGAATTTGAACTCATAAGGTAGCGGCAGACGAAATACCTATTTTTTTACTACCCAAAAGGGGCTAAACACAGAGGGGACAAACAAAAACAGACAAACGAATTAAGTCGATTACATCGACCCTAGTGCGTAACTGGTACTTATTTAATCGACCCCGAAAGGATGAAAGGCAAAGTCGACCTCGGCGGAATTTGATCCCAGAACGTAACGGCAGACGAAATACAGTTAAGCATTTCGCCTTGCGTGCTAAAGATTCTGCCAGCTCGCCGCCTTTCAAAAGCAGTACCGTTAAACATTTCCTTTTTCCAAACGCCTCGTGATTCTGCCAGTCCGCCATCTTATTCTGTGTAATAATTCTTTCTACTATATGAACAAGGCCTGGAAATTGATGGTGGGAGCGCTAGCTAGTCGATTACAACGACCCCAGTGCATAATTGGTATTTATTTTAACCGATCCCGAAAGGGGCGAATGTCAAAGCCGACCTCGACGAAATTTGAACTCAGAACGTTAAGCCGGAAGAAATGCCGCCAAGCATTTTGCGCAGCGTGCCTACGATTTTACAAGTTCGTTGCTTTATTGTTCTATGTAATAATCATAATATTTATTCAATGATGTGACTGCATTATAAGAATCCGTTCAAATTTACTATAAATGTGATGTGTATACACCCTGTAACAGAATGCTGCACATTTCTTATTATAATGTCTTCCAATGTATGCTTTTCATCTGATGTTGGATCTACCGTTATTTAAGCTAATATTCATTGGTTTAACTCTTCCACAGATTGTTAATGCTGTCTTTTTATTTTGATTGTGATTCTTGCATGTTTTTTTGTATAAGAATTTAGAAACTTTTCTTCTTTTGAAGTTCACATCAGCATTTTCCAGAGATAAAAGTTTTTTGAAGTAATTAACCCACAAAGATGTCTTCAGATATGTGAAAGAAAATAATAGATGAGAGTAGATATGAAATATTGAAATTAGATAACTTCATGACACTTAAAAATCAAAGATGTGATCACTGATAATATTTTCGCTATAGTGTCTTCGGTAAAACTTAGCATGTTTTGTTTCGTTTCTTGTTTTCGTTTTTGTTTTTCCTATTGTCATTTTCAATCACAACCACTAAATCTATTGCTAGCATTATATTTTCTATCTGAAAAACACATATTATATATTCCATCTTCAAACGTAACGTATTCTGTATTAGACAGGTTATGTGAAAGAACTTTTAATGTTCTCTTTAAAAAGTTATTGTTCAAGACCCAACAATGAATTTATGCCATGAATTTTTCATATTATGTTTGATGTTCAATAAGGATTATAATAAGGTAAAGAAATCTCACCTCAACAAATACAGTTGCAACCTAGAACCATTCGATTGTTGTAAAATCTCCGGAAATTAAAGCAAGTCAATATACACTTGCTTGGGGATTTGAACTCAATAGACTTAACTTTATGAAAAACACCGGTTCAGCAGAGAACTGTACTCGATGTGGCCCATAATTCATACCTATTTACAACAAATTAGATCGAATCTTCGAGAGTTAATTTTTGGGGATATCCTAATCAGAGGATTCGATCCACCGATCCTTCACCTTGTAATCTGACGCTGTTTACTCCGCAACTTGTGGTTTAATTATCAAAATTTGCCCCGAATTGAGATCATATTGATTTATCAGAAAGACATGGATTTGGGGAAGGGTAAAATCAGTTAAATCTACCTCTGTACATGACTGATACTTTATTTCACAGAAGGCAAGCGAGCTGGCAGAAACGTTAGCACGCCGGGCGAAATGACTAGCTGTATCTCGTCTGCCGTTACGTTCTGAGTTCAAATTCCACCGAGGTCGACTTTGCCTTTCATCCTTTCGGGGTCGATAAAATAAGTACCAGTTACGAAGAGAACCCGGAACCATGTGGTATCTATTGAACCCGGAACCGAGTGATATCAACTGCATAAGAACATAATAACAATGCAAGCACTACCATATATAATGTTGCAAATTAAGAAATATTTTAATGAAGATTTCACCCTTCTTGATGAAAACAACTATCGTCTAAATCCTAGATTATCGGTGTTCACATAATGGCTATTTGAAAACGTAGTTTTATCATGAAGATTGTTAACAGTCAAGATCGACTACGACGGACAGCCTACGACAAAGATAGTTATAAACATAAGAGACATAATGGCATGGCTGGAATTCCTTTGATCACTGGTGTGCTCAAACAATATCGACTGGGAAGAGAAAGAAGCTGTTGCTTACAGAAATAAGTGATCATTTGCTTGATCTAATGACCTGTGAGAAATAGCATTTGAATCTTCTTTTAATTTATTTCTTTATTGCCCACAGGGGGCGAAACATAGAGGGGACAAACAAGGACAGAAAAAGGGTTTCAGTCGATTACATTTACCCCAGTGTGTAACTGGTACTTATTTAATCGACCTCGAAAGGATGAAAAGCAAAGTCGACCTCGGCGGAATGTGAACTCAGAACGTAACGGCAAGCGAAATACCTATTTCTTTATTACCCACAAGGGGCTAAACATAGAAGGGACAAACAAGGACAGACATAGGTATTAAGTCGATTACTGGTGCGTAATTGGTATTTAATTTATCTACCCCGGAAGGATGAAAGGCAAAGTCGACCTCTTGCGGAATTTGAACTCAGAACGTAACGGCAGGCGAAATACCGCTAGGAATTTCGCTCGGCGTGCTATCGATTCTGCCAGCTCGTCGAAGGATATGACTGATTATTTAAGCCTTGATTTAATATGGTGGAAAAAATATATGGCATCATCGCAGCTGGGGCACCTTTCTCTGTTGACCAATGCTGACCTGAGGCTGCTCAACAAACATTACATAGCGTTGGGTAGATCAAAGTTTTGTGGCGGAAATTGTATGGAATCTTGTCTGATGAGATCATATTTATTCTTGGGCGGTAGATTTAATCCGATATCTGGTTGCCTGGTTTTAACACCATAACGTGACCCGCGGGAACACTCTTGGGAGAAACGCTCTATTACAAATATTTAAACAGTATCAAGATATGAGTATAACTTCCGTCCATCTTCCACCACCCTTGGAGACATATAAAGTATCATGGAGACAACTGGCTGTCTTCTGATAAAACAATAAAGAAACTCTGCCACCACCGCCTACTATAAAAACTAAAAAACGAAAAAAAAAAAAATAAAGAGAGACTCTGCCACCAACGCATAATATATAAAAGAAAATTGCTGTGTTTGATATGAAACGTGGTTATTCTGCACTTCAATTTTTATTTTTGCTACAAACAAAAGGCACCTAGTGTTGAGAAATAATTATATAATAAATGTTTTCTTCTCTAGTATCGGCTTTGAAAGAAATCCTATTTATAGAAAACATGTGATGTTGAATCATGGACTAATAATATTCGATTATGTCACACGTTTCCACATCAACACAATACACATTAACACAATACACGTAATATTGGAACTCTGTGTGTCATCTGTTATTCGCTCGCTCGCTCGTACGCATGCGCGCGCATGCATTCAGAAAATAAAGGGATGCACACATGCATACACACACACATACATATACAAACACATGCGTACGCACAGAGGGTTGGTGAGTGGTGAGCATTTCATTGGAAGATTTCCAGATGAGTAACACTTAGGAAGTTGTTTTCTATACCCTACGCTTCCAAAGCCGAGAAAAGATTTTTCTGAAATCTTAACCATAGCAGCAGGTGGCGTGATGCGTCACATTGCGGTTAGATATGCTAATTCATGTATTTTCGGTTTGTATCTGCTATTCACTTTGGTGTATGTTTGGTATTATTAGACAATCTTCAGCAATGTGGCAATATGTGACAAGGGAGTTTCTCATATAATGCAGAATGCGATCGTAAGGGATATTAGCATTGATCTGTTTGGGTTCCTCATCTCATTAGCCATAACATGCATCTTTCGTGCTACATAATGCAATCGGCAGAAATCCAGGTTATACAATTAGGAAGAAAGAGTGGCGAAGGTTTTTATGCAAACTTACTAACAAAATAAATTCTTTGTATCAGTTGTTCAGCAACAACACTTTTTATTGTATCAAATCCTGCGGCGATTAAGTCAAAGCTAGTGGAATGGGCAAAGGCAGTTAATGCAGGTTCTTCATCTGGGCTTTGCACATAGGCTAATATTTTTATGTGCATTACATACATACATATATAAATACATACATACATACATACATACATACATACATACATACATACATACATACATGCATGCATGCATGTATGCATACATACATACATGCATACATAAATACATACATACATATATAAACATATATATGTATGTATGTTATTTAGAGATAGTAGTCCCCTTCATCACACCATATAAAAGAATTTTAATTTAATTTAATACTTACTACTCATTTCTCAGCTACACGTGTTTCTTGGGGTTCTTTTACCATTCCTTAAGCACGCAGTGTTTTACAGGAATCTTTCTTAAAATGTAACCCCAATCATCAGCCCCCTAAATAACTTTATCATAATTCGATACCTAATACTATATTTACATGCATATATATATATATATATATATATATATATATATATGTGTGTGTGTGTGTGTATGTGTGTGTGTGGTGTGTGTGTGTGTGTCCACATGCATAGACAAAATCATATTTATTGTACATTTAATAGCTTGTATAACTAATTTAAAACATCATTATACCTTTTTTTAATAAACGCAAAATAATGTCGATGTGAAAATATAAAAGTAGTTATATTTTAGGTTTTATTTCTCCGTGCTTCGAAAGAGGGGCTGATCTAATTAGTTTCTAGTCTTGTTAAATCTTCAGAGAAACACTACCCAAATTCTTTCCATAAAAATAGATTATAGCATATCCTGTTGTGTCTGGGGAAAGTCATTCTGTTTTAGTGCCTTATAATTTAGCATAATCACAGGTAAAATTTCCACTCATTTACTTATTTATTTTTGTAAAAGTTTCGTTGCGTCTTGCAACCTTTTCAATAAGTTGCTGACTCTGTCCGTTTTTCAAGCTGCGCTCTTTTTGCTTGTTTGTGCGCATGTGTGTGAGTCAGTGTGTGTGCGCATACATATGTATGTATGCACTAGCCACAACACACATTTTTTTCTCTCCTCGTTTCTCTCCTTGTTTTTTTTCTGTGTCCCTTTCTGTAGAAGAGCGTAGGCTCGAAACGTAAAATACTTTTTCTATTCCTGAGCGATATACTAATACATCTGTTTGTTTTGTACACCACCTGTCTTCGTCTTTTGTTTTTTTCGTAAACTCTCCCTATGTGTGTATGTATGTATGTATGTATGTATGTATGTATGTATGTATGTATGTATGTATGTATGTATGTATGTATGTATGTATGTATGAATGCATGCATGGAAGTGTGTGTATGCATGTATGTGTGTGTGTGCGCGTATGTATATATGTTTGTGTGTACGGTTGTATGTATGTATTCTGCATATTCAAGTGTTTGTGTGTTTTTATGTATGTGTGTGTTTGTGTGTGCAACTCTGTCGCCTTGTGTGTGTATGTCTGAGTGTTTCTGCGTGTGTGTATGTATGGGTTTTTGTGACTATGTACTGTGTCTGTATGCATGAATGTGTATCTGCATATGTGTGAACGTGTGTCTCCATATGTGTCCTTGTGTGGAATGAAGTGTGTGTGTGTTTATATGCTCATGACAGATACAGGAGTACGTCATCATAAATGAAACATCCCCAGTACTAAATAGGAAATATACGTAGTAGATAATCACAACCCCATACCTACAGTTTATATTTACATTTATATACAGGTAGAATAGTTAGTGGGCTGTTATGCAGATAGGTGAATGTATATGTGTGTGTATGTGTATATGTATATTCACATACACATGACCACATGCACACACACACTCAGACATGCACATATAAGGAGAAAAAGGCACACACACATGGAAACACACAAACATATATACATAAGCGCACACACACATATATACATGCATACACACACTTAAATGCATGCATAGATACATGCATGCATAGATACATGCATACATACATACATGTGTATGCGCACACACGCTGACTTACACACATGCGCACAAACAAAGAAAAAGAACGCAGCTTGAATAACGGACAGAGTCAACAACTATTGAAAAGGGTGCGAGACGCAACGAAAATCTTAGAAAAGTAGATAAATAAATGAGCGGAAATTTTACCGGTGAGTGTGTTACATTATAAGGCACAAAAAGAGAATGACTCTCCCCAAACACAACAGAATATGCTTCAACACACGAACTCACGTAAAGAATCTTGCAAACAAACGCCAAAAACGAAATATATTTCTCTACTACCCACATGGGGCTAAACACAGAGGGGACAAACAAGGACAAACAAACGGATTAAGTCGATTATATCGACCCCAGTGCGTAACTGGTACTTAATTTATCGACCCCGAAAGGATGAAAGGCAAAATCGACCTCGGTGGAATTTGAACTTAGAAGGTAACGGCAGACGAGATACGGCTACGCATTTCGCCCGGCGTGCTAACGTTTCTGCCAGCTCGCCGCCTTTAAAGCCAAAAATGAAATAGCAATTTCTAATATATACAAACATAATCAACATGATCTGCCTAATTTGCATAACAGTGCGCATGCCAACAATGTAGATTAATTAATTGCATAGTGTATTGCGATAATCTGAACAAAATGCGGGTAATTTTTCTCTGTTGAAGTTATAACAAGATTAGAAACTGGTGAGATTCCAATTTTCTGTCCAGAAATGGTTTTCTTTCAAAGGGAAGCTAAAATGATAAATTTATCTAAACACGTACGCCTTGCATTTCAGTAAACACGCAAACACCCCCACTACATGTGCGCACACGAACATACACACATACATACACTTATATGCACACACACATACACACATATGTATAAACGATAGCTATATCACTTATTTCTTTATAGCTTACATTTACAATTCCATTTCTAAAAGTGATACGAAATATGGAATATAGAATGCAAGAATATATCTAGGTCAGATATCAAATTAGATTTCCTTTGCCTGCAACCATCAACGAAAAATATATGTGAAAATTGCAGGCGAATCGGATATCGAAAATATCAAATGAGTGTATGTATCACTCCTGCTTTCCCTGAGAAGAGTTCCGAGTAGTGCTTACTTCAACCAGTCGAAGTCATTCCTACGACTCTTCATCTTTTTGTGATCAATGGTATATATATATATATATATATATATATATATATATATATATTTATCAAGTTAATCCAAACATGAAAACACACAGAGAAAACGCAACAACGCGAGGACGTGGAATAAGTATAGTGTTATTGAACGCTCAGGAAAGGAAAGAAAGAAGGAGGATTTAACGTTTCAAGCGGAGCTCTTCGTCAGAAACATAGGAAAAGGAAAGATCCAAGGAAGGGAAGAGGGTGGAAAAAATCGCCAACGGTACACACGCGGTCACATTTTGAATATATATATATTATATATATAATATAATATAAATAATATATATATATATATTATATATATAATATAAATAATATATATATATATATATATATATTATATATATAATATATATATATATGCATACACACACACACACACATATATATATATATATACATACGCAAACAACGAGAGAAACAAATGGAAAACTGGACAAGTAATATAAAGAACGATTCTTCATCAGTTGTCGGCTGTCTAACTACTCATTTCGAGCAGTGAACGACAATATGAGTCTACGAAGATAGTTGCTCCCATAAGTACCAAAATAAAGTTTGGGATTTATGGAGGGTCAAAGTTGGGAACAAAAACAGGATAGTGGAGACATTCATGGAAATAAATCGAAAACAAACATAGAGGGTCCTTAGACCAGAACGAGGATAAAATAGCGAACGCTGGAGAAACATTTTCTTTGATAAGAGAAAAGATAGAAGAGAAGAGATAGGATACGCCCAGTCCTTAGGACAGTCCCGAAAGAAAAGAAAGATGATCACGTGCGGAAAAGAAAGATGGACGATGATCCCGTGTGAGCAACGAGGGAGAAAAAAAAGGAGAAGGAGTGGGATAGAGACAGAGACAGATAGAAAACAGTGAAGAGGAGAAAAAAGGAATTAGAGAAAGGATGAGAGAGAAAACGATGGGGGGAGAAAACAGTAGAAAGTAGAGTCGCATCAAAAAGGTTAAAAAAATCTTACTTGAAAATGGATGCGTGGTGTTCAATCAAATAATAACATAAATAATATATATATGCATATATATATATGTATATATATATATGTATGTATGTATATATATATATATATATATATATAATATATATATATATATATATATGTATGTATGTATGTATATATATATATATACATATATATATATATATATATGTAATATATATATATGTAATATATACGAGTAAAAAATATAAAAAGATAAAACACAATTATTAAATCCTCTTCTAAACAAAATAAAATCCGTTGTGCACACATACACACACACAAAATAATATAAAAAATATATTTTCATTATTCAATTATTTGCCATGTTAAATAATTTAGAATGAAAAGACGCTGAAGGAAAAATATCCAATTACGAAAATATATCAACCAGGTGTTATTGGAATGCTACAAGGATTCGCCAAAGAAGACAAAGAAAAGGTAAATTCATTATTATACATAAATGGTAAATGGTTAATGAAAGAATCGGGAGAATCATCTTAGAAAATTACGTGAACTAAGAGAACTAATGAAGTTCTCTGACAGAAATAATAAATTTGCTTAAAATCGAGTAAACCGGATTCTGAGAATGTAATTTTGTTTCTGTTTTGTTCAGAGAAGAAAAGTGCATTGGCTGAAAGCTCGAAGAGGGGCCTATGGAATACATACACACATGCATACATACGTACATACATACATACATACATACATACATACATACATACATACATACATACATACATACATACATACACACATACATACATATATACATACATACATGCATTCATACGTACACACACATACATACACCTACATACATACATGCATACATACACACACATTTATACATACATACATACATGCATACATGCATACATGCATGCATACATACACACACTCATAATACACACATACATACATACACATAATAAATACATGCATGCATACATACATGCATGCAAGCATGCATGCATGCATGCATACATACATACATACATACATACATACATACATGGATGTGAGTGTGTATGTGCGGTTGTATTTGCTTCATGCACGCATACATGTGTCAGGCCACTGCTGTTTCCATTGCCATCCACGTCACTAGCCAACTCCTTCCACTTCCGGTCATTTCAGCGTTAGATGACCGTCTAATTGAGATCCGTTTATTCTTATTTCTCGATTTTCTTTCTCTCCTCGCCTACGCTTTCTGTTGTTGTAGACTATATGCGTGAAACGTTTAAACCTAATTTTCCTGAGCGTAAAACTAATGCACTTTTTTTCTTTTACTTTATCTTCATGTTTGTTTTGTGTACCATGATATATATGTCAGCTTGGGAAAACTACTTTCATACGTTTGAAACAAGATCAACGCGACGAATATGTTGAACACTAATGTACACACACACACACAGATACACACACACACACACACACACACACATACACACACACACTATTTATTAAAGCTTCAAAAAAATCATAGAGCCATTACTCAAGTTTCACGTGTCCGCTCATCGGACAGTTGTGATAAAAGATGTTTTTTGCAGCTCTAACAAGAAAGCATATTTCTCTACATTCGGTATTCGAGCATTATCGAAGACATACATTTAGTGCCCAGCATATTTTGCGTCTGAACCTGCTTAGATACGTTAGGAATAAACATGTAAATATTCTTTCCGGAACTCATCGTAGAAGGTGAAAACAACGAATTTTACATTGAATAATGTTATCCTAGACCTACAAAGAAGAGATTAATCTAGAGAAATACACAGTCTCCTCCGAGAAGTAGAGGATTATATGCCACACACAGACAACTTCAGCTTTATATATAGAGAGATTACGAAATTCATCGTCTTACTGAGCATAAATTCTCTATCACCCATTGTTACTTCTTTCAGACCCACATTAATCTTAATCGAGCAGAGACATAACCAAAGGTATCCCAGTCAGAACAACCATGTTTTTTTTGAAGATATAAAAGAATACGTTATACATTCTGCTCTTCCCATTTTCAAGACGGAAGGTCTGAGTTGAGGAAAATTTGACTTCTTTTTCTAGCAGTAGTGCAACCATTTAGAGGCTCACTCTTACTGTACCTATATATAAAACCATTATATATTTGGGTGGCTATCTTTGTGGCAGATAGAAAAAAAGAAAACAAAGAATTGTTGATGGTTAAACACGGGCCAACCCTAAATTTGTTTTTGCCTGTATATATGAATACAGATGAGTGACACGTATACCAGAATGACAGGAGACTGCACCCCAAGTGATATCTACCGTATAAGAACATAATAGTAATGCAAGTGCTACCGTATATAATGTTGCCATATATAATGTTGCCAGCTAAGAAATATTTCGATGAAGATTTCACACTTCTTGATGAAAACAATTATTATCTAAATCATATTCTATCGGTGTCATTTGCAGAACCACAACACACACACACACACACACACACACCACACACACACACACACACACACACACACACACACACACACACACACACACACACACACTCACACACACACTTATTTATTAAAGCTTCAAAAACATCACAGCCAAGAATCTGGTTTTCCCAGATTTTTTGAAAATGGCCGGTTGCAGGTACTTGGTGATACTTGAGGGACGCTCCACCCCGAAGTGTTACTTGTGCATGGAACCGGACCACATTAAAAAGAACTGTCTCCAGGACCAGAGTAGGGTTCTAGAACAGTTGGTTGTGGAAGAGCCCCCCACCCCCTCCCGAGAGAGATGGAGTTCGTCGAGGAGGTAGAGACCTCCACGAAAAAAGGAAGAAGGTGGGCAACAATAGTTGCTCACCGAAGGACCCTAAAGCTGCGGGACGGAGGGATGATACTCTGGTTAAAGCAGAGGAACCACTCCCTCCCGTATCAAAGACAAGAAAAAAAGAAAAAGAATGGGAAACTGCCGGCATGTCACGAAATCTCGTCGGTGGGAATTTTTGCGCCACCGACGGAGGAAACTGTGGCCTCTCCTAGTATAATAAATGAGGCATTTGTGATCTGCTTTCATAAGTGAGGAGCCGTAGAGAACTTTGTGAAGAATCTGGAAGGTCGGGAACAGGAGATCCTGACCTGCATTGAAAGCCCAGATTGGCCTCGGGGAGGTAGAGTAAGAGGTCTAAGTGCCTCGATTCGAACTTGGTGATTTTGGTAAGAGGCTAAGCGCCTGAAGTTCAATATATTTGCTGAACGTTTTTGATTTTTAAGAGGCTCAGCAACTCAAATTGTAATTGTTCCTCATTTGTGTTTTTAAAAAAGAACAATGTTATCGGGAAGTAACAATTGGGGGGCGTTGGGTGCTTCCCACACCAACCATCTCTTTTTTCATTCCATCATCATTATTGTGTCTGTGTCCAGCCCGCAAGCTTCCATCTGTATTATGCCTTTATGGCAAATGTAATGAAATAAAGAAACTTGCTTCCCAGTTTCTTGTTCAGTCCCACTGCGTGGCATCTTGGGCGGGTGACTTCTACTATAGCCTCGTGATGATCAAAGCTTTGTGAGTGGATTTGGTCGACGGAAACTTTAAAAAAAAACGGTATAATAAGAACAAGTCGTAGTACTGGGATCAATTTTTCCGACTACATCCTTGAAGCTGATACCCTATCGTGGCCGGAGTCCAATGTCTGAAACATGTAAAAGATAAAAGATACGTGGGAAATTTTGAATGGGTACTGTTGCTGGTGCCACCTGTAGTTGCTTCCGAAGTAAGAAAGGGAAATAGAGAGCGTTTACTGAGATATAGAAGAGAAGGTGAAGATTTCCTTTAATGGTAGAGAACTCGCTATTGATAAATAATGGAATTTATCAAAGAAGAAAATGTCAGAGAGCAATGCTGAATAATAGTTCTTGTAGAACTGGGATATAGTAGCACGAATCAAAAGTTAGTGAAACTGTAGAAGTTGAGTACTTCTACATAAAGACGGCGAAGGACAACAAAGATTCCTTGCAATATGGATTTAAATTTTGCTTATAGGTATAAAGAGCACACTTCAGCCTTCTCAGTTTGTAACGAATACGTGCTGTATGAAAGTATGAAGCCTGTTAAATGTATAAGACGTCTTGATATTAGTCATACTTTCTGAGCAAGTACATCGTTGCAGTTTTGTTAAATAGTTGCTAACATCATCTAGAGTACAAAAGCAAATTTTGAATACTATATTTGGTTCAACAAAAAAGTCCAAGAAACAAACAAGACGCTTAACATGACCAGAGTTGTCACCACGCTACAAAGGTCAGACTCATTTTTTTTACTGCATTTCATATTTAATTAGTATTAATTAATTAAAATTTTGGGGTTGTCTATACAGTTTTCTTTTGCTGTAATTAGTTATTTATATAATTATTGTTCTCATCGTTATCGATGCAATTTTAATTAATTAAAATTTGTTGCGTGTATAAATTTATCAATTGAAAAAAATTCTCGCCCGCTTCATTATATGGTATACACATACGTCACACTAATTAAGAAATTTTGGAAGGTGTTCCAGGATGTCACTACGGTTGTAGTATGATAGTTTGTGGTAAGCTACTCTGTCGATAGTCTACCTTTTAAAATAGCTTTAGTGTAAGGCAGCAAGCTAGCAGAATTGTTAGCACCCCGGACAAAATGCTGCTATGTCGACATTTTTTTCGGTCATCTTGGAAACGTCTGAATCACTCGTACACTTGTGTGCCGCTCATACACTCCTCTCCATACACTTTCTGCAACTTCGTGTAGGCCTCTGAACAGGTATCGCCAAGATCACTTTCTCTGTCATGGTCAATGCGACGATCACACGTCACACACATAGCCTCGAATCACTGCTGCAAAGAGCGGAGGTGAGCTAGGGCGTTAAACCTTTATGTTCTGAGTTAAAATTCTACCGAGGTTAACTTTACCTTTCATCCTTTAGGGGGTCAATAAAATAAGTACTAGTTGATCACTGTAATCGACTTACCCACTTCCCCAAAATTGTTGGCCTTGTGCCAAAATTTGAAATCAATTAGTAACTTAATGATAATGATTTTTAAGGATGTTCTGGGTTCAAATTCTGTCGAGGTTAACTTTACCTTTCATCCTTTAGGGGTCAATAAAATAAGTACTAGTTGATCACTGTAATCGTCTTACCCACTTCCCCAAAATTGTTGGCCTTGTGCCAAAATTTGAAATCAATAATTAACTTAATGATAATGATTTTAAGGATGTTCGTATAATATATATATTTCTTTACTACCCACAAGGAGCTAAACACAGAGGGGACAAACAAGGACAGACAAACGGATTAAGTCGATTACATCGATCCCAGTGAACTGGTACTTAATTTATCGACCCCGAAAGGATGAAAGGCAAAGTCGACCTCGGCGGAATTTGAACTCAGAATGTAGCGGCAGACAAAATACCGCTAAGCATTTCGCCCGGCATGCTAACGTTTCTGCCAGCTCGGATAATATATAGTAGTTAACAACATCTGCTCGCATCAGTGGGTGCTGGGATAACAGTATGGTTAAGAAGGTCGATCTGCAAGTGCCTTATTCCGAGAGCGATCCCACTGACAGGCATTTCACCTCAAGCTTCGAATCGACCAAAGCCTTTAGGATAGAAAAGAGCAAAAGTAGAAGCGCCAGACTTAAAGTGAAGTCTGAGGGAGATTTAATCGACTTCAACCCATCAAAGCAGTACCCCAGCATGGCCATAACCTAACGCGTAAAACAAGTACGAGAATGTGAATGTGCATATATGTATGTATATATGTATACACGCACGCACGCACGCACACGTACACACACACACACACACACACACCACACACACACACACACACACACACACACACACACACACACACACACACACACACACACACATACAGTAATCATTCACCATATCGCGGTTTACCTATCGCGCCCTCAGTATATCGCGGGTTTCTGCGGCCGATAAGTATTTATATATTCTTAGATTTGAAATATTTCTGTGGTTGCACTGTATAATTAAATATATTAATTAAATATATTAAAATTAATTAGAATATATTAAAAGAAAATACGTAGTGTACCGTAGATGAGTACAAAGAATCGCACATACTGTATAGAAAACGAAACTTGAAGGTGAGTGTGTGGTGTTGTTTTTCATTTATCATAAAATAGATATATACAAATTACAAAAATAATAATAAAAAAAAGAATATACAATACAGTTTCTACTCCGCGGATTTTTCCCCTATCGCAGGGTCTTTTGGAGCGTAACAACCACGATAGTCAAGGGATTACTGTGTGTGTGTGTATAGATAATATAAATGATATAAATAATATATATATTATATATATAATATATTATATATATGCATATATACATGTATACGTATATATATATATATATATATATATATATATATATATATATATATATATATATATATATATATATATATGCATATATACATCTATACGTATATATATATATATATTATATATATATATATATATATATATATATATATATATATGTATATATGCATATGTGGGCACAGGACGTTATGAAACATGTACAACAAAAAAGTACGAAGCACGAGTATATAGAACATAAACTATTATTTCAAACAACGAAAGCCACAAATGGAAAACAAAGCAAACAACATAAAGAACGACCCGTCATCAGTTGTTGGCTGTTTTTCTAGTCTCGTATTTCGAGCATTTAACAACAATATACGCTTTCGATAAAACAGTTGCTACCGCAAAGCAAATTAAATAAAATTTGGGATTTTGCGGAGGGTCAAAAAAAGTAACACAAAGAGGACAGTGAAAACAAACATGTTGTGGTGGCGAACGCGTAAATCAAACTAGGACAGCTACAACGGAGAGAAAGAAAGATGGTTGATGCTCACGTGGGAGCCACGTGAGCTAGAGAGGAGGAGTAAGGGACTGAGAGTGACAGAGTAATAGGATAGAATAGTGGGAGAATAGGAGGTAAAAGAATAAGAGAGAGAAAAACCGAGCAAAACGAATGAGTAAAAAGATCGTATAGGGTGTGCATCAAAATTATTAAGTTACAACTTACTTGGAAGAGGATGCGTGGCGTTCAATCATATAATATATATAATATATATATATATATTATATATATAATATATATATATATATATTATATATAATATATATATATATATATATGCATATATACATATGCATGTATACATACGCATATGTACAAGCTGATCTCAGAGCTAGGGTGGCAGGAGTTCTCTCCCGCTTGCAATGAATATGGAGTGAGAGAGTGCTCTGAATAAACCAGTTGGAGGAGATGTCATCCTGGGGTTAAAATAGCAGTATTGTCGGTTCTCAGAGAATGCTCACGTTAAATTGGCGATAAAACTCTCTCTCTCTCTCTCTCTCTCTCTCACTCTCTCTCTCTCTCTCACTCTCTCTCTCTCTCTCTCTCTCTCTCTCTCTATATATATATATATATATATATATATATTTATATTATATAGAGGGTACTATTATTCATAGGTACCGCACGCTAGGAGGGACTCTTGTAGTCAAAACTACTAAAATAATGAAATTGTACCGAATGCAAAACTTCAAAGCAAGTAATTTAAAAACAGAATTTAGTTACATATCACCTGTGATTTCGCAATCAATGCAGAATATGCATTCTATGCTCATCAGTGCAACAAACGCAAGACATATAAGAAAAAACACAACATTACAGGAAATAAATAAATAAATATATATATATATATATATATATATATATATATATATATATATATATTATATATATAATATATATATATATATATTATATATATATATATATATATATATATATACATACATATATTGGTGATAAATGCTATATATATGTGTATGTGTGTGTGTGTGTATGTATATATACATAGTGTGATCAATAAGTATCCGGACGGTTGCCATAGTAACAAAGCTAAAGCATGCAGGGCAAAGCCACTTGGTACAGATTGACCTTAAACCTGACTGCGCATGTGTACTAAGTTTTATCGTTCTAGCTCACTCCCGCTGTTTACAGCAGTGCTTTGAAAAAACGTGTACAGCGTGCGTCCGTGGCAGTGAACAATACAAAGTTGAACAGAGAATCTGCATCAAATTTTGCCAAAAGATGTGCGATACCTGCTCAGTGGCCTACGCAAATTTTTCAAAAAGCTTTTATCGTTCTCGGCACAGTCAAAGAGATCTTGTGTAACTGAAACCCGAGAGTCTTTTTTGTCGGGTGGAAGTTTTGGCACAAACTTAGCAGACACAGGTCTCATACCCAAATCTTCAGTGATAATGGACTGAACTGAACTGTAACTAATCTGCACATCCTCTGATCACTCAGGGATGGTGATTCGATGATTTCTCCTCACAGTTGCACCCATATCTGCGATGTTTATCTCAGTTCTGCTGGTTGTAGGTCTCCCAGAACGTTCGTCACAGTCGACATTTTTTCGGCTATCTTGGAAACGTCTGAATCACTCGTACACTTGTGTTCAGCTCATACACTCCTCTCCTTACACTTTCTGCGACTTTGTGTAGGCCTCTGGACAGGTATCGCCATGATCACTTTCTCTGTCATGGTCAATGCGACGATCACACGTTACACACATTGCCTCGAATCACTACTGCAAAGAGCGGAAGTGAGCCAGAACGTTAAACCTTTGTGCGCATGCACAGAAGAGATGTCAAGATCAATGTTTGCCAAGCGGCATCACTCTGCGTGCTTTACCTTCGTTACTATAGCAACAATCCTGATACTTATTGATCAGACCTCATATATACTCTTTACTCTTTTACTCTTTTACTTGTTTCAGTCATTTGACTGCGGCCATGCTGGAGCACCGCCTTCAGTCGAGCAAATCGACCCCGGGACTTATTCTTTGTAAGCCCTGTACTTATTCTATCGGTCTCTTTTTCCGAACCGCTAAGTGACGGGGACGTAAACACACCAGCATCGGTTGTCAAGCAATGCTAGAGGGACAAACACAGACACACAAACACACACACACATACATATATACATATATATATATATACATATATACGACAGGCTTCTTTCAGTTTCCATCTACCAAATCCACTCACAAAGCATTGGTCGGCCCGGGGCTATAGCAGAAAACACTTGCCGAAGATGCCACGCAGTGGGACTGAACCCGGAACCATGTGGTTGGTTAGCAAGCTGCTTACCACACAGCCACTCATGCGCCTATATATATCGACGTATAATGAAAAGCATCAGAACGATTTTGTTGTCTATCACAACTTGCAAGGAAGTTCCATGGACAGCCAGCATGAGTGAGACATTGGTTCCATATCAAGTATCCAATCCTGCTAACCTGATAAACACTATCAAATTATGGCGACATTTGCTACTGCCCAGTCGACAGTTTCAAGTGAAATGTCATGCTTGTTACTACCTAGAGTAAGTTGTGTCGGTGTAGTATATAACTTCTGCTGAGAATTTTACCGAACTGATCTCAGTGGTGAGAGTTTGGTAAAGAATTCGCTAGGGCTCGTGCATCGAGGAAGAGGGTTAGAGTAGGTGTGTACGTATCTGTGCGCCTATATGCCTGTGTATATGCGTATGTGCATTTGGCTGTATGTATATATGTTTCTTTATTACCCACAAGGCACTAAACACAGAGGGGACAAACAAGGACAGACATAGGTATTAAGTCGATTACATCGACCCCAGTGTGTAACTGGTACTTAATTTATCGACCTCCAAAGGATGAAAGGCAAAGTCGACCTCGGCGGAATTTGAACTCACAACGTAGCGACAGGCGAAATTACGCGAAGCACTTCGCCCGGCGTGGTAACGTCTCTACCAGCTCGCCACCTTCTTTGGCTGTATGTATATAACAGAAGCTTTCAAAAGTTATTGCAAACAGTATAGCGATTCTAATTCCACCAGTTCAATTTCTTCTAGGTTCCTTTACTCTGAGACTTATGAATACAAGTGAAATACTGTAGCCGATTCAACAAATTAAGTACCTTCTTACAAAATAAGCAACATATAAACCTCGCATGGGCAACGGCTGTTTATCTTAGAGCACACTGAATCAGCGAAAACCGCCTTTTCTCTAACATTCTGGTTAACCTTCTGCTCTGTCGAAACGATAACTATTCAGAACTGAATATCTCGGATTAAAAAGGATGCGTACGCGATGTTATAGAGAACGATAATTTTAATCAGTATAATCAGTATAATCCTAATTTTCCATCAGAAGATAAATTTTGAAATAACTAATTCCATCCCAATTCTCTTTACTTCGATCCACTTGGTTTCTCGCTGTTTTGATAGCGAGTGTAAGACTTACAAATATTTTATTCTAATTATCCTCTTGTCACCATACTTCTGCTTCGCTACCTCATCCTCTCCTCTCTTACTACCATTTTCTATAACAAAAACAAACACAAAATATACAACAACCACATTCTGTGCGTCACAAATCTATTCTTGCAGCACTTTTCAATTAGATGAGAAGCAAATCTTGCAAAAATGAAGCAGAGTATCTTTATTAAATTCTATTCTTAACTAATTTCCATTAGAGGAGCTATGTAAAGCATTCACCATTGCTTCATTTCCTACTTCAAGTTTCGATCCTTTTCTTCCAATTTTCTTTGCCTCCTACTTTTTCTTTTTACTCGATGGAAAAATAATTTAATTAAACTCTCGCCGAAAGTCATTTAACAATTAAAGTCTGTGCCATTTTCTAACTTATTCATAACTGTTTTCGTTTTGTGTGTTATTTTGTTAACTTACTTTTCACATTCAGGCCTCGTGAGTGGAGATTTCAACCTGATTGTATTTCTTATTCTCTAGACTAACTCTCGCTAGTTCCTATTTCGAAAGAACACAAAAAGCAATGGAATAGGTCCAAATAGAAGTGAGAGTGAAATTACCGAATGCTGTTTCTGTAGACGTAATAAAGACAGTTCGTTATTAAATTGCATGTGCATCTTTTAGCAACCACAACATGCTAGTAGAACGAATCTGAGTTTCGTGCAAGTAAGCCGACTGTAACACAGAAAATCGATAGTGTTAGTGAAATCACTGATTTCTTTTTTCATCCAATATGGAATCAATAACATGTAACCAATAGAAACGAAGTCTGTATCTAATTTACTTCTTTCTCTTAATTATATATATTTATATGACTTTCGCTAATTGTTTCGTTTGTATCATAGTGGTTATATGATTATATTCAGGTTATTTATTACTGTTCTGTACATGCTTGAAGACAGCGCAGTTAACCAAACTTGAAATATTTACTCTTATACCTCTAGGAATTAGATCAAATCTTACAATGAACCATTCCACTTTATTATTAGATAGACGCTAATAATAATATTCCATACATTTTAGGAAAACAGTTTTGGTTGTTTAATACGCGTTCTGAAAGCTCAGCTTGTTTTCGAATTACGGTGAACTATTACCAAATGGAATTTTACTAACCGTGCGGAAACCACTTATGTGTCACGTAAATGGCTTCCACACAGTTAATAAAGTTAATAATCGTAGTTCTGTAAGTAATACTCCAACAGATTACGTTACTACATTTGTTCACTGTTTTGCTTCTAATTCCTCATTACATGCACCGCAATATTACTGCTGATCTTCTTTTCTCCATTTAGCATACCTCATCACATTTTGTGTGCGAAACTGGTCAATAAATCCATCAAGGTGACTTGTTCTGGCAGACTCCCGTTATCTAGATCGGTGAAATTGATGCCCTTAACTCTCCTCTTAAATTTTCAATAGTCATATCATCTGCAGTAAAGTTCCCAGCTGGAACGGAATCCCAGAGGAACGCTCTGGGAATGAAGGACCGGGTGTAGTGATTAGTGCAAGTCCTGGAACGGTTGTACGAAACAAAGTTAATAAGAGGTGAGCCGACAAGGAAAGAAATGTCTGGGTGGAAATGGCATGAGCACAGTGAACATCAAGGAGCAGGGGTTAGTATAGCAGCGGTAGAAAAAGTAGAGAGAAAGGAGGTTGTTTACCAGTAGGTCAAACACGGGAGCATGTAAATCAGTTGCCGGCACATGTTTTGGCTGTACTCTTGGATTTCTGTGTGTGCAGTAGCTCTGTCCAAGATGTGAGAGCAATACCCCACTAAAGGCTTCACTTAAGCCTTGTAGAGTGTCAATAATTGCGGAGGGCCAGTCGTTAGGATTCAATATTTACTATGTTAATGATGTGTTTTCGTTAGAATAGATCCTCAGTGATAAATGGAACAACTGTTGGAGCTTTAGCTGAGTAATGTTCTTGATTAAGTGAAGTGTGGTACGATGATGTTCTTTTGTCACCTTATTGAAAGAAACAACGCTGGCATATTTCCTTTGAAGGATGCTTTCGAGGTCATTGCTCATGGAGTAGTGTCTGGTTTCTTGGTTGCGAGTGGATAATGCATTATTCGCGAATATTGGGAAAGAGTGAAGGATAGTCTCTTCTGTGAAAGCGTGAGCTTTGTTAGATATGGTGCCAATTACTAGGCGCCACATCTAACAACGATCACCATTTTTTATGTAAGAAAAAAAAGTGGGATAAGATTCAGAACCTTGGGATACACCAGAGTTGAGAGCATTAAAGACAAAACAAGGTCTGTCGATACACACGGCCATAGTGCAACTTCATATGAAACTACCGATCTAAGAGATGACAGACGAGTGGTGTCCACTGGCAGGAAATTTCAATTGGGCTTCCGCATGCCAGATAATTTTGGAAGAATGGCTGATGTCGAGGACAAAATGATGGCTTTCAGCAAATTCCTCTAAGTCAAGACTACACTAGTGGGTGACAAATGAGAGTAGGTCATCGGTCGATCTGGCTCTACTGGCCCATGCGCGCGCGCGCGTGTTGTATATGCATACATTCAGACACACACACACATATGCAGGAGAAAGCGCATAAAATGTTACATGAGCACTCAGCTCTGGATGCACACTTGTTCCAGAGATTGTTGCAAATTAATGAAAATAATTTTATAACTCCTGTTCTTTTGTCATACATTTATATCTATCTATCTATCTATCTATCTATCTATCTATCTATCTATCTATCTCCCCTCTCTCTGTGTCTCTCTGTCTTTCTCTCTCTATACATACATACATACATACATACATACATACATATATATATATATATAAGTTCAGCAAAATTTAGATTCAGATGAATATGGTACTTAAGTTAAAGGCCCCAGAATTTGGTATGGTATTATCCATATAAATCAAATGAGGGTGATTATAATCAAAATAAGCAACAAGGATATCTAAAGTAGTGTAGTACAATCGTTTCATGCTACTTCATTTTATTAAACAATGTATTACATCAGTTTAAAAATGTAAAGCAATCTTCAGCCACATAGAATTTTTTATATACATACATACATACAAAGAGAGAAAGAGAGAAAGAGCGAGATAACAAACATACAAAGAGGGAGATAACTGATATAATCACTGAAGGTAGTCACAGATATTTTCTATACAAATTTACCTTGAGAATTAAAAGTTTTGAGTTTAATGATATAAAACTGTGAAATATTTTTGATTTCCTGATCGTTGTTTTGTCTGGAGAACACCAAATGCACTGCAGTGTCACCTGTCACATTCGTTTTTCATTAAACACATCGACATCGAACGGAACCATTTGAATCATGCTTGGGAATAAGTGTTTTCCGATGGCTATATTGATTAGCAATGGATTTAGTGACTTTGGTATGGGATATAACAGGAAATCTATGATGCTCTTGCCTTCGTAGTTATTTGTAGTTCATGTAGTTAATGAATGCCATAGCGTCTCACCATGTTTGCTGTTTGAATTAGAGACACACAATCAGACGAAATTTCATTTATACATACATTGTTCAGGATGGTGAAATAAACATTAGTTTTATATTTTTGTAAAAAAAAAAAAAAGATGCTTTTACATCAGAAACAGGAAAATACGTTCTATAAGTTAATTTATGATTGTTCCTTCATTAATGATATCATGTACGCGTTAGCTGTTTTTTTTTTTTCATTTTACATTCAAATCATACGATATAAAGGTTTAATTTACAATTATGCTGGTTCATATTTTTGCTTGTCTGTTGACGTCAAAAGGTAATTGCGTTACATGCTTGTTCGTAAGTAGTAAAAAAACAGAATCTTAATAATGGCAGCTGTTGCATGCGTGTTGATTTGATTCAAGACATTAGTTAGTTAACGCTAATATAACGATGGAAGGAAGGACTATCCGCCATCGAGAGATTATGATGTAAATGTGTAGGCATATAGGAATATGAATGCCGAATTATGACACTGATATAAAGTAAGTTAATTTGATATTTGAGATATTTAGTTTTGTATTTTAAAAAGTTGAACTACTTTAAATGAATCCAATTTCTTAAGTTACGGAGGCATTTTACGTCGAATATTGAATAAGAAACAAGCTCTGATTCCTCTCCATTCCATATATGCCACTCTCTTTGTGACATATTCTCTCTCAAAACAGTATTTCTAGAAGAAAAAGTGAAAGAAAAATAAAACAGAATATACTATATTTTAAAAATATCCAATTAGCCAAAGGTTAATCATTAGCAAAATACAGTAATCACTCGCCTTATTGCAGCTCACCTATCACAGGTCACCTATCACGGTTCACCTACCACGGTTCACCTATCGCGGTTTATTATTTAAGCTTAAGTCGATTCATCCGTGGTGTTGTTTTGCATTTATAATAAAATAAATATATACAAATTATAAAAATAAAAAAAAACAGTACAGTACTGTTTCTACTTTGCAGATTTTCACCTATCGCGGTGGGTTTTGGAACGTAACACACGTAATAGTCGAATGACTATTGTACAAGTACTTGTTCATATTTGCGTAAAGATGACGTTTTATCCAATTTGTCTCTAATAATCCGACAATGTTTTTTTCATTGAAAATTCATTCCCGTTTGTAAGTGAATTTAAGGTAGTAGTTTTCGATATTATTAGGAATTTTATGAAGAACGAAAATAAATTTTCATGACAGTGGTTATCATACAAAAAATACAGCATTATTGTACTTTTATAAGAGTACAATAATGCAGTTTAGGTAGTGTTATCTTCTAAAATAATATTTTGGTATTTTGGGAAACATATTTATTCGATTGCATTTGTAAGTCGTGATGTCACCACAAAGTTTAAACAATAATTATCCCGAAAACTCCGAGTACTTGATTTTCTTTTTAAGACTGCACTGTATGAAGAAACGGAAAAACGAGATTCAATTGGAAATCGAAATCTAATTCAGTTTCATAAAAGCTTTTTAAAAGAAACGTTATGAATACCTATTTCTTTACTACCCACAAGGGGCTAAACACAGAGAGGACAAACAAGGACAGACAAAGGGATTAAGTCGATTATATCGACCCCAGTGCGTAACTGGTACTTAATTTATCGACCCCGAAAGGATGAAAGGCAAAGTCGACCTCGGTGGAATTCGAACTCAGAACATAGCGACAGACGAAATACCTATTTCTTTACTACCCACAAGGGGTTAAACACAGAAAGGACAAACAAGGACAGACAAACGGATTAAGTCGATTACATCGACCCCAGTGCGTAACTGGTACTTATTTAATCGACCCCGAAAGAATGAAAGGCAAAGTTGACCTCGGCGGAATTTGAACTCAGAACGTAACGGCAGATGAAATACCGCTTAGCATTTCGCCCGGCGTGCTAACGTTTCTGCCAGCTCGCCGCCCTCAACATTCCATACCACATCAGTACTTTTAATTAATATTTTTGATGCTCTATATTAAATTTTTCTAATATCTATGTAGCTGTTGATTTTCTTATGGAGGGCGTCACTGAGTAATTAATCTCAATGATTTGTTTTTAACGGTTAAGTGATTGCATCTATTCTCGCAGTACTTACGTTTTGAGGTCGTTTCTCAAAGATTTCTCCCTTAGCTATTGTCCTCAAGAGGGTAAAACTACAACGAAAGGGTTTAAACCAGGTATGGGCCGACATGGGTGAGCATTGGGCTGCATGTGCCGCAGCAATAAAATATTCGAGGTAATTTTTCGTTGAAGGTACCTCAACCATTTTTACTGCAGAAGTTTATGCGCGTAAGCATCTGATTTAGAAGTAGGGAACAATTGTCATTTTTCTTCGGAGAGAAGATTTTTCAATAATAAAAAAACTGAGGTTTTGTTATAATATCATTACTGATGGTAGTGTGTTTAACACAGGCTGCTGCCGGGATACATTACAGAATAACTACAATGAAAAAAAAATGACTTCATGGAAGATCAGTGTATTAATACGAATACCTGTATGATCCATATATTGAAAAAAAAATTGGATATCTTCATATTCTGTGTATCAAAATTTTAGTAAAATTATATATTTTTCCCAGGTGTACATTTATCAATCTAAACATTTTTATTGGACACTGTTAAACTGAAATATAACGTTAATATAAAAATACACAAAAAAGTAGTAAGAATTGTTTTTAATTTATTCATTTGACTATTCGAAGAAAAAAAAAAGAAAAAGAAAAATCAAAAGTAACGTTTCCCGTTTCTAAAGCAAGAGATTTTTATACGTGTGGTCTTCCTTATTGAAAATCGTCAATGGTTTAAAATGCTGAAAACGTTACCTTCAATAAAAGGTTACTAAGCTCAAGAAACGTACTTAATTAACGTTTTATATGTATACTAGCAGTATCGCCCGGCGTTGCTTGGGTTTGTAAGGGAAATAACTATATAAGCAATTTTAGAGAGTTATAGCTAAAAAATAGCAAAAAAATGCATTAAAAATGGAAAAAAAATGATGGTAAATTTTTTTTAAATCGTTGACTCATCGTAGACATTTTTAGAGAGTTACTTCCCTTATATAATAGCGAAAAAATGCATTAAAATGGAAAAAATGATGATAAATTATTTTTAAAATCGTAGACTGATCGTAGACGCGCGCTAATACCCAGAAGGGCTCGATATGAATCACGACTATAAGATACCCCCTTTTGGTTACACTGTACCGCAAAATGTGGGAGTAGTTAGGAATCTAAATCGTAGGAGACAGACACACAACTTGACTTTTATATATAAAGATAGTCGAACTGTTTTAAACTACAGTCTAAAAGAAATTTCAGCCTGATTAAAGGTAAGAAACACAAAACTCCCCCAAAAAGAAGAAATTGAAAAATAAACTAACGTCACCTGACAAGCATAACAACCAAAATGATGTGAAAAAAAATGAACAACATTAACGACTAAACTACATACAATGATTAAAAGGCTTCTTAACAAAATACAAACAAGAAACATCTTATTTATTATTCATTTCTTATTGACGTAAATAGAAATTATAAATGTTAGTAAGAATTTGGCGTTGTTTTATTTTTTTAACATATTTCCCAATGTTTACACGTATTTCCGATACGGCAACCAGTAAACTGTCTCCGAGATGAATCTCTGTCAATATTGAGTTAGTTTTCAACAATTATTTTCATTCTAATAAAAAGTTGTTCATATTTTTGCGTATAACCAAACTTGGTGGTGCATCTTGTTTTATAAGCACAGTATTTTGGGGGTAGTTGGATCTTTTCGGTTTGAACGGCAGTTTTTAACATAATTTCTAAGTAACTAAAAAATTTTAAACTTCGTATACTGGTAGAATGTGTTTATAAAACATCTTTTTCTCTTGGCTTTATTGAGAAAATTCTATAGTTTGTAAGATATTTGTTGTTTTTTTTCTTCAATTTCTGCAATTTCAACCAATCAATTACGTCCATTGAGGTAAAATCATTCTGTGCCGTATGAATATGTCCCTCGTTTAAGAAACAGATTGGGTTTTATTTACATTTGTGAAGAAAAAAAGATACCCTCCCCCCTAACACTAACCCTAACACTAACCCTAACTAAACCTAACTAAACCTAACTCTAAAACAGATTGAAATGCAATAGATCGATACTAGGGTCATAATTATGGGTGACAATTTCATATGACACCGCTAAAAAAAACTGCCGTTCAAATCGAAAAGATCCGGGTGGTTTACTTCAGAATGATTTCCATAAAAATTCGTTTTTGAATTTTTGCCTAAAAAATTAATCACTCTGAAGTTCAATTATTTCCATTTGCAGTTCCTTTTGTGCGTTACATGAATTTCTAAAAAGGTTAAAATTAGTTTCTCTAGTTTTGAAGTTCTTAAATCTGGTGTTCGTTCTTATTTCAACTTACTGAACTCAGCAAAGCCATTGTATCTTGACTCCTTAGTGTTGGGGAAATAGAAAGTGTCGCTAGTTCTGAGTTGATCTGAAATTTTGATTCTGTTATATCGCAATACTACACAGTGGCTGTGTGAGCTACGAAATCCTCGTCACCACTGCTATGTCGCACGTTCGGATGACCTCTACTCTGTTCTAGTCTACCTGCTATTCAACTGTTCTCTGCTACTCTACTCGGTTTCTTTTTAGCCACAAGGGTCCAAATATAGAGGGGGACAA
This sequence comes from Octopus sinensis, assembly GCF_006345805.1. Classification (NCBI taxonomy): domain Eukaryota; kingdom Metazoa; phylum Mollusca; class Cephalopoda; order Octopoda; family Octopodidae; genus Octopus; species Octopus sinensis. The sequence goes on along the minus strand of NC_042998.1, from coordinate 192,436,496 downwards.
ACAAGGACAGACAGGACACCACTGAGAAGACAATACATAGAACGAATATGATGAGATGGTTATACAATAAAGGGGTTATGAATGGCCCCTCATCACATGCGCCCCTCATCACATGCATTACCATTAATCTTTTTAAACTGTCCGTTTTTATCATGTATTTACATAACAATTAATTATCGTCTACCATTACAATTATTTGAACCGTTATACGTTCTCTAAAATTGTTCTTCTATTTTCCGATATTCTCTGCTACTCTACTCGACTCTAGTCTGCTCCTCTCGGCATCTATAGACTTCTCCCTCTATATCTACGTATTGGGCTAGTCTACTTCAATGTCTGGGGGCGTCCACACAGTTTCAAAAGTTTCGATATGACAATATCTAATGTATCAACTGATTCTGCTTTTGCAGTTGTGATATTTACAAGAAATAAAAAGGTCACAAATCTAGTTTTCATCCTTTAGCTCTGGGAAAATTAACCCTTTATTTCTAAGAAGGCGCACACCTCTTCTCTTAGACTATAAATCCGTCGAAGCATCTTCCCATTACTGAGTCAGCGAACAGTAGTAAACAGGATCATCATACTCTGATCCAAGATATTCGAAGAACTCTTTAAATCGGTGAAGGTTATGTACTCGGGATTTTATAAAAATTGTGGCTTTACGTACCGTGAATCTTGGAGTATAGTCCGCCCTTGAATATAATACGCAGGGGATTTTTCAGGGGGCTATACTTCTGAAAAACCTAAACCTTGTGTATAATACGCTTACTGCAAGTTATGGATGATGTTTTATGACTTCATTGCTTTCAGGCTTAGCTTAAGGTATTTTCGCGCCCGACATCACAAAATGCGTCTGAATAAACATTGCCGGACAGCAAATAGAGACTCGGACATTGCTTAGAAAATATTTTTCATTTTAACCTCGTATATAGTACGCACTAGGGATTGTGACCTTTAAATTTTGGGGAAAAAAGTGCGTATTATACTCGAGGATTTACGGTATAACATTTTGAAATTTTACAGACTTTGCATATAAATTTTCATGATGAATTATGCAATGAGTCGTTGCAAAGTCACTGTTTATTGAATTCAAAGAAGTTCATTCGTCTTTTGATTTGGATAGAAAACCTTTCTTAGGTCCAGCCATTGTTGGGGCCTCATCTGTTGCTACACTAAAGAGCCTCTCAAGCGGAAGATTTAACTTTCTTCATTTCTTCATTAATGTTATAACATATAATGTTGCCTTCATTGTCTGAGCTGTAAGTTTTCGATAATATTAATTGATTCATCAATATCACGTACGAAAATGCCAGATGAGCCGAATCGGATACTTTGTGCTTTCGTCAATAGCTAGTAAAAGAGAATAAAATTCTCGATATCCGTCGATAGCCAGTGAGAGATAATTAAATTCTCAATATCTGTCGCAATTTCTTCAACTTATCTTATTACTGTTCTGCGAGACAAGCTAATCTTGCCAAACATATTTAACTTTTCCGGGCATAAAAGTTCAGACACTGTCGAAAGACATAATTTCACAAATTCAGCGTTGGCTTAACTGTTTTGAATGTTTAACGAGTTTTTTTTCCCCCAGCAACAGAGTTTGCATGTAAAATTTCTTCGGATCCTTCTTGGCTTTTAGAAAAGATCGTATAAAGGCGGCGAGCTGGCAGAAACGTTAGCACGCTGGGCGAAATGCTTAGCAGTATTTCGGCTGCCGCTACGTTTTGGGTTCAAATTCCGCCGAGGTCGACTTTGCCTTTCATCCTTTCGGGGTCGATAAATTAAGTACCAGTTACGCACTGGGGTCGATATAATCGACTTAATCCGTTTGTCTGTCCTTGTTTGTCCTCTTTGTGTTTAGCCCCTTGTGGGTAGTAAAGAAATACATATTTAGGTTACCGATTTGTTTCTTGAGGGATTCGATTTCTGTTTCTAAATATCTCCCTCAAAGTTATCGTACCCACTTAAAATCAAACTATTTAAAAGAAGAGATGGATCAATAACATACTAAACGCATTGGTCTTCTTTTTACTTCATCGGAAAAGTAATTATTTGCGCACTTTTCATGCAATTTTCTCATCTTTTCAGAATTTTCCCAATTTTTGGATGAAACGACGAGCTGGGATATCAAAAATGAAATTAAAACAAACATGTTTATTATTGTTTTCATTTTCAAGTTCTGTTTCTAACGCTTGATAACTTGTGAGAATTCAGCGAGTGTAACTATACGTGCGTATCGTGTAACGTAACTTTGGCAATAAAATTTTGTCAATCCTGTATAACAACGCTACTCGATACGCAAGTGTAGTTATAGTTACTGAATTACCACAAGTCATTATAAACGGTGGAAACTGGAAATCAAATATTAAATCAGTAATTTTCATTCGTTGTTGTAGTGTCCTGAGATGCCAGTTTAAGGCTCATGAATTTTTGGATGGCTGCAAATAGACTCTGAGGTGCATTGAAAATAACACGGATGACTGACGGTGGCGAATATTTTTCTTGTTTTCTAATTGGTGTACCCACAACGCAGTCGACATTAACAGGTAAGGGAGTATTTAATAGTAAGGCGGCGAGCTGGCAGAAACGTTAGCACGTTGGGCGAAATGCTTAGCGGCATTTCGTCTGCCGCTACGTTCTGAGTTGAAATTCCGCAGAGGTTGACTTTGTCTTTCATCCTTTCGGGGTCGATTAAATAAGTACCAATTACATACTGAGGTCGATATAATCGACTTAATCCGTGTGTCTGTCCTTGTTTGTCCCTTCTGTGTTTAGCCTCTTGTGGGTAGTATAGAAGTAGGTATTTCGTCTGCCGCTACGTTCTGAGTTGAAATTCCGCCGAGGTCGACTTTACCTTTCATCCTTTCGGGGTCGATAAATTAAGTACCAGTTACGCACTGGGGTCGATGTAATCGACTTTATCCGTTTGTCTGTCCTCGTTTGTCCTCTCTGTGTTTAGCCTCTTGTGGGTAGTAAAGAAATAGGTATTTCGTTTGCCGTTACGTTCTGAGTTCAAATTCCGCAGAGGTCGACTTTGCCTTTCATCCTTTCGGGGTCGATTAAATAAGTACCAGTTACGCACTGGGGTCGATATAATCGACTTAATCCCTTTGTCTGTCCTTGTTTGTCCTCTCTGTGTTTAGCCCCTTGTGGGTAGTAAAGAAATAGGCAAGGGAGTATTTAATAGTTATCACCCCTCTCCAAATCCTTCTGAGAGAGAGAGAGAGAGAGAGAGAGAGAAGAGAGAGAGAGAGGAGAGAGAGAGAGAGAGAGAGAGAGAGAGAGAGAGAGAGAGAGAGAGAGAACGAAACGAAACAAAATTTTCATAAATGTCATTTTTCTCATGAAAGTGGGAGTACCATTCAGAAATCCAAACGGGTTGCATGCGGCTCGCGGTCCGCAATTTGCCCCCGACTGTTCTAAATCTTTATTACGATGCTTTATTATTAACAAGTGCAATCTTTACACAATGCTTTGTGAAAATATACTATTCAGAATTTGCTGGTAGAAGGATTATGATATTTACTGGAAATTCTTATAGCAAAAGCAAGAATTATTAGCACTAACACAGCACTACCAATAATTCAATTACTAATGAGGAAGCTGATCCAATTTGGGAAATCGATCTAACGAGTGAGTTACACCGACATACTAGAAATAGCTCCCTAATTCACTTTAAATCGCATCCAACGACCTCAAAAAGGGCGGATAATGTACACTTTGACACCCCTCCCCTAAAGTGATGAACTGGTTTGGAAGCCTTTCTTTATAGTTCTACTGAATTAGGGGGCTA
>NC_042998.1:192407703-192427703 GCF_006345805.1 Octopus sinensis | reverse complement strand
AGTCGACCTCGGTGCACAAAGTCGACCTCGGTGCACAAAGTTGACCTCGGCGGGATTTGAATTGAGAACGTAAAGACGGATCAAAGCCGCTACTTTGCCTTTCATCCTTCCGAGGTGGATTTAATAAGTTACCACCTGAGCACTGAGGGTTGATATAATCGACCTATCAGCGGCGAGCTGGCAGAAACGTTAGCACGCCGGGCGAAATGCTTAGCAGATTTTCGTCTGTCTTTTCGTTCTGAGTTCAAATTCCGCCGAGGTCAACTTTGCCTTTCATCCTTTCGGGGTCGATAAATTAAGTACCAGTTACGCAGTGGGTCGATGTAATCGACTTAATCCCCTTTTCTGTCCTTGTTTGTCATCTCTGTGTTTAGCCCCTTGTGGGCAGTAAAGAAATAGGTATTTCGTCTGTCTTTAAATTCTGAGTTCAAATTCCACCGAGGTCGACTTTGCTTTTCATCCTTTCGGGGTCGATAAATTAAGTACCAGTTACGCACTGGGTCGATGTAATCGACCTAATCCCCTTGTCTGTTCTTGTTTGTCCCTTCTATGTTTAGCCCCTTGTGAGCAATAAAGAAATAAGAAATAAGTAATCGACCTATCACTTCCCACAAAATCATTGACGTTGTACAAAAATTTGAAATCACTGCATGAAACTATAGTTGAGGCGGCGGACTGGCAGAAACGTTAGCATGTCGGGTAAAGTGCGCTGCGGTATTTCGTCTGTCTTTACCTTCTGAGTTCAAATTCCGCCAGAGTCAACTTTGCTTTTCGTCCTTTCGGATTCGACAAAATATGTACCAACTGAGCTCTGGAGTCGATGTAATCGACTTACACCACCCCCGAAATTACTGGTCTTGTGCCAAAAACTGAAATCAATGTTACAAATTACAGCAGCAACTTCTACAATATTGGTTTCAAATTTTGGCACAAGGCCAGCATTTTCATGGAAGATGGTAAGTCGCTTACACCGACCCCTGTGTTCAACTGGTACTTATTTTATTGCCCGCCGAAAGGATGTAATGTATAGTCGACCTCGGTGGAATTCGAACGCAGAACGTTAAGTCGGAAGAAATGCTGCAAAGTATTTTCCACGACATTCTAATGATTCTGCCAGCTCAATGCCTCAGCAACGTCTACCATAATAGTAATGATGAACTACTAAATCCCTTATTCAAAGAATTAGAATAAAAGTGGTTGAGTATTCCAAAGACATACTCATAACGTAGTTATTCCGTGTGACATGGCTCGATAAAATTGCGAGTACAGTCCATTCAGCGGACATCATAACAGTTCGAAGGGTCTATCCGAGGCAACATTAAACTGAAAGCCAGCAGTTTTCAGGGAAGGGGTAAATCGATAATGTTGGCCTCAGTTCTTGACTGGTACTTTTTTTATCGACCATGGAGGGATAGAAGGCGAAGTTCAGCTCGGTAGAATGTGAAATCGTTTTGGGAGCTTTGAGAGAGATCAAATAATAAAAAATGGAATCAATGGTTGTCGTAGTAGTGGTTTCAAATTTCGGTATAAGCTTAGTAATTTTGAGGGAAGGGGCAAGTTGATTACAAGGACTCCAATACGTGACCGATACTTTATTTCATCAAAAGGCGGCGAGCTGGCAGAATTGTTAGCACGCCGGGCGAAATGCTTAGCGGTATTTCGTCTGCCGTTACGTTCTGAGTTCAAATTCCGCCGAGATCGACTTTGCCTTTCATCCTTTCGGGGTCGATAAATTAAGTACCAGTTACGTACTGGGGTCGATGTAATCGACTTAATCTGTTTGTATGTCCTTGTTTGTCCTCTCTGTGTTTAGCCCCTTGTGGATAGTAAAGAAATAGGTATTTCGTTTGCAGTTACGTTCTGAGTTCAAATTCCACCGAAGTCGACTTTGCCTTTCATCCTTTCGGAGTCGATAAATTAAGTACCATTTATGCACTGGGGTCGATGTAATCGACTTAATCTGTTTGTCTGTCCTTGTTTGTCCTCTCTGTGTTTAGCCCCTTGTGGGTAGTAAAGAAATAGATACTCTATTTCATCAAGGCCGAAAGGGATGAGAGAAACAGTTGTGTTCGATGGAATTTGAACTCAAAGCGTAAAGAGCCAGAACTATTACAAGTAATTTTCTCTGAAAATTCTGGCGATTTCATCTCCCTCGGTAATAACAGTTTTACACAGGCACAAGAACTACACATATTGGCGGGAAAATAGTTGGGAACTTTCATATTTGAAGGCCGTCCGTATTGTTTTAAATATTATATAATCTAATAAGGCTACGTAATAGAAAATCTAATAAAAAAATTGTTTAGTGTTTCTTTAATAGGTTTTAGAGGAAAATGTAATTACATTTATTCTGAAAATGTAATTATAAATATTGAAATAAAAAATAAAAACATAAACTGATCTTTTGACTTAATTATATATATTTAATGAAGAATACATTAATAGATAATTAGGAAAAATGTATTTTTTACGCAAAAGCCAGACTTTATTCAAGAAAACTGTATTTGATTACCCCAAAGGTAAAAGGTAACCCAAGTCTGGTTTTGTCAGTTAAATCGACACCGTTATTTTATCACCGCTAAAAATGTATTAAACACTTTTTGATTTTATATCACTAAATAAACAAAACCGCAAAGAAATATATTACATTTGTGCACACACACACAGCCACACACACACACACACACACATATACATACATACATATATATACATACATATATATATACATACATATATATATATAATATATATATATATATACACACACATATATAAATATGTATATATATATATATACATATATATATACATATGTGTGTATATATATATATATATGTTATATATACACACACAATCATTGTAGATGCCCACACATATATGCGTACGTGTATATATGTGTGCATACACCAAAATATGTATCATAAGGGTATATATAAAATTATATATGTATATATATATATATATATATAATGAATGGTGTGTTGAGGAGTGCCAAGGGAAGCGTAGTATAGATATTCACGGAGTAGTGCTCAGATAAATGAGAACTTAAATTTCAAGACAGGTGCCTCTTGTGTAGAAAGTCTGCTATATGCACGATCCTCGAAGTGTGGAAGTAAAAAGGCAACTACAGACAAGGTGCTTGATGAGTATATTTACACAGATTACAAAAAATGAAAAAAATTAAGAATGCAAAATAAACGAAAGAAGTTATGTAATAATCTTATCTTGACAGCTGTTTCGAATGAATTATGGCTTATTGCTATAGACATCTTAATTATTTAATAAAGGCTCATAATGTTGTAGATGTGTGGTAAAACGCGTATTCGTATGGCTCCGTGAGGCAAAGTTATGTCTTTCAATGGCTCACATTCTTCCGATGACAGCTATCTATCTATCTATCTATCTATCTATCTATCTATCTATCTATCTATCTATCTATCTATCTAACAGTCTGTCTGTCTATCTATCTAACTGTCTGTCTGTCTCTCTGTCTATCCATCTATCTATCTATCTATCTATCTATCTAGCTTGCTAGCTAGCTAGCTAGCTAACTAGCTATCTATCTATCTGGCTGTCTGTCTATCTTCCTATCTCTCCCTCTCTGTATTTTTATAGCATATATATAGAGAAAGATATAGAGATAGATAGATAGATAGATAGATAGAGAGAGAGAGAGAGAGAGAGAGAGAGAAAGTATCTTCCTGTTACAGAAGAGTTGTGTTTATAAAAATACCTCGAAATGTCCGTATGCGTATCGTGGGGCGCTCCCTCCATTGTTGCATGTCCTCTCTGTGTTTAGCCCCTTGTGGATAGTAAAGAAATAGCTATTTCGTCCGTCTTTACATTCTGACTTCAAATTCCACCGAGGTTGACTTTGCTTTTTATCCTTTCGGGGTCGATAAATTAAGTAACAGTTGCGTACTGAGGTCGATTTAATCGACTGGATCACCCCTCCGCCCAAAATTTCGGTCCTTGTGCCTAGAGTAGAAAAGAATATTTCTGTTTTGGTCAAAGCAGCGTGCTGGCAGAATCGTTAGCCCGCCGGGAAAAATGCTTAGTGGCATTTTGTCTGAGTTCAAATTCCGTCGTGGTCGACTTTACCTTTCATTCTTTCGGATCGATAAAATAAATGCCAGTTGAATACTGCAGTCGATGTAATGGACTTGCCCCCTCTCCCGAAATAGCTGGCCTTCTGTCAAACTTCAAAATCAAAAGTTCTATTTTGGCCGAAATGCTGAATTTGTGTCTAAATCAGAAACGATGGTTATTTTCTTGAGTTTTTAACCCACTGAGAGTTTCAGGGTCGACAAAATAAGCTCCAGTCAAATACTGAGGTTGAATTATTTAACCGTGTGTCAAACTTCAAAATCAATATTTCTATTTTGGCCGAGTCATTCTTTTGCTACACTGGAGGGAGTTTTGCCTGTTTTCACAGGGTCATTAGCCAAGTTATGTATTTGTTCATTCATTCATTCATACATATATTTCTCCCTTTTAAGCATTAAACTAAAACATCTGTTAAAGGTTGTGCTTCCTGAGCTGTCTTCATTTTGTGCTGAATAGCGTTACTCACAGTCACGTGTATGCATACACATATGTCTGATAATCTCATACAACCACATACACACACATCACACTCTCTCTCTCACACACAAACAGAAAATAAATGATACATACACACACACGTATAGAGCATGCGCGCTTAACGCACACATTACACACGCATACAATTAGCTTCATACACATATGCATACTTGCACACACACTCACACACACACACACACACGTCGGATAGCGTCACACACACACATACATCAGGTAGCTTGACACAGACATAAACACACACCCAAATATATGTATACTCAATCATAAATACACAACGTATACAAGTGCTCAATGCTTCATAGACGCACCCACTTACATGTTTGCACACACACACACACATACAAACACACTCACGCACACACACATACATATACACACGCTCGCGTTAACTTCATACACACATAACAATATAACAAACGTATATTTGGACAATGCGCCCAGCACACTTGCTCTGTTCTCTGGGAGAAATGAAATCTGTTCTTCAGACACCTAAATTTCGAGCTTGTTTTCTAATGAATTCCATTCTTATTTCTATGATTTACCATTTACATCTTAATAAGCAGATAGATAGTTCTGAAAATGTGATTTATGTATTTTGTTTCAACTTTCACTATCATTGTTATTCTTTCGGATTCCTCTGTGTAATATCTTTTGCAATAACTTAGCTAATCCTGAAATTGCAACAAGACGATATTGTCGGGACTTTGAACGAATACATACACATACATAGATACATAGGTACATGGATATATATATATATATATATATATATATATATATAAATACACAGACAAATATTACGTAATATATACATGCATACATACATATATACATACATACGTACATACATACATACAGACAGGCACACACACACTCACACGTACGAGTGCCATCGAGAAAATCATCTCAATATTATATATCATGTGTGAGAGAGTATATGTGTGTGCGCATGCGCGTGAGCGTATGTATGTACGTGCGTTCGCATATGAATGCTTGACTATATCCCATTATGCCATGGCTTGAGAATAAAATTCCTCGCTGTACGTATGCCAGTGCTATGGAAACCAGATATTCTGTTCTAATATATCTTCCACATTTATTCCAATGTTCCTTCCTATATATATATTTTCCTTTTCTTCTATCGTATTTCCTACATATTAAGAGCCTGCGTTTACATTAATATTCATACGACAATTTTGTTCAGAGCTATAAACTAAAAGTTCGAGAGTAGTTAAGAATCAATGACTTCTCCCCGTTCAGCCATTGTACTATATAATCACAATACTAGAATTGAACATGATGGTTAGTCATTGAGAGTTTGTACCTAGCATGCTAATCATATATAAAACTCCAGATAGTAGATAAAATATAGTAATATGAATTAAGTAGTTCACTTTAACATGTTAAATATGTACCAATAATATGTCAAAATGTCCAGTACTGGCCTTTCGTACAAGAACTATAATTAAAAGTCTTTATATATGATTGAATAGAGCTACGGTAATAAGGTTTTGAATATATGGTACCAAGGAAGTCTACCTTTACTGTATTATCTTAGAAATATCACAGAGATCAATTTTGTCTTTCAAATCCGGCCGATGTTGATTTTACCGTTCGTCCTTCCGAGTGGGATAGTATAAAATCTGGGACCTCCTTCGGTCACGACACTGACCATGGGATTGCACCTAGAAAGTTACCCTCCTAGTCACAAGTCTGGGCAAGGTGGTTTTATGGAAGACCAGCAGTCGCCCATGCATATCGGCCTCCTCTCTCCACGCCACCAGTGTTATCCAAGGGAAAGACAAAGGTCGATACAGCTTGGCACCTGTGAAGTCGCAACTCATTTCTACAGCTGAGTGAACTGAAGAAACGTGAAATAAAGTGTCTTGCTCAAGAACACAACACGCAGCCCGGTCCGGGATTCGAGCTCACAACCTCACGATCGTAAGCTCGACGCTCTAACCACTGAGCCATAAAATATCAGTTAGATATTGTTGTCGATCTAAATCGACTAAACGCTTTCCCGTGACTGGACTGTGATCTTGCGCCTATTGTAGAAAGAATTAAGATATTTTCGCAAAAGATTTGTCCCGGCTTTTTACTATACGGTTAAAGATAGGTACCTTACACAGTCGTTGTATCGGCTATATAAAATCTTACAAATCGTAGCCTTCCTCGAACGATATCCTACCGGCGTAAGAGAAACGAAAAGGAAAAAAAAAGAAAAGCGAACACATGGTTAGATTAATTCAGGACATAAATTAAGGTGGCATAGTCAAAGATAGAAGCATTTAGTTGTCCGGTCTGAAACAAAAGTAATTTATGGTTAAATCACCACCGTCATCATCATCATCATTAGCACCACTATCATCACAACCACATCCACTACAAACATCAATCATCACTTCCACTACAAACATCACCGCTGCCGGCGCAGATACCACTACCACCACCACCACCACCACCACCGCAACCGCTACCACCACCACCACCGCCACTGCCACCACCACCACCACCACCACGGCCACCACCACCACAACCACAACCACAACCACTATCACCACCACCACCACGACCACCACCACGACCACCACCACAACCACCACCACAACCACAACCACCACCACCATCACCACCACCACCACCACCAGACCACCACCAGCACCACCACCACCACCACCACCACCACCACCTCAACAACAACAACAATAACATATTGAGGTTTCGCCGCAGTAAATTTGTTATCTGTTTCCAGGATATTTTTGAAATATAAAGAACAGCTTGACTCCTTTTATCCTAGCAACAGGTAAATATAAACAAAAAACACAAATAACAAAAAACCCCGTTTAATCGCCCACGTTTTATTATTGGTATCATTGTGTCATTTTATCTCCATCTGTTTTTGTTGAAAGCTCAAAATAGTGAAGGATAAGAACTTAGTCGAAGGCGAATATTATTAAAAGTTTCTTGAATATATATATATCTGGAGTGTTTTTATTTTTCCTGGTAGATACCATGGTCGATTAAACAAGCCCCAGTACTTGACTGGTTCTTCATTTTATTGATCTCACAGAAGATGAAAGCATAGTTGAATTCAGCATGATTTGAACTTAACATAAAGAGCTTGAACAAATACCGCAAGGCATTTTATCTGACGCTGTAACCATTCTACAACTCCACTATCATAATAATCTTTTCTATAATTGGCAAATATCGGTTGGTGGCTGACCTTGAAAAAACAAACCTGAGTATTGAGTGAAAATGTCTAGTAATCATGGTTTCAAATTTCGGCACAGGGCCAGCAATTTTGGGGGAGGAGGTAAGTCGATTACATGAACTCCAGTATTCAACTGGTACTGATTTTATCGATATCAAAAGGATGAAAAGCTGAGTCGACCTCGGTAGAATTTGAACTCAGAATGTAAAGACCGACAAAATACCGCTAAACATTTTACCCAGGGTGCTAATGATTCTGCCAGCAAATGCACAAACACTCGCACATACACACATACACAAACTTACACCTGTACAGGTAGATGCGAACGTATCCACATAAGTATGAATTGGCGCATACATATTTGTTCAAAAATTATTAAGAAAAAATACGATAAAATATACATTAATTGAAACAAGATTTAAGGAAAGGTAATAAATCATGAATGATTACTGGTAAAGATGAATAGGGAACATCATGATCCCGTTCAATTAATCATTTCTCAAAATGTATTCGAGTGCAACCGAATGCAGCAGTGATCGTCCTTTGAGACATTAGGTACTGAAAGCCGCAATAACTTAAGGGAGGTTCTCTTACAAGTTCAGTTCAGTTTAGTGCTATAATTTTAATTTTGCAGACAGTTTGTGTCGCAAGTAGTTTATATTCGTAGCTTGATTGTTTATGTGTCCTCACAACTCCAGGGAGTCAGTGGCATCATAGGTACATAATTTTTATTTATTTACAGGTCTTGCTAAATTTCTTTTTGGGGTGGGGAAGGATTAATTTATTACATCGACCCCAGTACTCAACTAGCACTTATTTCATCGATCCCGAAAAGATGAAAGCAAAGTCGCCCTCGTCAATGTTTGAACTCAGAACGCATAAAACACGATGAAATGCTGCTAAACATTTTGTCCGGCGTCTTAACGATTCTGTCTACTCACCACCATAATGATAATAATAATTTTTTCTACTCTAGGCACAAGACCTGAAATTTTGGGGTAGGGGACCAGTCGATTATATCGACCGCAGTACTTGACAAATACTTAATTCATCGACCCCGAAAGGAAAAAAACTAAAGTCGACCTCGTCGGAATTTGAACTCAGAACATAAAGACGGCTGAAATACCGCTAAGCATTTCGCCCGCTGTGCTCACGATTCTGCCAAGTCGCCGTCTTAATAATAATAATAACCTTTTCTACTCTAGGCACAAGGCCCGAAATTTTGGAGGAAGGGCGAGTCGATTACTTCGACTCCAGTGCGTAACTGGTACTTAATTTATCGACCCTGAAAGGATGAAAGGCAAAGTCGACCTCGGCGGTATTTGAACTCAGAACGTAACGGCAGACGAAATACCTATTTCTTTATTACCCACAAGGGGCTAAACACAGAGGGGACAAACAAGGACAGACATAGGTATTAAGTCGATTACATCGATCCCAGTGCGGAACTGGTACTTAATTTATCGACCCCGAAAGGATGAAAAGCAAAGTCAACCTCGGCGGAATGTGAACTCAGAACGTAACGACAGACGAAATACCGCTAAGCATTTCGCCCGGTGTGCTAACGCTTCTGCCAATTTCCATTATTGGTTTTGGACCCAAGATCATAGGTAACAGTACAAATGCGAAATACAGTGGGTTGAGTATTTACGTTCACCATTCATGATAAAAATGAGAAAATTAGCAATAAAAGCAGAGTAAGAATAGAAAGAATTATATATAAGACAAACAATTAAGAAGAACACAATTGCAAGCTTTTCTAAAGGAGGGACAATAATAGTGATAATAAAACTGGAAAGTCGCACCTCCACAGATTTTTAAGTTTACAATTGTAAATATTAAAGAGAATAGATCTTCGAAAAATAAATTTAAGTAAATTGGAAAATACGTAGAGGTGGGCAATCAATATAGTTTTTAGCTACGTGGCTGTGTGGTAAGTAGCTTGTTTACCAGCCACATGGTTCCGGGTTCAGTCCCACTGCATGGCACCTTGGGCAAGTGTCTTCTGCTATAGCCTCGGGCCGACCAAAGCCTTGTGAGTGGATTTGGTAGACGGAAACTGAAAGAAGCCCGTCGTATATATGTATATGTATATATATATATATATGCGTGTGTGTGTTTGTGTGTCTGTGTTTGTCCCCCTAGCATTGCTTGACAACCGATGCTGGTGTGTTTATGTCCCCGTAACTTAGCGGTTCGGCAAAAGGGACCGATAGAATAAGTACTGGGCTTACAAAAGAATAAGTCCCGGGGTCGAGTTGCTCGACTAAAGGCGGTGCTCCAGCATGGCCGCAGTCAAATGACTGAAACAAGTAAAAGAGTAAAAGAGTAAAAGAGTAAAGAGTATCTGGATGCGAGTAGGTTCGTTTTTGATATGCTCATCTATTGTTTATAACAAAAAAAATATATATATAAAGAGAAGAGGTAAAAAGAGGCGGGAAAAGGAAGCTGCACGTATAATACATAACTTAGAAGCAGCGCTACAGATGTACCAACACACACGAGATTGAGACATAGCCGATCTCATGCACTTCTCATGAGGAAATCCGGAAGGAGCTTCGTGAGACCACTTCTGAGACGCTTCCGAAAAAAGAAAAGCCGTTGGAAAACCGATTAGAGCAACGACTCCATCTAAGAATATCTCAAGAAGGAATTGTATTCCGAAATATCATCGGACTATGGATAACTAAATTACAACAGGTATATAGTCCATTTTTTAAAATATTATAGTGCATTGTTGTACCATTCAAAACATTTTATTCTTTGAAGTAAATTGTTTATAAGATATCGTCTATAACCCCAGCCCTTAGAATTTTGGAATAAACAAGTGAAAACTAATTTAAGATAATGAGAAAGCAAGATATATTTTAGAAATCCTGTAGTTAATGTCACAGAAATGCCATAAAAATAAATAGAAAATATATTCAAGAAATGAAGAAATATATTCAAGAATATATTCAAGAAATGAAGAGGTAAACAATTTTATAGTAAGCAATAGATAAATAACATCCCTTAGCTATTCGTTCTGCTTTTGGTACGAGTTCTGTATTGTCAGGTTAATAGGTCTCTGATTAAATACAGTAATATATCCACAATAAAGGTGACAGCACTAACATTAAATGTGTCTACTCGGAAGTAGTATCAAGAGGCAACTAATTGAATACAATAATCCTAATTTAATGCGGTGAAGATCAGCAGATATATTGACTGGAAATGAATACGGATAGATATGTAGCGTGTTTACAAAGTGAACTTATGCAGTGTGGAGGTGTCAAGATTTTCTGAAATCAATAACGATCTCATAACATATATAAATATATTTGTTGAAGAGTGCTGATGGGCAAATAGTCCATAAAAACGGAACAAAGTTGAAGTAGGGGAGCGAATGATAAAATTTCAATATTTCCTACGCTCTTAGTCGGATCGGTATTTATTACAGATATTCGATCGAAACTCTTCAAATCGGCTATAAATGATTTCATTAATAATGGTTTCATTAATTATTGTGTCATTTGAAACTTATTACTCAGTGTGCGTGCATATATGTATATATATATATATAATATATATATATATATATATATATACATATATATATATATGTGTGTGTGTGTGTGTGTTTGTGTGTGTGTGTGTGTCTATGCATACATATTCTTTTATATGTTTCAGCCATAAGGCTGTGGCCATGCTGGGGCACCGATATGTATGTAAGAATGTATGTATGTATGTATGTATGTATGCATGCATGTATGTATGTATAGGGAGAGTTTACGAAAAATAAACAAAAGACGAAGACAGGTGGTGTACAAAACAAACAGATGTATTAGTATAACGCTCAGGAATAGAAAAAGTCTTTTACGTTTCGAGCCTACGCTCTTCCACAGAAAGGGAACAGAAAAAGCAAGGAGAGAAAAAAGGAGAGAAAAAATATGTATAGTGGCTGTATGTACCTAAACTATGTATTTAGCTATCTATCTATAATGTTATTTAGAAACACCTCCAATTGCTTCAAACACGCCTTCTATCTCTGACAATATTCTTTCCAATACACACGAACACTGCTCTCAGAACTTGTCTCTATATTCACCAAACTCTTCAACTTTTTGTTCTCTGGAGGATATACACCATGACATTTGGAAACACGCTTCTGTGTCCTATTTCAGAGAAGGGTAACCTCTCTGGCCCGGCGAAGTATCATCTTATTGCCCTCACCCTTCAACATCCATAAATTAATGGAAACATCTATTAAGAATATCGTCCTCTAATATCTTGAATAACTCTCTCTTCAGAGATCACAACTATTGCTTCCTCAAAGCCAAATTCAGTGGAAACATATTCTTTTATGTTATTTAACAGTAGCCTCCGCCTTAAAAAAGTTTTTGAAAGTAAATTTATTGCCCTAGTTTGAGCAAAATTTTCGACCGTTTTCAGTATGCAAATTTCCTACAAAAACTAATCTCTTATCTCTAGGATCGATAGCTACTATTCAATAACAGCATCGTAACATGTATAGCCCATCGTCTTTCTGTCCCACTTCCAATCGATTCTGGTATTCTCCAGAGTCAGCTTTTGTTCCTCGTTTTTGTGCTAATTACATGTTCTTCATTCCTCCCTAATTTTCTCTAACAATGCATCATCCACACGTGACCGAGACATCTCACGCGAAATCTGCATTTGATTCTGTAAACAGAATCCAGCGGACGAAAAAAATTGGATATATCCGTAATTTGATGCTCCAGCCTTGTCACTGTGTATTGCACTGATTCTACATGTGATGACACACAGGCGCACGCTCACGCAATCATCTGTACACCAAGCAAAATAAAATAATTTTATCATGAAGTATATTTTAGTAACCATTTCAGTCTTTTTGACCTTTTCAACTAAGAGTAAAATAAGAAAAATAATTAAATTGAAGAAAAAATTAAATGAGATATTTTGTAAATATTTCCATAGTCTTCAAATAGGTAGGACATTTTCCTTTTTTTATGTCTCTCTCTTTCTCTATGCTTTTGTGAAGGATTGGTGGGTAGTAGTAGATCTAAGAAATAGTTTTTATGGGTACAGAGAATTGATGGTTTAAGCAGCAGCAGCAGAGGGAGAAGAAGAAGAAGAAGAAGAAGAAGAAGAAAAGACGGGAGTGGTATGTCAGAGTAGACTTTTCGTGGAATCATCTTTAATGGTCAAGTGACCTAAAAGTGACCCGTTGTGTTGTAGCAGAAGTGGTTGGAATTATCTGTTATGAACATATCTATCGTTTTTGATATTTGTGTGGGTATTATTTTAAGATCCTTATAGGAGTGTCATCTGTGGTGGAAGCGTTCAAAAGAGGCATATATTTTGCGATAAAATATGATTCTTAGCTAATGCGCTGATTATAGGTTGCATTGTCCCTGAATGTACAGAGGGGAAACATTCCAAAGTTAGGTTATTCGTTAGTGGCGCAAATGTCGATGTGTTCACTTAATGCTATTTTTCTGTATTTTCATATTTTAATCTGGGGTTTATGTACGGTCATCGTCTGGCGTAGACTGTTTTTAGTTTGACCAATGTATTGTTCTTGACATTTCTTGAGCAAGTTAATACATATATTAGGTTTTCGAAGCGCATGTGAAGTTGTTTTTCACTGTAAATATTACATATTTTCGTATAAAGTCATAGCTATTCGGAGGATACACTTATAATTACGTGTTTCCTTGGCCAGATGTCATTGTTGGTATTGACCATCATCTATCAACCTGTGCTTCATGTCTTTTTATTATACAATGTTATAGAACAAACAGTTTATCACAATCTTCCAGTGCTACATTGTTATTGACTCAGTGGGACATTCAGTTTAGTAGATTCGGTATGTGGTTCAATGAACAAGCTTCTATCTGGTCGCTCGATATATTAGAAATAGTGACAAAGTCTATGAAAACCTGCTCTACGGTCTATAACCAAGACTGAAGATACATTATATAAGGCAGTTTGAGATGCAACTGTGTGAAACAGGACGGTCACAGCTAGAATTATTCGTGGAAGCGTCATCCAACCAAAGTACAAATATATGGGAAATTACCACCTGTATCATCTCTTGTGAAAGGTAGAAGAGTCCAGTTTGCTGGACATTGTTGTAGAGCTGAAAACGAGGTAATTTCTACTCTTCTCCTCAAGAAGCCATCTGCTCGCGATACCAGAGGGTGCACACTCTCCTACCCTGATGTAATCTCCAGGGATACAGGAATCCAGCAACAGGACCTCCGTAATGCTATGATGGACCGTGAAGTCTGGCGTAACATAGTAAATTCCATTGTCTCGACCACGGTCGAACAATAAAAAAAATATAGATGTGTTCAACTAGGATTGACATGATGCAACCCCCCCCCCAAAAAAAAACAACAACTATAAATAAAAGCAAAAACAAAACAAAAACCAACGTTCATGACCGTGATGTGTTTTCAAACGAAGAAAGCAGTGTGGGTATATATACTCATCTGTACGAGAAATCCACGTCACCCGAATTATTTTGAAGTCCTCATCACGACATGCTTGGAGGATCACTTGCTGCCAGTTAGGTCGTGCATGTATGTGTGTGTGTGTCATTATACATCATCATCATCATCATCATCATCATCGTTTAACGTCCGTTCTCCATGCTAGCATGGGTTGGACGGTTCGACCGGGGATCTGGGAAGCCAGAAGGCTGCACCAGGCTCCAGTCTTATCTGGCAATGTTTCTACAGCTGGATGCCCTTCCTAACGCCAACCACTCCGCGAGTGAGTGTAGTGGGTGCTTTTTACGTGCCACCCGCACAGGTGCCAGGCGAGGCTGGTGCCTCAGCAGGTCTTTGTGTCCAAGGGAGGAAAGGCATGCATAAGTGGGCTTAATGTGTATGTGTGTGTGTGTGTCTGTGTGTGTGTATTCATACACGCACACACATGCATATATATTACTCCTACTCTCCTTTTAGTTTGAATCACACTTTATCTTCCCCTGTTTTCCTTTCCTGACTTCCTTTTAAGCTAATATTGCCTTCATCACTCTTAACGCTTCTCCCTTTTCTCCTCTACCTTATACTCTCCTCCTACTGCCTCATCTTTATCTCTGTTGTAATTTTCTCTTTCCTTCTTATCTCCTCGCCTCGTAATCATTTCCTTTGCCCCTATCTTATTTATTTATTTATTTTTTTTTTTCTCTTTTGCTTTTTCTCTTCTGCGCACTGTTTCTGCTTTTCAAAGTTTTACGTACACACGCACACCTTTTCTTCCTCTTAATTTTGTGAAGAAATTAGCCAGTTCATTAGAATTCACGGGTAGCTTGAACAATCAATGCCGCAAAGATTTTTTTTTCTTTTCTGAGGAAATAATTTGCTCTATATATATATTTTTTCTTTTTTTTTCTTTTCTGATGCATCTTTTAATTGTGATTCAGTTCTTTGTTGGAATCGTCTTTGAACAATCTCAGCTTCGGAAAAAAGGATTAAAACTACGTTTTCTTGAACATCTTTGAAAATAGAAATTCGAAAGCCGTCTCTTTATTGTCCTTATATTGGTAACGTCAGCCTTGATGTTCGAATTCTAATGCTAAATGAAGATTGATTGCGGTAAGCGATCAAACAGCTCATTAGTGCTTTTACTACTGCTAGAATTTATTGAACCTTGCTTTCATTATCCTTGATGTAAGCGACGCCTCTGGCAAAAGCAATATTAACGGCTGGGCCACGGTCAACTACTGCGTAACACACTCCTTCAAAACTTTGCTCGTTCGTCTTTCATTCATTAAGCAATAGAGAATTCGGATCGGTTTTCTTTAAGTTATTCCCAAGAGTATTATTCCTCTAATCCATTCGATTTCTTGCTGCAAAAATCTAGTTCTTTCTCGGCTTAATTTCTTTTAGGAGAATAAAAATATAAAAAAAGGGGGAAAAAGTCTTATGAAATCACCGATAAATTTCGATTGACCAGGCGCTTCAGTTGAAGTTTATAACATACCCTCATCTCATGCCACTCGGAAACTGGATTCATATACCCTCTCTTTTTATTGATTACGACTGTAG
Source organism: Octopus sinensis (assembly GCF_006345805.1). NCBI lineage: Eukaryota > Metazoa > Mollusca > Cephalopoda > Octopoda > Octopodidae > Octopus > Octopus sinensis. The sequence continues at coordinate 192,411,839 of NC_042998.1, read as the reverse complement.
AATTATATTATATTAAACTCCAAAGCTGTATTAGATTTCTTGGAAACCCAGTGGGATATAATAGGTACATAGAAAGGAAAAAGTAGGAAAAAAAAAATGAAAACTTGATACGACTTGTTGATATCAAATAAATGATCTAAGTAAGATATCAGAGATATGATAAATCTTAAGGGATATTAATTAATTGATGGGTGTGAGGAAGCAGGGTGAAACAGGTTATTTCATTTGATATATAATCGATATAATCAATGGAATGAGATGAGAATGGCATGAGAGCATAAAATCACAGGCAAGACAATCGACTACATAAGAGGAATCTGTTGAACTACTCTCACGCCTCCTATTCATAAAAATGAATGAAGACGTTCTACAATTTCCAAATAAATTCAGTATCAGGTGGGAGGTAAGAGGACTTAGTTCGCTATTTTAAAAACATAAATCAACTAAATATATATTATACTTCAAACTATATTAAGTAATTCCGATGCAATATATGTTTAATGTAAAGGTTTCGGAACCAAACGTTCATATCAAACTCTCAAGACGTTAAGTAACATGGAAATGTAATTTGAGTTACATAGAATTATTTTTACTGCCAAAAAAAAAAAAAAAAGGACCATCATTTATATCGAAGCTGATGAAGGAACTTCAATGGTAGAAATGATATTAACATGACATGTTAAACTCTCGTACTTGAGATACTGCACCCTTTTCAAGTATGATGTTTATTATATTTGCGGGTTAGTAAGGCAGCGAGCTGGCAGACACGTTAGCGCGCCGGGCGAAATGCTTAGCGGTATTTCGTCTGTCGTTACGTTCTGAATTCAAATTCCGCCGAGGTCGACTTTGCCTTTCATCCTTCCGGGGTCGATAAATTAAGTACCAGTTACGCACTGGGGTCGATGTAATCGACTTAATCTGTTTGTATGTCCTTGTTTGTCCTCTCTGTGTTTAGCCCCTTGTGGGTAGTAAAGAAATAGGTATTTCGTCTGTCGTTACGTTCTGAATTCAAATTCCGCCGAGGTCGACTTTGCCTTTCATCCTTTCGGGGTCGATTAAATAAGTACCAGCTACGCACTGGGGTCGATATAATCGACTTAATCCGTTTGTCTGTCCTCGTTTGTCCTCTTTGTGTTTATTCCCTTGTGGGTAGTAAAGAAATAGGTATATGATGCCCAAACTGGTGTCATGTACCACCCCCGGCAAAAATTTAGATTGCATTAAAGTAACGTATTTTGCCACGGAAAACAATTGTTAAATGACAAATGCCCAAGCGTTAGATATAAATTTTATTTTAAGTGAAAGAAAATGGAAGGTATATGTATGTCTTATTTGTGAAGATTAAGTTGCTTATAAAAAAGGAGTACTATGAGGCACTCTGATATTTGTCAAAGAACAAAAAAATACAAGAAGTTGAATGTCTCTGACAAGAATCTCCGTGGCAATATCAATCTCATTTTAAAATGATATATTTAGAAAAAATACTTTCATAACATAAGTATTTTACGAAGAGCGTTCGACAATTTGAAAGAAAGTGAAACACATCTTGTTGTTAAAGAGCATATACTTGAAAATATTAGTTTCTGGTAAAATAAATTATATGGAAACTGATAAAATGTGTGTCATATTCAGTAGTTACAGAGTAGACAACATACATAGGACAGAGTTGCTCATACTGGTCGTAGGACAAAGGCGAACTTTACAATATGGAAAAAATTTTTACTTTAAAATCAATGCATGGTACTACCGAAGGTCATTAAAGGTAATTAAAAATAATGATTTCGATTAACCATACAGAAAAAACGAAAATGACAGAAAACCCGTGGGCGTAATTAGGATCGGAACTTCATTCATGATAAGATCTCAAGACTTTTAGCTTTAACAAAGAAAACTGAACGGACATCAACTGGATTTTGATATGATAATTTAATTGTTTTATTCACCGGCAAAATATGTGTGCACATTCTCTTAGGATGGAAAATGTGATAAAGTGTCAAGATAATTTATTAACTTCATAACAAAAGGAACTGAACAATGGTGAGTTGAAAGAAATTATGGTGATCTATTGTAATTCTGTATGGTTTGTTGGCTATGCAAAGGGCGTATGCTCAAGTACTTCCTTGAACTACAGTTCAAGGAAGTGCTTCAGCATACGAATTCTTCATAAATTTTGGAACTATTTCTATCAAGGCTTTGCCTGTCCAAAGTATTTCATAAGTTTTTCCTAAACATTCACGCTTGTTTTCAATTATTTTTTTTAGCTAGCCTTTGTATCATACGTTCCGAGTGATATATAAAGCTTTGCCTTCAGAAGTCCCACGTTACTCTGGTGGCTGAAAAAATTGGGAATGTGTATCATATAAGATGCATGAACACAAGGGAAATATATCATGTGTGTCACATGTGATACACGAGATAGACAAAAGGTTTATTGAAATGATTATGCAGTTTTACATTTTAGGTCGACTGGCCGCAGAAATTATTTTAGTTTGAAATTATATGAACTTTTTTTCTTCAGAAATGTAAATAAACCCAATCTGTTTCTTAAACGAGGGACATATTCATACGGCACAGAATGTTTTTTTTTGTTACCTCAATAGACGTCATTGATTGGTTGAAATTGCAGAAATTGAAGAAAAAAAACAACAAATATCTTACAAACTATAGAATTTTCTCAATAAAGCCAAGAGAAAAATATGTTTTATTAACACATTCTACCAGTATACGAAGTTTAAAAGTGTTTAGTTACGTGGAAAGCATTTTAAAAAACTGCCGGTCAAACCGAAAAGATCCGAACTAGGGTTAAACAATAAATAGATTTCGTAGAAATGTTAGTATAATTAGTGAATGAATTAGGAAACAATACATTACTAGTATTTATTATATTATCGGTACGTGGTGGATGAAAGAAGATAAGATGTATGGACTTTGGTCCACAAAATCCTTCTATTGCCGCTAAGCTGAACCAGTTATTTTTGCCACACTAACTTAGATTCAATATTAAACGAAGCGTGTCGGCAATTATTTAGATCGTTTATTGGATTACACACTACCACGCTTAGTAGATAGTATAAACAGTGTATCAAAAGTGAGTTAACTGCAGCAACATAGAGGAAGTTATACACGAATCAATTAATTAGGATCTGTATTAGTTTCCATATTAACCATGTATATATGCTTCTCAATTCAATATTGGAGATTCTGAAAAAGTGGTTTTGTTTCCTTTGTCAGCTTAAACCTCAAGTTTATATTGCTGGAGAATGAAATAAAACTCTTACAGCTCAGAAATTTAGGTGGCAGTGAATTGGTCGAGTTGTTAAAGAAGCTGGTCTTCAAGGCGTTTGCCACATATCTAATACAAATGCATCATTTCATCTTCCGTATCGCTGTTACATACACTACATTGTTAGTGAAGACGGCATCACAAAATCACACAGAAAAAAAAAACCAATCAAAAATCAGCTCTGATGAGTTGCGAAATTCACATTGGATTACTTCTCGTAAAACTGCAACAACACACAAATAACGTAGAATAATTTCAAAAGAATATCATCAAGGAGATGGACAAATATTCACTTGCCCCTTTTTTGAGGTCACTACTACTACTACCACCACCACCACCACCACTACTACTACTACTACTACTGTTTCTACTCCCTTGAACTAGCACGATGCAAACCCTGCTCTTCCTAAGTCACCTGCTACATCCAACTCGACTTTTCACCGTTTATTAAATCTCACGTTCCAAATCCATACTAAGAATTTCCTAACTTTTTCGTGCTTTAATTGGTTAATTAGAAAAAAAAAGAACTTTATCTATGCAGAGGGAAATTTATTTCCCCTTCTGCTGGAAATGCTGTCATCCATTTTCATTTAAAAGTCCATTATTTTTCTAGCTTTAAAGTTAGTATAAAATGACTAGCTGTTCGACTAAGCACAGAGTACAAGTGGCCTAAACATCACTCAAAGAAAATGTTGATTTTTTCTGCAGTCAGTTTTTCTGTTTATTCTCATGCAACCCTCTAATAATTAATCTATCTTTCAATTATTACTAAAATAGAATTTTAATTTTGCACAGATACATTGCAATCTCGTTAAAAATCATTTTACCGCGTCACACTGCCATATAACGGTTA
>NC_042998.1:192370203-192402703 GCF_006345805.1 Octopus sinensis | reverse complement strand
AGCCTGTTAAAAATAGCGCCTAAATAGCTCTCAAATCAAACCCTGTCATTAGCAAAAAATTTCAAAGGAAATATTAGATCACGTACTTCTTGGTACTTTAAAATATCATGACGGCCACGTTTGAATGCCTTTAATCGTGAGGCTACTTAATAAAGATAATCTGAGACTAAACAACAAGACTAATAGATCTTTTTCAGTTATCATCTAGAAAGTAATGTTCAGCTCATAACGGTTTCGATTTATGAAGCTTCTCTTTATTCCTTCAACACGACTTTCTACATATTGAATTGTAGTGGAAGTAATTGAACACATTTGTCCGTTTCCTGTTATCTCCCGACAAATTTCATCGAGCCTAACGAAGCTGGTTCTACAAATTACAGTACAGATACAGCCTATACGATGGGTGTTTATACAGGTTTCTTGTACCAGTTTTAATCATAGTGTTTATTATTTTGTGCCGAAGCTATAGCAAAAGATACGTGCCTATATGCTAGTTGAGAAAGTTTTAGCTATCTACCTTAACCTTCTGTCTACTAATGGGTCCAATGGACCCATTTCAGTTATTCCTGTTGCTTTTTCCTACTGTTTATATTATTTGATTCTGCTGATTTCTTTTGACGGGTATTTTTTCTTAACTCTTTTTTATTTGTCAAATGGGAAATTTTCGGTATGCTTATAAAAGCTAGAAATTTTCACTTTATACATTAATTACCGTATAGGTCCATTGGACTCTCGAATTAAATTCAAACAATACTCTTGTCATTCTAAACAGTATAAAAGCAGTATCAAATATTATTTTCCTAGACATTTATCAGATATAAAATAAATAAAATTGATTTCAATTTATTTGCTGAATTTTAGATAAAATTGGAAAAATTATGAAAATATTCCTGTAAATTTGTGTGGTATTGCATCACCTTCAATCTGCTAGGTCATAGGGTGATGCAATATTTCTATGTGATGATGCAATTCTTAGAATATATTGCATCATCTTTCAGTAGAGTATAAATATGTGAGAGAGCAATATCTACATTTAGTCTGCTATCAAGTTTCATATAGTTCAGTTGTGCTTTCCAATATGCCTAGACTTGAAAACTTGAGGGAAGACCAAATATCGAAAATGTTATTGAAATTAGATGAAGAATGGGAAGAATATAGTAGTGATTCCTTCTATTGCTCAGAAGATGATAGTGATTGGGTGCTGGGTAGCTTAGGTTTTGTGTCATCAGATGATGAAGATACTTAAAAACAATTATCTGCAAGCCACCCAATTATGAATGAGCAATATGTTTCTAGAGACAGACAAGAGGTTTGGCATTCTAATACTTTTACTCAAGCAGCAGTAAGAACTTCATCTTGCAATTTTGTGCACCAAATTTTTTGCTTAAAGGCCTTGCGATAGCATTGAAACATGCTTCACTATCTTTATGCGACAGAATCGTCTTGAAGTCATTCGTAAGTGGACAAACGTTGAAGGTGGGGTTGTTTACAAAGATAAATGGAAGAAAATTGATCACTCTGAACTAAAGAAATTTATTGGACTTTTTATTCTTATAGGTGTTTATGAATCGAAACATAAAATATCACACAGTTATGGAGCCAAGAAGATGGTTGCCCAGTATTTAACAAAATTATGGGCCAGAGAATATTTCAACAGATTTTACAAGTTTTGCGTTTTGATGATGCTAGTGCAAGAAGGAAAAAGAGAAGTGATGATAAATTGGAGCCCATAAATGAAGTATTTGTAATGTGAAATCAGAATTTGCAAGATGGATATGTTCCAAGTTCATGCATGACAGTTGATGAACAATTAGTTTCATTCGGAGGGCGCTACCCATTCCAGATACAAAACCTTCAAAACCAGAAAAATATGGAATTAAAATTTGGGAAATATGCGACAGGGAAACATCTTATGCCTGAAAAATGCAAATCTATGCTGGAAAAGACCCAGTAAAAGGAAGAGAGACAAATCAAAGTGCAAGAGTTGTTGAAGACCTAGTAAAAGAACTTGAAAATACTGATCGCAATATAACTTGGGATAATTATTTTACAAGTCTAGGATTGGTTCGAAAGTTGCTTAGCAAGAAAACTACTTTAGTTGGAACAACTAGAAAGAACAGAGTAGAACTTCTAAGTGCTTTCACAAATGGGAAAGAAAGAGAAGTCAACAGCACAATATTTGGATTTCAAAAGGATTCTATGATCCTATCTTATGATCTCAAGAAAAATTATGTAGTTACACTTATGAGTACAATGTACTCTCAGCCTTCAGTTGATTCAAAAGGTGCTGAAAAGAAACCTGAAGTTATTACATGCTACAACAAAACAAAAGGTGGAGTAGATGACTCGAAGGTGGCCTATGGTTATATTCTACAACATGATTAATAAAAATGCAGTGAATGCTTTCATTGTTGCTAAACAGCTTCGCTTTCAAAGTTTCAAGGATAAAAGAAGACAGTGCCTAATTCAGTTAGGAAAGGAACTTGCTGGATATATGCTAAACAAGAACGTGACAAACAATCTTCTAGTTCCGCTAACATTTCTCAACCAAACAAAAAAAGAAGACGATCTTCAACCTCATTTGAGATTCCTCAGCCAAAGAAAAAAGTAAGTTCTTTGAGTGAACACCACAAAAAAAAAAAAGGACAGGAAATCTCGCACTACATGTAAGAATTGTAATATCCATGTTTGCTAAGAACATTCCAATGTTGTCTGCATTCACTCACCTGATAGGATATATAATGTAGCTAAGAAATAGTGGTAGTTTGAATAAAATTTAATTAAAAGAAAAATATTGGGTCCATTAGTGGCATACAGTTTCTCTGGTAGACCAAGGGTTAAAAGAACGAAAATTTGTTCATTTGTGATAATGTTTATTTTGCCCCATCCTTATAAGTCACTTTCTCGAGATTTTCAGTGCAGATGAAGAACATTAAATTAGAATGCAATGATATTGACGAGGTTGAATCTTTTCCATATTAGGGACTTTTAAACAAAAAAAAAGAAGTATTTTCCATATTTCTATAAGAAAGACAGTGTTTCAAATATTTAGGTAGCTTAGGTTAACATTTCGAGAGCATTAAATTTTCTCATCATCCATGAAGAAAATGAAATTTGTAACCACAATGCACAGATATTACTAACTTCTTAATACGCATATTCAGTGATTTAAAATCTACGATTACTACTTCAGTGAAGTAATCAAGATTTCTTTTGTAGTTTTCGAACATTTATTTAATTAAATTCAGACAGTATGATATATTAATCAATTCACTGTTAATTTGTTTTAAAAAATATTTTTACTGACGAGTGCAGTTGTATTGTATTGTCAACAAGATGGAGTAGATTTATATTTGTGGTGGCTTTAAAGAAGATGGACGCTTAATATCTTTATGCGTGGGTTGTGTCTTAAAAATACCCCCAACAACTAACTAATATATGCATACGATTATAAACTAATTGAAGTAAGTTGTTGATCAAACATAGCTGTTGGACAAATTCTTTGATCACTTAGTAAATCAATTGATTAAATCAGTTAGGAGAAAACTCAACTGGCATCATTATTATACTCACAAGCATTCACGCATTCAAGCTCTGTTCGCATATTTCGTCTTTTATCTTCCATATTTTCACTGTTCAACTACCGAAAAAAAAACTTACTGTGAAGGTAATAAAGATAGCCTTGACTTAAACTTCATGGCTCTCTTCTGCCTTTTATTTTTCTTCTTTTCATTTTTCTTTTTGATTAATGTTTCACTTTAGACATTTACGTCTTGCTCTTTTTAGTTTTAGTTTTGCTGGCTTGGAAAGACATACACGGTAACAAATACATCAGACCGACATTATTTCAGCCACTTCATAAATTTCGCATTTACGAAAATATCCTTCAACTCCTGCGAAATACACGCTTTTTCGAAATTATGTGTATCATCAAAATCATTTCTCACCCGGTTGATCTCACATATTTCAAATGCGTTCAACAACTTTCCTTTGTGTTCATGATGCTTTTTTGCATACAAGCTCACTATATATATTTCTTTATTGCCCACAAGGGGCTAAACATAGAGAGGACAAACAAGGACAGACAAAGGGATTAAGTCGATTACATCGACCCCAGTGCGAAACTGGTACTTTTATTTATCGACTCCGAAAGGATGAAAGGCAAAATCGACCCCGGCGGAATTTGAACTCAGAACGTAACGACAGACAAAATACCGCTAAGCATTTCGCCCGGCGTGCTAACGTTTCTGCCAGCTTGACGCCTTATACAAGCTCACCATTTAGCATCTTTTTCACTGAAGTATCCGAGCATAATGAAAGACTACTTGTGTGCGATTGCCTCAATGTTCAAATCTTCGGTTCCTCTCAAAATCCCTTGTCTACGATGAACCGGTTGACTTTCGGACTTTGTCTCACACGTCTCTTATGAAGGCATTCACGAACTTTTATATGAAGTTTGTAAAAGGTCCGTGTTGCACATCTACCACGAATAAGGAAGGGACTTCAGTTCACTGGTACCATACACAATAACTCTTGTCAATCTCTTAATATCAGCACAAACACTTGCACACATAACAACAGAATCAGGATTTTTTTCTGGACATACATTATTGCGAGAAATTCTCTAACTAAATTATTTCTTTGGAAATTAATTGTTTATTTGATAATTCCATAGTGAATCGTCTATTTAATTCCACTGTAAGTAGTTAATCTATTATCCATATATTACTGAGATGGGGATGTAAAGATGATTGAAATTCACAAAGATCTATTCTGAAGTCTCTATGCCTAACTATTGTAAGGTGTGACATCACCTGTTATTACTCTAAAGGTGATAGAATAAGTACCATTAAGGTGCATGGATTAATTTTATTGGCTATAGAATATTCCTCATAAACATTTGGTTTTGTGAGCTTGCTCATCTGAAATTAGCTGTCTATATCAATTATAGTTATATGTAAGAAATATATATCAATCTCATCATTATATTTATGCCTAGTAATATAAAAATAATTAGTCATAAATCTTTCACTAGTAATGTATGCTGATGATCTCTCTTTTACTATACAGTTAAAACAATATATATATATATACATATACAAACACATGCACGCGCGCGCGCACACACACAGCTGACATCCAGCATTTGCTTGTATGTCCGGAGTGGTGGGTCCGGTGGTGGCTGATGATCACCGGTCCAGAGTAAGACTCGTCTCTCACTTGTTGAGTACGAATGAAAAGGCACAGCACTTGAGTGCGGGAATAGATATGAAAATATTTAATATGTTTGAGTCATAAGAAAGACACTAAGGGCCAAGTTTTGATTATTCGTTGATATAACAATTTCGTGGCAAGACAAAATACGAAAGGAAGCTGCAACGTAATCGTTCTAAATTCTGGAAATAGGAACCAATGTTTCTTCAAACCATACTCACTGCTTTACAAAAGGGTAGGACACCTAAGATAATGCACTTTCTCATGCACCTAAACAAAGAAATGGTTATAGCTAGAATGTCTTTCATTATTGGCTTTATGTAGGACTGAGCAGCAGCAATATGTGCGTAATATATGTAAAATTATAAGGCAGAAAGGTTGGCACTCCGGGCGAAATGCGTAGCCGTATTTCGTCTGCCGTTACGTCCTGAGTTCAAATTCAGCCGAGGTCGACTTTGCCTTTCATCCTTTCGGGGTCGATAAATTAAGTACCAGTTACGCACTGGGGTCGATGTAATCGACTTAATCCGTTTGTCTGTCCTTGTTTGTCCCCTCTATGTTTAGCCCCTTGTGAGTAATAAAGAAATAGGTACTTCGTCTGTCTTTATGTTCTGAGTTCAAATTCCGTCGAGATCCACTTTGCCTTTCGTCCTTTCAGGGGTCGATAAATTAAGTACCAGTTGCGTACTGGGGTCGATCTAATCATCTGGTCCCCTCCCTGAAAATTTTGAGCCTTGTGCCTAGAGTAGAAAAGAATAATATCTAGCAAGACATATATAAAGTTTAGGCGTTACCTATAATTTGCCAGATGAATTTTAAAAAAATTACTCTTTATATTCTTTGTCAATAAACGGATGCAACAAAAGTAGAAAAAATTAGCATGAATATATTATCAGATTTAAAAAATAGAATTAACAATAGAAAATGGGTTTAAATTTTATACTGCAATGTAATAAATAGCACCAAATTTCTTCTGAAACTCCGTATAATTTTTCAATAAATTACTTAAACTAGGAGGAAGTACAATGTAGTCTTACAAAATAGCTATTAGGTTCATATGAAGCCTTGTTTGCGTGTTTTATATAAAATAGGCACTGATTAACTGGAACTCTTTAATCTACGTTTAATCTGATCAGTTTTGATGTGTACAATTTATTAGTAGGTTACTAAAGCCACGTGGTATTATTTCTTAAATCAAAGAATATGTTCTTTTATTCGTTCGATATATAAAAGAAATATATATTAAATAAAGATATTTATTTCTTTGAATGTTTGCTAAAAGAGGAAGATATTAGGTTTGATGCGTAGCTCATAAAAGCTGAAAGCCATTTTATAGACTTAAAACGGTATCATTGATAAATAAGGGCACTTTGAAGTTAGAAAGTTGTTTAATAAATTTGTTTACACTGTTTTTGTAATGGAAAAAGTGACACACTAGATATACTGTTAACGTTTATTTGCGTGAGAAGTATGCGTTTCAAACTTTTGAAGTTTAATCAATATTAGAAAACCTTGTTTCATCTATCCTACAATCTCTACAAAAACTTTAATTCTAAATCATGGTGGAATACACATATTTATATACCAAATGTACCATTGTTGATTCGTTCATTGTTATCTTTAAATAATGCCACTTGAAAGAGACTAGCGTGAGTTCAAAATTAGATATGCATTTCAGTATATATATAAATTTGTAAACTCTTCGGAGTTGTTCGTAGTTGTCGCTGGCTCTTTAAATGAGAATGGCGGTGTAAACCCAACCAATCTCAGTATTCTTGTGAAGAATAGTTTTAAACATGGAACAATACAATAAAAACCACAGAAATAAGGAGATATGTGATGGGACTGTGATTGCACATGAAAGGTATCGACACAAAGAGAAGGATTAATGGCCATTTTAAACTCAATGGGATTGAGCATAAATGGACGTACTTCAATAGAGAAAGATACTTTTTCTGAAACTCTACTGGTTCTCTCAATTCACCGCATTTCTTTATTTTTTTGTTTTTGGTTGGATGTCATATAAATAGCGAATTGAGAAAAACTGATATTTGGAGTCCGTTTCTAGTTGATTGGTATTATTATTATTATTATTATTGTTATTATTCAGTAGTTTTATTTTTATAGCGTGCTTTCACTTCACTACCGAGCGCAGCTCTGTGTGCCTTGGGTATGTGCTGTGATTTGTTGTGATGCTCTGATGGTTATTGTATGGAAAGTGTTCTGCGTAGGATGTGGGCAGTGCCTAGTAGTGCAATTTTCTGTATGTTATATGTGTTTGTAAGTCCTGGTGTTTTTGTTATGTATTTGTCTGAATATTTTTTTATCATACCTAATGCACCTACTATGATAGGAATTGTTTCTGTTTTCAGGTTCCACATTCTAGTTACCTCTATTTCCAGGTCTTTGTATTTTGAGAGTTTCTCCATTTCTTTTAGAGACACGTTGTCATCTGCCGGTATTGATACATCAATTAGAAAGCATTTTTTTCCTTCATGATCTTTGACAACTATGTCTGGTCTGTTGGCCTTAATTTCTCTATCTGTGTGTATCGGCATATCCCAGAGTATGGTTGCTTTCTCGTTTTCTGTGACCTTTTCTGGTGTGTGCCTATACCATCTTTTTTCTGTTGTTATTCCATAATGTTGGCATAGCTTCCAATGTATGTAGGTTCCAACTCTGTCATGTCTGTGAATATATTCCTTCTTAGCCAGGACTGGGCAGCTAGAAATAATATGATTTATTGTTTCTTGTCCATCTCCACATATTCTGCAGTTACTTGTAATATTTCTTTTCATTACATGTTTTTGGTAATTTCTGGTGGGGAGGCTTTGGTCTTGTGCTGCAATTAAAAATCCCTCTGTTTCTGCTTTGAGTCCTGAGCTTCTCACCCATTGCTGGGATTTTTCTTTGTCTATTTCTTTTGCGTTTAGTTTAGTGCAGTATTTACCATGAAGGGGCTTTTCTTGCCATCGTTTTATCATGGCTCGTTGCTGTTCTATTTTTAGTTTGGATTTCATTTGTTTTATAGCTTTTGTTGTTTCTTCATCATCTTCTTCTTCTTCTTTGTGTTTATTAGGTGGTATGATTTCTTGTTTGTATTTGTCAGCTTCCTTAAATACTGAGAACAGTTTTTTGTTTTGCTCGTGTTTTGCTGCTATCTGGATTATTATTATTATTATTATTATTATTATTATTATTATTGAGTGAGAGAGCAGTGCATGCCATCAAAGTGACACTGGGGTAAAATATATGAAGTCCAGTATACCCATCATGACCTCCCGTCTGATAAGGGTACACTAGGCACATGCATCACAACCATATGTGCGCGACATGGTGATCTCATATCAAGATAAACAGCGCATGACCTTGCAAGTGAGGCCCAGTTAGAATTTTCTTCTGGTCGAGTAACCCATATCGCTCAAAAGGTCCTTGAATAAGTGTTGTTTAAGGATGTTGAACGAAAGACCCATGTTTCAGGGGTGAATTATTCAAACCCCAAAGAATCCCTCTCAACACATGGCTATGATGCTCCACCACTACTTCTGCTCATGATCAGAGATGCACATATCGTCAGCCACTAAGGGACATGGTCAACTGGTTAAGGTCAAACAACTGACAAGCAAATATGTGGTATTAAGCAGAATATTTGCTGTAGCCCATCTTTTATACCAAAACAAAACAATGTACATGATAATACTTCCAATCAGTCAAGATCAGAAGCCAGGAGAGCCACTGCCTGGTACAGTATCAGGGCATTTATTATTATTATTATTATTATTATTATTATTATTATTATTAACGTTTAGTATAGACAATCGGAAGAAACGGTACTCATTACTATGGTAGAATTTAATAATAATTCTGTTTTGGAAGGCGGCGAGCTGGCAGAAACGTTAGCACGTTGGGCGAAATGCTTAGCGATATTTCGTCTGCCGCTACGTTCTGAGTTCAAATTCCGCCGAGGTCGACTTTGCCTTTCATCCTTTCGGGGTCGATTAAATAAGTACCAGTTACGCAGTGGGGTCGATATAATCGACTTAATCCGTTTGTCTGTCCTTGTTTGTCCTCTCTGTGTTTAGTCACTTGTGGGTAGTAAAGAATATGTATTTCGTCCTTCTTTACGTTCTGAGTTCAATTTCCGCCGAGGTCGACTTTGCTTTTTATCATTTCGGGGTCAATTAAATAAGTACCAATTACGCAATGGGGTCGATGTAATCGGCTTAATCCCTTCCCTCAAAATTTGAGGCCTTGTGCTCCCAGTAGAAAGAATTATTATTATTAGTTGTAGTAGTAGTAGTGGTGATAGCGATAGCAATAGCAGCAGTAAGTGTAGCAGCACCAGTAGTAATAGCAACGGTAGTCGTAGTAGTAGTAGTATTAGCAACGGTAGCAGTAGTAGTAGTAGTTGTTGTAGTAGTAGTAGTAGTAGTAGCAACGGTAGCAGTAGTAATAATAGTAGTAGTGGTATTATTATTATTATTATTATTATTAGTAGTAGTAGTAGTAGTAGAAGTAGTAGTAGTTAATATTGTTGTTTAGGTCCAGGTTAACCTCAACTGAACAAACCTGTGGTCAGGAACATTCTAACTCTGGCCTCATATTTTTCCAGTTATCTATAAGTGGATGATATAGTCACATGCTGGAGGTACGGTGACTTAAACCACTGATGCTGTCTCTCTGACATCACTGGTTTAGTTTCCTTCACCAAGGCACAGGCTGCTAATAAAGTCTTTCATAGATCACGGTGTCAGTGTCTCATGTGTTGCTGCTTCATTCTTTTAGAAATCATTAACTTATGATTGCAAGACAAAAATGTATACAACTCTGCTGTAAGAGACAAAACATTATAGAATCGATGTGGTTGTCACCTCGTCACACCTTGGTAAACTTCTAAGTAGTTCTGTAGATCTGAAAAAGAGCTGTTCATCCATTGACAGATACCTCTGTACATTGATACCGTACTCAAACAACAGATCAGAACTACAATAAAATACACTTCAAATATGACCATCTCGACTTTTAGGGATATGCAGGACTTCATTAGCTAATATGTACTTACCATTCTTAAAGATTGGAGGTTGTGTTTTGATGGAGAGTTCGCTGTAATTTCTATTCGGTGGAATGACCACGTAGAACCTTCCTTAGTTTAAGGTCTATTTGTTATAAACACGATTGCTTATGTACAGGTGTGTATTATTTTCATTTGGGGACAAAGGATGTTAAAATGGAGAGAAATATATAAAATGTGTTTTTATGTATTGCATTGAATATACTTGACATTATTTCGGCAAACGTACAATATGTGAAACAAATGATTGAATGTCACTTACGAAATATAAAGTATTTTTTCCAATAGTCAATGCAAAAAATAATGCCTTTATGTAGAACGTATTCAATATGAGTGAAAAGTAAATTATAATCATACAATTTAGGAATGTCTATACACTTTTAACAAAATCAAGTATATTTCTACTAACATGCACAAAACCTGAATGTAAATATAGATACGTCTGATTAATTTGGATAAAAAAGTTACTTGAAACATAAAACAGGAACATGTATTGTCTCTTTTCAACAATAAATTTATATAATGCTACGTTCTCATTTATTTAGATAAATGATAAAATATAATATAACCAGAGTTCTATTCACTACTATGGAAAAAATCAATGTTTCCCTTCCAACCACTCAAATCTTTGTAAGCTAGGTTAGAGGAAGTGTACGAATTTATTAAGCATTCAGATAGAATTTTTATCAAAATAACATGGACACTAATATTGTATTCGTTCGATTTCATTCTGATTGGTAAATAAGCATCAGCTGAAAATTGGCAATAGAATGAATGCTGCAGAACTCTGTGACTAAAGCATTTCTGTGAACCATTCATAGACAAAAGTACAAAAATGCATTTTTGAAAAAATATATATTTGAGTAGAGATAGCAGAGGCTAAAAATATAAATAAACAGATAAATTCTTTAGATTTGGGAAAAAGCAATATAACGGCAGTAGGTCGGCAAAAACATTGATCCTTGATAGGCTTGCCTCTTTGAAACATTTGATTTTATCATCAATTTTGTGGCAGCGAATAATCAATACAGAATTTCTTATAACCGTCTAATATAACGACAGGAAAAGGAAAAAATAATAAAACAAAAAAGGAAGAAAAAAAACAACAACAACATAATTTTATCTCTTTTATTTGCCCAAGTAAAAGAAACCAATAGCACTGCGTGGTGTTTCATTATATTTGTAACCCAGCAACAAGCTGTGTTGAAATAAAGATTCTTGAAATCGAAGCAAATTATAGAAACTAATATAATGATAAAAAGCAAACGCCGTAAAAATAAAGAAGCCTAAACTAAAAAAATCTTTGACGTATGCTAGTTTTCGGACTAATGAGGTTAATTGTGTCTATAAAATAGCTAACTACTTATTAGCATGTAATGAATTGGTTCAGCAATCTGGTTAGGAATGCATGATGACTCCACTGGTAGACTATTCGTTTCATCTCAAATCTTATCAAGAATTGCACGAAGAAATTTAATATTCTGAGAAATATCGAAGATCTACTTTTCCTTATAAGTGTTTTAAAATTAAGATAAATATTATTGAGAAAGTGAAATCATCCTTCTGAAGTTGTACCATAATGTATTTTCAAGTTGTGTAATGGAATGTAATTATCAGCACCGCCAACAAAATGTGATTGACATGTGTAAGTTATTAATGTGCAGAAATAAATCATTTCCTGTAGAGATTTGTTAAAACTTATCATACAAGACGGCTTTCTGTGTTTGTGGTGTATGGTAAAACAGTAATTGCAAAATGTTTAAGCCAGAAATCAGTGACTGATTTCAAGCTTAAAGTAGCGTAATCTAAGTTGACAAGGACCGTAGTGATTTCAGATTTTATCCCAAGGCCAGGAATTTCGGAGGTGGGGGTAAGTCGATTACATCGACCCCAATGCTCCACTGCTACTTATCTTATCGACCCTCAAAGTGATGAAAGGCAAAGTCGACCTCGGCGGAATTTGAACTCACAACGTAACGGTAGACGAAATACTTATTTCTTTACTACCCACAAGGGGCTAAACACAGAGAAGACAAACAAGGACAAAGGGATTAAGTCGATTATATCTACCCCAGTGCGTAACTGGTATTTATTTAATCGACCCCGAAAGGATGAAAGGCAAAGTCGACCTCGGCGGAATTTGAACTCAGAACGTAGCGGCAGACGAAATCCCGCTTAGCATTTCGCCCGGCAAGCTAACGTTTCTGCCAACTGGCCGCCTTTTTTTAAACCCGAGGGGACTAGCCAATTACATCGACTCCAGTGCTCAACTGGTACTTATTTCAATGAGCTCGAAAGGCAAAGACGACCCTGGCAGAATTTGAACTCAGAACGTAAAGACGGACGAAATACCTCTAAGCATTTTGCCGGCGTGCTAAAGAGTTTGTCAGCTTGCCGTCTTTGTTACACAAATATTAAAAATGAATATTTTTAATGAAAATATTTCATCAATGTATTCTTAATGAAGAATTAAGTAAACAATTTTACAATGACATGCAATTAATGTGAGATTATTTATATCAAATGGCTTCAGAATCAGTTATGTAAAATTTTGTTTTGCTCTTTATATGTTCAAAGTAGGCTCTGTAATCCTGACACGGAAGCAGTAGCAAACATTGTCAGACAAGTTCGATAGTAGATTTCACATTCTTTTAATTTTACGGTTCATTTGCCGCCTGATGATAAAGAAATGACTGTCACACAATTTCTCTCTACTGCAATATACACACAGACTTCAGGACTACAAAACTCGACCGCCCAACTAATTGTCACTTGGTCATTCATTAACAGACCAAACATCTGTCTTATAAATATGATCTTCTCACTCAAGTCTTTTTTGCCTTTCTGTATAATGAGCTCTGATCCTCGAATTTAGTTAGTTGCATTTGCCTTCAACACCAATCTCCATGCCTCAGGATCTCAAGTTTATGAAGTTAAAATATTATTAAAGTAACTTTTGTGCTTCATAGTAGTTGATTCTTTATTACCCACTAGGGGCGACACAGAGGGGGACACCAAGAGACATGGGGACATAGAACATTATAATTAAAATTTATGAAAAATGAATTGTTAAATGAAAGAAAATGATATTATGAAAGCGATACCAACGGCCCCGTCCGTTAGCATCACTTACCTGTCCTTTGTTTTTCATCGTCACTTGAATGTTCTTTGCCAATACGAATAAATTCCATATCCATTCTTACTCCGAAATACTCATCCATATTTTCCACGAATTCATCGCTCATTCTTATATCTTTCACCTCCCAATTCTCCCTTTCACACCTCACCATAAACTCATCTATGTGCTTCATAGTAGTAAGAAAAATCGGTAAGACAGTGGGTCATATAGCGTACTTCACTTTATTTCATATAGTAAATAAGTCTTCTGCCCACAATATGCATGGATTTGTGAATTATCTGCAAAATTAAAATATCCGTCTCTGTTTAGAAACAGAAAATATGTAAAATATGTTGTCTATTAAAATCTGTAGAAGAAAAGAGAATTTATAATCATAAAAAAAAAGAAACAAAAATAGCCACCTACAGGAACCAAAACGTACATCTTTCGCTTAGGGATGCTGAACTACCGATCACCGTACCTAGTTCCTTTTTTCTTAGAAACTATAATTTGGCTATTATAAAATCGGTAACGTCTGTCGCTCGATAAATTAGCATGAATGATTTTCCTTTATGTCTCGAATTAATGATTCTAATGTACATCATCAATTAATTTGTAACATTTATGTTCTGCGTTATTTAGATTGAGGTTAGTCTGTTTACATATACGAGAAATTAGGAATTTGTGTACTGAACATAATATTGAAAATTAGTTTTTGATGATTACTTTCTATGTTTACAAGATAAACAATGGCGTTTAAGTGATTTATTCAATAAGTTCTTTCCTCCATTTTCAGAATTTGTAGTATACTGAAACTACAAATATATGATGTAGGTATTACAAAAGTTTTGTATTGGAAAGAAATCTATTAATTTAAAGTCTTCATTATTTTTGAAGAAATAACTTGGAACACTTCAATAAAAGGAATACCCAATATACAAACGGCGCGACATAATATACATTTCCATATGACCACTGATTTGTAGCCAAAGAAACTCTGCATTATAGCTTCATTGATATTCCCTCTTACACGTTTCACCACAAACAGAAGTCAAGATTATGTAAATGAATTATACTAATTATTGCTTATTCAGCCTGTACCAGAAAGCAAAAAGATTCCACTATGGATGATCACGCTGTCCCATTGTGCAACGCAGCTTCTATAAATGTAGACCATAAGTCACCTCACAACAATTTATGTATTTCAGTTTATATATGCTGGGAGAATTCTCCTTATCTTATAATGAAATTTTACGACACAATATTCTTTCTCCTACGTTTGTAATACATGGTTTTAATTTTTTTTTTCACCATTAGAAATTATCACAGAACCTTCAAAATAAATAAAACTACGGTTACAAAGAAATCCTGCAAATAAATATTTCTTCGAAGCTTTCGCTTCTAAGCATACTCTGATTGCTTGTTTCGATTGTACATCGTGATGAACATTGAAAACCTACGAAAAAGGTTTCAAAAGTATGTAAAATCACTTAATAAAGGTAACATGGAAATGTATTTGTATTGGATTTTCTAATATTTTATTTTATTTTTAATAAAATATATTTTAGTAATAATTATTTTATTCATCATTAAAACAAGAAGTATACACAATGTAAAGTGATAAACACACTGGATATGCAATGCGGGAATAAATGTTCAGCATTCTTTACAAATAAGCAAAAGCAACGGAAGTGATGCGTTGGTCTGCGGAAATAATTATTTAACTTGGCATATTTCAGGTTACAAGAAACATCTCTTCTTATCAATTTATCAAACCAACGCGGTAGCGTCAGTATAATCTCACTACCTGCTAGAAATAGCAACCAAATCTCCGTCATATATATCTTGTTTCTCTCCTTGTTTCTTTCTGTGTTCCTTTTCGTGGAAGAGCGTAGGATCGAAACATAAAATAATTTTTCAATTCCTGAGTTTTGTATTTAAATTGATATTATCTCTCACTGGATGGAGTACAATCTATTTTTGATCCTACCACTATTGAACCTTTATATATATATATATATATATATATATATATATATATATATATGTATATATATACACCGGAGTAAACACATAAATATGAAACAAGGTGGAAAAAAGAGTACTCAAATACCAGTGGTAGAGTAATATGCTTTATTTAAAGCAGCAGAAAATTCAACAAAACCTGTTACTCTGAGTTTCCCGTTGCCGTTCGTCGGACAGTTATATATATATATATATATATATATATATATATATATGTATGTATGTATGTATGTATGTATGTATGTATGTATATTTATATATATATATACATATATATATATATATATATATATATATCTGTGATCACTTCTTGCTTAAATTAGCTTTCAAGATTGTGTTTAGGAGTGTGATTGCATTTGCAGGTATGCATTTATTTGTACACGTATGAATGTATACTTATATGTGCGTATAGGGTGTATATGTGAGCGAATAATCGTGAATATAAGAGTGCTGCTTCTACTTACGTGTATTTCTTTCAGAATATCTATGTGTGTATGTACGCGCCGCACACGTCTGTGTGACGAAGCGTAGGACATATATTCACCTTAATAGGGGAGAAATATGTCTGTACAATTAAAAGTTCGTTCTAAGATGTTTTGTTGATATTTCTTTGATCTGAAGAACTTTCGTCACAAGCGTTATAGTCGAACAGCAACTTAAACTCATATATATATATATATATATATATATATATAATATATATATATATATATATATATATATATATATACATACATACATACACACGCGCACACACACACACACACACACACACACACGTATATATATATACATATACATAATACAAATAAGAAAATGGAGGAACAGATTCATATCAATCATCGACTTACAGATATTATACATATATATATACATACATACATATATATGTACACGCACACACACACACACACATATATATACATATTATTATCTCACCTTTCAACAGTTTATCATCATTACGTATTATTTTATTTTTCTCCTCAATAACGCTATATCATGCTAGCATGGAAAGCGGACGCTAAACGATGATGATGATGATGATGATAAAATTTTAGGTAGGGACGTTTTATCTAAAAGCGATATCGTATTGTCGTTCCATTTTAGTGTACTGGGTCAAGAAACTATGAACTCACGTTACTTCATCTGTTGGGGTCAATTTCCTTTATGTTACTCTCCAATTGCCTTGTGTTCCTGAAACTTTAGGTGACTATGAAATTCATATTCTACGTTACCATTTGCTAATCTTTGACCCTGTTTTGCATAAATTCTTCTGGTTATGAACTTGTGTGCTTCTGAAAGCGTACATCAAAGCTTTTCGTCAGGCCTTTTAACTACGGCATATTTTCATGGCGCTGCCTTGGGCGCCTCTCTTAAGCTATCTCTTTTCTATATCTTCCGCATTCCTTAAGAGGACATACCACAAATTCCTCTTCCCTCTCCTTCTGCATTAATACCTAATCTATTTAAAACACTCATGTGATTGCTACATGTTTTACTCTAGCTCTAATCTCTAAATCTTCTTGATTATCAGCACCAGAGAATCTGTCAAGTCTCGTCAGTTGTAGACCTATGAATTTCAAATAAGACAAATAATTGAATACAGGTCATCTATTTTGGGACAGTGCTGTTGCTACACACTCAAATATTGTAAAAATGAGAATATTGGAATCAGTTTATGACTGAATAAGTACGAAAAACTGCCGCACAGTTTGTACTCTCACATCACTAAGCAAATACTCCAAAACACACAACAGACTCAGAATGACGGACTCGCTGTCTACTCTACTCTTTTGAGCTCGAAGTTTTGTCAGTGAACAGGTCGCGGTCTGAAAGCGACGAAAACATTTTGGCAAATTAAATTTAAATGTTGAAGTGAATCTAACGGTTTTTGTGTGTTTCTTAAATGGCTTATAAACACCTTCCACGCTGCAATTGTTTTCGTTCCAGCACACGATCTCATACCAAGTCACTCGCTATGCAAGTACATCTCTGTTTATATACCTTTCTCAACGAATTTTATGTATTCTCCACTTACAGCTTATTCCACTATTTCCTCCCGTGGTTTTCTTCCCTTCATCGACGACCTTATCTGTCGTTCTAGAGATCATGAACCTACACACTGCCAAACCAATGTGGTCTTACGCATTAGCGACCAATAAATGATTGATCTACAAATATTCAAACTGAATATCAACAACATCGATCTCAAAGTCAAGAAAAACCTGAAAGATCATGGTCTCTTTCCCCTCATCGAAGTAACAGCTAAAAATTAATCCCTAAATTATTTAAAAATCTACATGTAGTGAAGCATTATGACATATCTCCCATAAATGTTCCTGATTCAACAGACTCTATAAAAGCCCAATCCTGCTTAGTGATGTGGGAGTACAAACTGTGCGGCAGTTTCTCGTATTTATTCAGTCATAAACTGGTTCCAATATTTTCATTTTCTCCGACCACCACATCAACAATAACAACATTAACAACATGTTTATTACCCAACCACACATGAATAGTACATATCTACTCATAATTTGTATAGAGTTGATTGAATCAAATCTGCTAATATGCTCTACACTAGTCTAATCAGCCACAGACATTGGTTGGTAAGCCACTCCTGCGCCTATAAGAGAGATCAAGAGTAATTCAGAAAAGGCATTTCAATTTGTATATTCCAGTTTTTCCAGGTGTATTGTATCCAAACACTCTGATTTCTCCTTTATGAGAATTATGTCATGTATATTTTAAAAATAATTTAGGGATTAATTTTTTTAGCTGTTACTCCGATGAAGGGAAAGAGACCATGATTTTTCAGGTTTTTCTAGACTTTTGAAATCGATGTAGTTGATATTTCTGTGTTAATTATATAGATGTTTTCAATCTAATTTGGATTCTTTGCAATCAAATTTGAATTTCTCAATTGGTGCTCAAGCCTTGAAAAGAAAGAGAGTTAAACTACATCAGCCTTAAGGGAATACATGTCTATCTTATCTAACTCGTCCAGTAGAGCCCACCAATTGATATCTGAAAAGTTCGATGAAATAACTCATGAACACTGCGATAGCTTCTACCAAAAGATGCTCCGTTACGTCGACCGGTCTGAACAAGGAGAGATAATAAACGAATGATTCTTTTTCTATTATCTCCCCTTGTTCAGACCGGCCGATGTAACGGAACATCTTTTGGTAGAAGCTATCGCAATGTTCATGAGTTATTTCATCGAACTTTTCAGATATCAATTGGTGGGCTCTACTGGACGAGTTAGATAAGATAGACATGTATTCCCTTACGGTTGATGTAGTTTAACTCTCTTTTTATTTCAAGGCTTGAGCACCAATTGAAAAATTCAAATTTGATTGCAAAGAATTCAAATTTGATTGCAAAGAATCCAAACTAGATCGAAAATATCTATAATATAGTTTACACTAACAAATGTTATGAACATATGCAACAGTTTATTCAAGACTATACCGAAATCATCCAACTTTAGAATCATAAGTATTAATAACATAACTAGGAACATATAATTAGTGAAATTTATGGAAGATTCAGCTGAATGCAGTTAGAATTCGCTTAAGCACAATCTCTTTCAAAACAGTCCTTTTTCTAGGTGGTATTCTTATTCACACAACAGTGACAGCTGAAAAAGTATAACAGGGATAAATGTGGCATTTATCCAGGCTAAATATTCTTAAGTGAAAAACTGCTTATTGAGAAGACACTCACTTGTAATGAGCGTTTTGCGTTTCATTGCTTTGAACAAATTTTGTAAATTTGACCTTATAACACTGAAGTAAAATATAATTTATGATCAACGACGTATACAACATTTTATTTTATTAGTTGATAGATATTATGCGTGCACATGCAAACATACAACTATACACACACTAATAGGCACAGATACTTATACACTCTCATATATATATACTTACAAGCGTGTATTCACTATATACAAATATGTCAGATATGCATATATCTATATCAATAAATATACATATACAAAACAATGCATATGCATGTGTTGTGTGTGTGTGTATACATATATACATACATATGTGGGCGCACAAACATACAGACACTCGTATTTATATGTACGAGAAGGAAACATAAAATTCCAAAATTACGTCTGATATGAGTTTTTGAACTTCCTTCATATAAAAGGGAGGACACGCTGGTCATTATGGATAATGTTGTCCTAAATACACTATATCAAAGCAAAAAAATATTCCACGCTAGTTTACTACTGATAATAGATTTCCTCTGACAGCATGATATATTAAATTACAGGAAACTTCGAAATCACTGTCAACTTTTAAAATATAGATAGTTAACTCTAATTCATCCATATTGAGTTCTTTATTCAGCTCTATATTTAAGATATACATAAAAACTATTCATGAATTCTTCTTTCCACACACACACACACACACACACATGTACATACGCAAATATGTACATACATGCATGCATACACACATATGTTTATATGTAATGTATGTATGCATGTATGTATGAACTTAAAATCAATCAATGAGATCTGAATTTTCTTTCAACACCAGCATTAGTAAATGATATTTTGGGCAATCTGCCCAAAAGCCAATCAGTCAAATATGGTTATAAAATTAATCTTTCCTTCACTTCACAGAGCTAAACCGCCCATTTCAAGATAAATATAGTCTTGTTTAAATAATTATACGTCAAGACACACACAAGCTCTCTTGGATTGCGTACAGAAGAAATTGAATTGTTAAGCCATGCGATTAATACCTAAAGTGAATGAATCACTGCATGCTGATCTCTGTCTGTGTATGTGTGCATACATGTTGCTGTAGTTCATTTTAGGTCAGCAGCTCCAAATGTTCCTCAGCCTAAGATAATGTAGAATTTAAACTGACCAGTAGTACATTAGTATCGTTAATGAAAGCTAAATCAGAAGAAGATTTTTGAGACGGTTAAGATTTTTCTTTTCTTTTTTCGCCTTTTTTTCCCCTCTTTTCTCGAATAGATTTAAATTTGATCATGTTACAATTTAGTGTTCTTGTAAGTTCGTAAAAGTGTTTTAATATTTTATCACTTACAACTGTTTGTTTATTTTCAGCTTATAATATCTTAATTATCATCGATGAACATTTTCAATCTTTTTCTCATGAATAACCAAATTATGCAATACAATCTGTCTTGACCTTGTTAAAAAAACAAAAACAAAACACCAAATAAACAGATACAAAACTGAAAATATTAAATACAGTAGGAGAGAGAATACTGTTGAATGCGTTACATTCAGTAACTCATTGTCATGGTATATTCTCCATGAAAATATAATAACTTTTGATAGTTCTTTTGTATAATAAATAAATGCACACAATCAGTTGTCTTTTCACGGCAATCTACTATATACCAATGACTACGAAATAAGTATGACTTGATATTAGCTTTTGTAACGTAATTTTTCAACTAAAGATAACGGCTTTCTTCGACTGTAACATTTACGAACCTCATGCGTCAATAATTTGATATCCGTAGGTCTGATTCACTTTGGTTCAGTTTTCGAATGGCATCAACAATTGAATTAAAATGCTGAATTATGATGTTGAGCATCTTCGCTTATCTACAGGAAATATTAATTTTAATGGTTTAAATTATTGTCTCCAAGCTGGTGAAGTTGCTGCTGTACTAAATAGTATAGAAAATGTGATTTTGACAATTATTCTACGACTTTTAACCACGACATGCAAGAGCGTAATTAATCGAACTTGTTCAGTTGATGCTAATTTGAAAACTTCACAGTTGCTTGTAACCATATATTCATACGTGCCTTATCTTAGCCTATGAATTAGCTTTAAAAAAAATCTATAGACAAAGAAAATGCCCTATGGAAAACGGTGCTACTATTGTTTTAAAATTTGAATATATTGAAAATATTATTAAAAGATTATAGATGAAAATAATTAAATTATATTGATATTTTCTGAATATTATTGTTCACTGAAATGATAAGGGAAGAAAATACAATGCGTAAATTAAATCTAATTCTGATTAAGATTTCTACTTGATATCTCATATATTTCATCCTTAATCCGTTTGCATTAATTTCTGTTGTTTACCATTGAAAAACGAATTTAATCCCTTAATTTTCTTCATTCTTCGATTTAATCTTGTCTTTACAATTCATCATAGCTATTCAAATTTTTTCTTTTTACAAGTGACCTAGTTCATCACGGAATCTACAATGTACAACGCTGTCCCAACAACCTGATGGTTGTGGGGACAGCGTCGACAGAAGTTATTAGTCGTCATGTTGCTTGGTGAAGAAGTTCACGCACTGAAATATTGAGTATGGCCGAATGGTACGTTTAAACACTTTGAGTATTTAGGTTGTAAAACCATCAAAAACAGGGTTCAGAAAACTATGCTGTGTTTTCCCTGTTTATCACTGAATAGCCATAAAACGCGGTGTAAGTAAATAAAATTCAGTATTAAAAGGTAGGGCAAAAGTCTTATTTCTGCAGGGGTTTCAAATGAAGCAGTGTTTAATATTAATAAAAATAAGAATATTAAAAGATGAGATTTCTCCATTTGTTAAGAAATTGAAAGTTTCCCCGGTCGTAATATTTTATGTAGTAAATGTTTTCATTTTTCCAAATGAATGCCACTACAAAAACTGTTAGCGTAATTCATGCTATCACATGAAAGAAGAAAAGGAAATATTCAATTGTTCGATGACGAAAACAGGTAAGACGCCCTTAACAACATTTAACTCGAAACCCCAAACGAAATCACTCATCTTATCTAAACTCTTCCCTGCATGCCGTGTCACACATGACACATCATTTTTTTTATAGTGTGAAGTGCTATCATACGTGTAGCGATTTCTTCATTGCAACGCATGATTTAAAAAAAAAATAATGGCTTCAGGTTTTGGTTGAAGAACAACAATTTTAGATGGAGTGAGTAAGTCGGTTACATTGACCCCAGTTCTCAAGTTGTACTTATTAGCAACTCCGAAAGGAGGAGCAGCAAAATCGACCTCGGCGGAATTTGAACTCAGAATGAAAAGAACTAGAAGAAAGCATTTTGGCCGACGCGCTAATGACTCAACCAGCTCACCACACACACACACACAACCATGCACAGACACACTGACAAACAGACACATCCACACACCCACACAAACTGTTTATCTTTTCGTATGATCATTTCTTCTATTTGCTTTGGCACGCAAGGTATAACATCTCTAATCCGGCTCGTCTCGGGAAACGTTTTCCGACTTCCACATTAAGGCATTCTGAAGATGACGACCCAGGTTCGTTTCTCGCTGCAATTTCATATTATGAGTTTCCAGAAAATAATTTCCATCTACATTGTTAGTGCCCATTTAGCTTAACAACATCTTTGTTCATCAGAGCATTTATAATTTTTTTTTTTTTTTGCATATTATTTCCCAAGAATTCAGTTCCTTTATAGAATAAGAAATGAAATGCGATTTTAAAACGCTATCATAGTTTTCTTGTAATTTTAGCCATTAGTAAGAACTTTTCATATATGAAAATGTTCATAATGCATCGGATTTAATGTCATTGAATTACATTATAATGGGCGTCTGAACAAAGTCAAACACATACCTGCCAATAATTATTATTCTAAAAGAATACTTTACTGTTCCAACGAAAACCAACTTGCGTTATCCAATATTCAGGCCGTAATCCGATATTTTCAACATTCTAAAAATAATAGCTGATACCTTAATCCGATCCGTCTTGGATTTTCTTCAGCAGAAATATCCTATTATTTATATCGCTCTATTGTTGACACCAGCTTGCATCATGGTCTAATTTCTAGGAAATATTATTGAAATAATTCGTAGATATTACCAAAGCTAAAACTATTTCTGTCTTTCAACTGTTTGCTTCACCATTCTTTTTTCTTCTTCAATGTCTGCATAGCTTAGTCTCTTAATGTGCGTGTTTATGTTGATGAGTGAGAGAGAGCTATTCCGCTAGTGCTGTAAATAGCACAAGAGATGCTAATCATGCTAGTTTATATGAGAAATGTCACACGGTATTTTCAGTTGACGAACAAATTGTCCGTTATTGTCAGCAGACGTTTAGGATGTAATCGATATTACAAGAATGTCTGCTTCTGTTTCTGATGAAATATAGCATGCATGAACATAACACATTTTCTGGCTCACAGAAGAAAATGATCATTGGCTTTACCAATCGACTAAATTTGAACCTAGTATTCCACCTCCGTTCCCAGCTACACAGTCTTAGGTAACATCTATTTTCTGAAGTGACTCTCTCTCTATAAATATACACTCACATACATATTATATATATTATTATTATATATTATTTATTTATTATTTTTATATTATTTGTATATATTATACATAATATATTAAAACATATATTATTCATTATACATGTCTGAATATTATATGAATATATATATATATATATATATATATATATATATATATATATATATATATGTGTGTGTGTATATATATATATGTATATCAGGTCATCCCATAAGTTCTGTCCGATTTTACCATTTTTAAAACTGAATGAAATTATATAGTATTTTAGAATGTCTAATGGAATTAAGAGTTATTTTTATGCATTTGTGTACATTTAAACTAATTAAATATTATTTTACAGAATAATAGAATTAAAATTTCTTTGATTAAAATCCTTTCTATCATAGAAGCATCCAAAGAGCATTTGAGGCACATAATGCTTTATGAGTACGAAAAAAGGAAACTCTGTAGCCGAAGCGACTCGAAACATACACTAAGTTTATGGGAAAGAATGCTTGAATGAAAGAACTTGCAGAAGATGGTTTGCAAAATTCAGAAGTGGAGATTTCAGACTTGAAAATGAAGATCGAACAGTACGTCCACTTGAGTTTGATGATAAGCTCCTTGAGGCATTACTTGAAGAAAATCCTGCATTAACTGTTGAAGAATTGGCAATAAAGCTTAGTTCAAACCATACAACTGCTCATTGTCATCTTCAACAACTTGGAAAGGTTCCCAAAACTTGGAGAATGGGTGCCTCATGAATTGTCCGAAAGCAACCACAAATCCAGAGTCGACAACTGCTCTTCTCTTAATTCACGCGAACTCATTTCCCCCTTTTTGGATAGACTTGTAACTGGTGACATAAAATGGATCTTCTATCGAAATGTTAAATGTCATAAACAGTGGCTTGGTAAAAGGGACAAAAGCTCAACCACAACCGAGAAGGAAACTTCATGGAAAAAAGGTTCTTCTCTCTATCTGGTGGGATTGCAAAGGAGTAATTCACTTTGATATGTTACCACCTAATGCAAAAATCAATGTTCAAGTCTACTGTCAGCAATTAGAGCTTTCGAACCAATATTTGAAGAAAAAAAGACCAACTTTAGTGAATCGAAAAGGAGTGATGTTTCATCAGAACAATGTGCGACCCCACACTGCAAAGATCACATTACAGAAGACCGAAGAGCTTAGTTGGGAAAAAATTCCTCATCCACCTTATTCACCCGACCTTGCTCCTTCAGACTACCATTTGTTTCGTAGTTTACAGAAACATTTGGGGGACATAACCTTCGCAAGCCAAGTGAAGGTCGAAACTGACATTTCAGAGTTGTTCGCTTTGAAACCAAAATAGTTTTACATTGATGGGATTAAAAAGCTTGTAAGTAGATGGAAGGAAGTCATAGATAATCAGGGAAAGTACATTGATGATTAAGTTTCAATTGAATATAACATTTGATCACTTGTTTTCTTTATTCAAAATTCGGAGAGAACTTATGGGATGACCTGATATACATATATATATATATATATATATATGTATACATGCATACATGCATGCATGCATGTATGTATACATGCATACATGCATGCATGTATACATGCATACATGCATGCATGTATACATGCATACATGCATGCATGTATACATGCATACATGCATGTATGTATACATGCATACATGCATGTATGTATGTATGTATGTATGTATGTATGCATGCATGTATGTATGTATGTATGTATGTATGTATGCATGCATGCATGCATGCATGCATGCATGCATGTATGTATGTATGTATGTATGTATCTATGTAAGAAAGTAAGAGACTGTGCATTCCGCTTAGGGAGTTGCATTTATGATCATGAGATCGTGGTTTCGATTCCCGGACCAGGTGAACACTTCATCTCGCTTTACTCTGCGAACTCATCGACATCCGACAATGTAGTTTTAATAGAGGGAAAGAGCTAATATACAGCAGAAATATTTGATCGCTAAAAATAATCTGTGCCGGTTGAACAGCAATCCTTCTCGTGTCGTAGACGACAGGAGAATCCCCGACATGAAATAATATGAAGTATTTGTATCAAATTATAACTTACGTCACCGTAACTTAGTGACTATCCCGCCAGTATCACAGTCTCAATCTGGTGTACTCCCCTTTCTTTCTCTAAATATAAATCTCTCCAGATGAAATGTGAAGCAACATCAAATTGGATTTGCAAATAGAAACGTACCCATCCCAGGAAAGAAGCCATATATCAAGCATCTCATCAAGCGAACTGAAGATATTGCTAGATGAATGACGTAAGAAGAGCTGGGTTTTTTTGAAAAAAATGTAGCATCTTAAATCTATCTTTAAAATACAACTTAGACTTTAAGAGCCAAAACCATACGAACCAGTTCGAATCCACGCTCCTCAGTAAAGTTATGGGTGCAAGTTTTAAAACTTATAATAACAGCTTATTATAGATTTTCAAGGGCAATATTAACAAAGATTGAAAGGCTCAAAAATATATAAATAAAATAGAAAAATCATGTTTTTACTGTTGAATAAAATAAAATAAAATATAACAGATAAATGACAACTTGCTAAATATTTCTCTGCAGCAATATTGACAAACACGTACAGAAACCAAGAAATCATACTATCTTCGATTCGGATAAACCTTGAAAACAGTTCGCTAGCAACTGAATTAGACAAAGAGGGATAGTAAAAATACACGTCCAGAATACCTATTTCTTTACTACCCACAAGAGACTAAACACAGAGAGGACAAACAAGGACAGACAAACGGATTAAGTCGATTATATCGATCCCAGTGCGTAATTGGTACTTTATTTATCGACCCCGAAAGGATGAAAGGCAAAGTCGACCTCGGCGGAATTTGAACTCAGAACGTAGCGGCAGACGAAATACTGCTAAGCATTTCGCCCGGCGTGCTAACGATTTTGTCAGTTCACCGTCTTTCACGCCCAGATTACCGCAGATACCCACATTACACGTGAAAATAACATGCGCAATTTCTCCAACGCCTTCACTTGAAATTTCAGCAAGGCTAAGATCAGTAGAATAAGGAGAAAAAAATCTTAGACAAAATATCCATAAAAAAAAAACTAACCTGCCCACATAGAATAACAGTCCTTCAGTCATTAAATAGTTTACTAGCATCAACAGCAGATACCTATTCTAGTTCACACAATTTGGCGTAACTAAGCCTCAAATATTCAGATCCACAAAAATCTATATATCGGTCATCAACTATCATCACATCAATATCATAATGTACCACTAAAAATGTTTGACCACACAACAATTTGCCCAAACAACAAACCCAAGCGAGACAAGCATTTAAAATATGTTACCCAAGAGTAACATCCTTTGGTTCATTGTTTTATTTACATGAATTCCCGAGAAAGTCTGCGAAGTAAACGAGGCTGTTTTTCAAAAATAGAGGCGAACACCCTTCTCCATCTGATAGGTATAAAAAATTAAGACAATAGAATATTTTCCTATGTTTCTTAACATGAAACCAATGGTGGCCTTATAACTGCGCCCTTTTAAAACCTAGCCAGGGTCATGGGCCCGGTTTCCTGGTTTATATGGCGTATGCGTTCCCCAGCTGGACGGGACGCCAGTCCATCGCAGCGTTACTCATTTTTGCCAGCTGAGTGGACTGGAGCAACGTGAAATGAAGTGTTGTGCTCAAGAATACAACGCATCACCCAGTCCAGGAACCGAAACCACAATCTTACGATCATGATGCTGACTCCCTAACCACTAAGACACGCGCCTCCACATTGGTAGCCTTAATTCGCAAATAAAGAAATTATATCCACCAATACGTAGGTGAGCAATCATTTTCATATGTATTTTCATTTATATATATATATATATATATATATATACATAAAGGGTAAAGAACGCATTCGGTCATGAATGAGCTTGAGGTTGCACCTAGAAAATTACCTCTGAGGTACAAGTGCAGACAAGGATGTTGATGGAAGACCAGCAGTCACCCATGCATACCAGCCTCCCCTCCCTATGCCACCGGAAAGGCAAAGACCGATACAGCTTAGCACCAGTGACGTCGCAACTTGTTTCTACAGCTGAATGAACTGGAGCAATGTGAAATAACTGTCTTGCTCAAAAACACAACACACAGCCCAGTTAGGGAATCGAACTAATTACCTCATGGTTGTAAGTCCGATAACTAGATGTTGCGACGTTCATGCCTTCTTAACGGGCATTATTTGCATAACTGGAGTGGAATAGTTTTGACCATAAATGAGTCCTGAACATCTGAGAGTCTACTTCTAACGACGTAACCATCTGAGATTCTATTCACTCTGATCATCTCACTTCAATACTTGAAGTTAATCATAATGTTTGAAGAAAATTCATACATATTACAAATGTTAATGATGTAAAGATACAAAACTATGTGCGTTTAAAATGTCATATTTTATCCAGAAAAGCGACCTGTTTCGGAATTGATAATATAATTGATTATAATTCAGTTGTGTATGCCATTGCTACAAATAACTACAGATAGTTTCAAAATATCTCGATTGTTTAAAGGAAATGTTTATCAATTTTGTAGATATATAATTTAGAAGATCGGGTTACTTGATTAAGTTCAAAACCTTGAGTATGCAAATAATTTTTGCAGAACATACTGTTGGAATTGCTGAAACATGATTCAAACTAATCTCGAACATTTTAAAACATTCATTTTCTATACTTAACCATTGAATGTACATGCATGTAATTATTGCAATAACGAACAGATTCAGAAGAGAACAGAAAATAATGTGTGTAGAATACGTTTTATTATTCTACCCTAAAGATAAATGCATGCCATTCATCGTACAATAGGTTACGAGGAACATATTTGTAAAGCGTATCTATACAAAGAATAGGTATATTTTGTGAGGATTTTAGTATTTTCCACATTCTTAAGTTTAAATTGTTCATAATTTAGAATGCAAAAATCGTTTTCAATGAAACAACTACTGCGATTAAAGAAAAAAATCCACGAAACTTTAAACCCATTTGTAATCGTTCACTGAAATATTATTTGAATGGTATTTTCCGAAACTTAATCGATTTAGTTATACTAACATATTACAAATGAAATAGTCATGCAGATATGTCTTTGTGAAAAACTTCAACTAGTGTGTGGGTGTAAATCCTCTACAAGGTTTTTAATGGCTTTATTATAAATGTGTTCTTTTATTTAACTATGTTAAACGAAATAGATACAAAACCATGTAGAATGCTATCTATGATAGACCAGAGTTCTATCCAGGAGAAAACTTATCTCTTCTCTAGTTTTCATTAGAACTAAATTTTTATTAGTTAAAAGCCTACTTCAGATGTACTAAGACCTTTACGAAATTTACGTTGCAAGTGTATCATTTAGAAGAGGAAAGGCAATATCTCTCATCTTCGTGGGAGAGATGTGATATCGGTTGGGTTTATTTGACTAACAGTGGAGGCGCGATGGCCCAGTGGTTAGGGCAGCGGACTCACGGTCGGAGGATCGCGGTTTCGATTCCCAGACCGGGCGTTGTGAGTGTTTATTGAGCGAAAACACCTAAAGCTCTACGAGGCCCGGGCAGATGATGGTGGCTAACCCTGCTGTACTCTTTCACCACAACTTTCTCTCTCTTACTTCCTGTTTCTGTTGTACCTGTATTTCAAAGGGCCAGCCTTGCCACACTCCGCGTCACGCTGAATCACCCCGAGAACTACGTTAAGGGTACACGTGTCTGTGGAGTGCTCAGCCACTTGCACGTTAATTTCACGAGCAGGCTGTTCCGTTGATCGGATCAACTGGAACCCTCGTCGTCGTAAGCGACGGAATGCTCTAGAGATTTGACTAACTACTGCACTGTTTCTGTTCATCCAGCTTCACTCTGAAGGCTTGAATCAACCCGAGGTCATTACAGGTACCAGTTGCCCAAAGTGTCGCACAATGATATCAAACTCCGAACCTCCGAACAATATTCCTACAAACGCCAAACTGTGCCCAAATGCAAATGTAATATTTTTTTTTACATAAATACACTTCCATATATGGCTACACTCACACATACATATTCCATGCACAGACTCACATTCACACGCGCGCGCACACACACGCGCACACACAAACATAAATAAAAATAAAAATAAATAAAGACACACACACATGCGCGCGCAATGTTTACTTAGCGTTGGATAGGCAAAGTCTTTCTAAAGTCAAGAGAAAATAAACTTCAAAGGAAAGTTAATTGGTCGATTTTATTGGAACATCTCTTTCGTTCTGTTTTTGGTGTCGGGGAATCAAGAGATACACGTTCGATACACAAGTTTAAATCTGAAATGAATATAATGGTAAGTATAAGAGAGAGAGAGGGGGGAGATAGATAGATAGAGGGAGAGAATTAGAGGGAGATAGATAGAGAGAGCGAGAGTGAGAGAGCGTGTAAGTGAGAGTAAGAGAGAAATAAGAAGACAGAGAGAGAGAGAGAGGGAGATAGAGAGAGCGAGAGTGAGAGAATGTGTAAGTGAGAGCAAGAGAGAAATATGAAGAGAGAGAGAGAGAGAGGGAGAGAGAGGGAGATGGATTGATAGAGAGAGGGAGATAGAGAGAGAGCGAGAGTGAGAGAGTGTGTAAGTGAGAGTAAGAGAGAAATAAGAAGAGAGAGAGAGAGAGGGAGGGAGATAGATAGAGAGAGCGAGCATGTGAGTGAGAGAGTGTGTAAGTGAGAGCAAGAGACAAATATGAAGAGAGAGAGAGGGAGATAGATAGAGAGAGCGAGCATGTGAGGGAGAGAGTGTGTAAGTGAGAGCAAGAGACAAATATGAAGAGAGAAAGAGGGAGGGAGATAGATAGAGAGAGCTAGCATGTGAGTGAGAGCAAGAGTGAGAGAGTGTGTGAGAGCAAGAGAGAAATAAGAAGAGAGAGAGAGGGAGATAGATAAAGAGAGCGAGAGTGAGAGAGTGTGTAAGTGAGAGCAAGAGAGAAATAAGAAGAGAGAGAGAGAGAGAGAGGGAGAGAGAGGGAGAAAGAAAGCGTGAGAAAATGGATGTATGTTTGATTGCTAGAAGTATCAGTTATCGTAGATATTTATCACTTCGATGATATATTGTCAAAACAAAAATCAATAAATCAAAGAAAAGATATGGTTTTTGCATCTTTATCAAGGGAAAGTAGCAATCATCGGTGCACATTCTAATAACCTCTCCTCTCTTTGTTGGACGGTTCGGCTCTGGAAGAAAATGGTAGGTTTGGCGAGAACAAGTCAATAAAAGATAATTAACATCAAAATGGCATTGAAGAAAATTGGAGTTTAAAAAAAAAAGTGCGATGGTTGGATTGAGTAAGATTGTTAAGAACAGTTTGGTAGGCTTCAGTCGGGATTTAGGGGAGGAAAAAACAGAAAAAGGGAGAGGAAAGGTTTGGTGAAGAATATGAAGTCATTGGAGAATATATATATATATTTGGCAGAGAAAAGTTGAATGATGAGAATTGATTCGGATAATCCAACATAATTTGAAATAATCTTAACATCGTCTAATAAATCTACCGATAGATTTTCTTTTTTTTTATATATACTGAAAAACAGTCTCTTCCAAAAACATGAAAGTAAGAAAAAAAAAAACCAAACAAAAAAAAAGAATTTAATGTGCAATTTCGAGAATTGCGTATAATGGACAAAAATTTGAATGGAGTCAAATGGTTACTGAATGAGATCGATAAAGCAACGAATTCTAAATTAGATATGTAGTAAGGACATTTCCTTTCTTCATATAAAGACTGGCAGACTTTAACCTCAATGCTATTATGTTGGAAGTAATATTAGGAAGATACCTCCAATTATACTCCTCTTTATAGTTAATCATGTTGTTTTCCTCGTTATTTCGGTGATTTTTACCTGCTGATTTTATATAACATTAGAAATCAAACGGACAAAGTAACCCCCCCCCTCACTCCCCCCACCACCTGCGTCTTTCTTTTCCTAGAATAACGCGTTAATACTACTATTATTTTGACTGAAAGTAAATATGAGATTTGATCGCTGTTAGGGGTCATATGATTCTTTGCAACAATCGATCTAAAAGAAAGATGATGTACTTGATGAAATAAGTGATCATTTTGCTTTCAGCGGTTGCATCCCCACCCACCTTCTGAAAATGAGTAATTTTGATTATTTATATTTCGTTTCATTATTATATATATATATATATATATATATATATATACACACATACACAAATATATATACATATATATATATATATATAATATATATATATATATATATATATATATGTATATGTTTATATATATATATATATATTATATATATAGATATATATATATATATATATAATATATATATATATATTATATATATATATATATATATATATATATATATATATATAGATAGAATATATAAATATATATATGCATGTGTGTCTGTATGTCTGTGTGAGTCTGTGAGTGTATATGTTTCTATGTATGTATGTATGTATGTATCTATCTATCTATCTATATGAATTGACCTCTCATCTAATTCATATGTACTAGATATTCGCAAGGTCATGCTAAATTCTCAAGTATTATATATAGAAATATAACTTATAAGCGTTAATTTTCTGGAATAGCTTATTTTTTTCTAATATGTCTCTACTTTAAGGTTGAATATTTAATTTAAAAACATTTCAGATGTTAATTATAAAGCTATTTCAATATGAACGATTTATGCGCC
>NC_042998.1:192352703-192365203 GCF_006345805.1 Octopus sinensis | reverse complement strand
TAACACACAGCAAGAACAAAGAGACAAAAATAAAATAACTGTTTAAAAACTCTTTCTAAAAATGCTCGATGATGTTATCTGGGGTGTGGGGTTTCGAGTTGACATCGTTCCACCTTTTCATTTATCATTACCATTCTTTTCATTCGATTTTATTTCCCCCCACGTTTGTGCTTTGCCCGTCCTTGTTTGTCCCCTCTGTGTAAGGTCCTGCGTGGCCAATAAAGAAATTCAGAAGTAGTTGAGTCGTTGTACGAGTTCCCATTTGGAGTTAGTATCAGTTACGTGATACATACGAGTTCGAGTTACCGCCAAGGTAGACGTTCCAAAGTCATTGTCTTGCGGAGCTATCAGCAATGGTACGATAGACGAGTCAAAGATAATACGACGCGGAATACCTATTTTTTATTACCCACAAGGAGCTAAACATAGAAGGGACAAACAAGGACAGACATAGGTATTAAGTCGATTACATCGACCCCAGTGCGTAACTGGTACTTAATTTATCGACCCCGAAAGGATGAAAGGCAAAGTCGACCTCGGCGGAATTTGAACTCAGAACGTAGTGGCAGACGAAATACTCGCCATAACTTAATAGTGGCGATAAGAATATTACAGTGCCGACAATAACATACAAGTGGACGAGGATCCACATTATAACAGAATTGAACTTCAGAACCTGAATTTCCCAGTGATTTAAAGGTTTAGCACATATCATTCTCATGTTCATAGGTTTAAAGAATTTCTGAGTCAGAGGTTCGTCTAATAGTAATGAGTTCAATTCGTGATCAATGTTTTCCACAATGAACAGTATATGATCATTGATTAGTCCATTGTTAATTGTTAGCAAAGAAAATTTGTTTACTAATTGTATTATTACTGACCTTAGGAGTCACGTTAATACGTTTATTCTGTAGAGTCAGTTTGTTTCCTTATCAAAATTACTTAACAATCAACATGTCTACATTGCGCTAAAGAACACCATCATGCAAAACAGAAATAGGTTGTTTGCTATGTAAATGTATATACTGGTAAAGCGTTAGTAGTTCAATATACTAGTTTAGTAACTATAGACATAACATCCCAGCCTGGTACACTCCTTAAACAAGAGTCATTCAAGAATTTGCATATCTTCAATTGAAACTGATGTAAGTATGTGTATAGATAATATAATATTGATATCAAATGGAGCTGAATAAAAGTGAAATCACAGTTGCATTGATTATTTTGCTATCTGTCCAAACTTATGCACTTTAGATATGTAACACAAAATTGATTTCCAGAAAGCTGAAATAATTGATAGACTCTACCACAAGGTATCTAACTTATACAAAACGCTATAATCACTGCCATAAATATAGGAAACTCGAATTTTATACCTTCTGAACGTGACAAGAAAAATGAGAAAGTCGGATGTTACATTGAAAAGGAACGAATGCATGTATTTTTGCAGAGTAAATTCTAAGAAGCTATTCTCATTGTAATAATTATTTTTTGGCTGTTTCCCTTGAACGGCAATTTTTCTTATAACTTCTGTTCTCGATTTATAGTAGTCAGTTCTACTAACGTATAGACTAGCATGCGCATTTCTCGATCAGTTTTTATTTTCTTTGTTGCAGACTGACGTGTATACACAAGCTTACACCTTCCTAGCATCAGTTGGTCGGGCAGCCATGTCTAGCATAATCTCCAAAGAAGATAAGTGAGAAATAGAGCGTATTCTGACAGTAGTGAATCTTTGATAAGCATCCATGTGTGAGACTATGTATTTCTTTTAACAGGCAGCGAGAGTAGAATGGCCAGTGATGCGTATCTGATCGCAAAGAACTTCAAAAATAGATTTAAAGATAGTCGCATAGATTCTCAACAAGATATTTTAAAGTAGAACTACATGCTGATATATGATAGATTTCAAGACAGGGGCGTGTAAACAATCACATCATACTTAAGACGTATGTATAAGGCACATCAGGATATCAACATATAAACATATATGCCTAGATACATATATACATACTCATCTAGCCACACATACACACACACATACACACCCACACATGCTCCTTCACATACATTCACATGCATCCGCTACTTCACTTACACATACACACTCTTGTTTGTGTATATAAATATTTGTCTCACCCTTTCAGTATTCCCACGTATATACACAGACATCCACAACGATTAATGCATATATGCATTAATCAAGATACTTGTGTAAATTCTATATGCGAGGGCACATACACACACATTATATATATATGTATATACACGCGCATTCACATAGTGGAAAACTACTTCAGATTCATAAGAGAAGATATCATACATATAAATTATATACTTAGTTTTCGTTAAGAATTGAGTGTTTCCACGTCATTTATTTTTGTTTGTTTACTGAGGGAGAGAAGAAGGGACATGCTCATGACCTTTGAAACGATCTCTTCTACAATGTGGTAAGATCGTTGTTGCAGTTGACTATCAATTGTAAATTTTCCAAGACGACACATCCACAAAATTTCACAAGTAGATGGTTTCTAATAAAGAGCGGGTGTGTTAGCCAAAGTATTTAATGTAGAGCCCTCAAGGTGGGACAGGATAAATGATACAGATATTTTGTCAGTTTAATGGAGCAGATGCCCTTGTTGTAGCATTACTGGGGAAAACGAGACAGAGTGGTGAGTCTGTGGCATAACGGATGTGGCGAGTTAGAGACTACTTTTCAGTTAGTCAAATGGATTCTCATTGGGGTATAATATGAGTGTAGTAAAAGTAGTATACGAAATGTGCGAGCATTTTTTCAGTGAGATAGAAGACTGTTTCCTAGTTACCTATTTCTTTACTACCCACAAGGGGCCAAACACAGAGAGGACGAACAAGGACAGACAAACGGATTAAGTCGATTACATTGACTCCAGTGCGTAACTGGTACTTAATTTATCGACCCTGAAAGTACGAAAGGCAAAGTCGACCTCGGCGGAATTTGAACTCAGAACATAACGGCAGACAAAATACCTATTTCTTTACTAGCCACAAGGGGCTAAACACAGAGAGGACAAACAAGGACAGACAAACGGATTAAGTCGATTACATTGACTCCAGTGCGTAACTGATACTTAATTTATCGACCCTGAAAGTACGAAAGGCAAAGTCGACCTCAGTGGAATTTGAACTCAGAACGTAACGGCAGTCGAAATACTGCTACGCATTTCGTCCGGCGTGCTATCGCTTCTGCCCGCTCGCCGCCTTCACTGTTTCCTAGTTACCTTTAACAGTTGTATATTTGTGGTATGGAGAACACTCTACTATGTCTCTATTGGTTTGTGTACATCTAACATCAGGTGTCTAGAATGCAAAAAGAGGACAACTGTTACTGGTAGGTTAAACAGGAGGGAAGGCGAAATCATTCTCCTTGTGTTATATGTGATTAGAAATAGGAGCGGCTGTGTGGTAAGTAGCTTGCTTACCAACCCCATAGTTCCGGGTTCAGTCCCAGTGCGTGGCACTTTGGGCAAGTGTCTTCTACTATAGCCTCGGTCCGACCAAAGCCTAGTGAGTGGATTTGGCAGACGGAAACTGAAAGAAGCCTGTCGTATATGTCGTGTATGTATATATATGTATGTGTGTCTATATGTTTGTGTGTCTGCGTTCCCCCCGCCCCAACATC
The DNA here is from genome assembly GCF_006345805.1 of Octopus sinensis. Lineage (NCBI taxonomy): Eukaryota > Metazoa > Mollusca > Cephalopoda > Octopoda > Octopodidae > Octopus > Octopus sinensis. The sequence goes on along the minus strand of NC_042998.1, from coordinate 192,361,542 downwards.
GCTTGCCAACCAATGCTACTGTGTTTACGTCCCCTTAACTTAGCGGTTCAGCAAAAGAGACCGATGGGATAAGTACTGGTCTTACAAAGAATAAGTCCTGGGAGTCGATTTGCTCGACTAAAGGCGGTGCTCCAACATGGCCACAGTCAAATGACGGAAGCAAGAAAAAGAGTAAAGAGTATTTAAGTTATTAATATGAAGGAAAGAGTGAGCGGCATAGCTGAGGGGAACATAAAAGCATACTGGAGTTGAGTGAAGTTTGATGGAAGTGAACATAGTGTTCACTACAACAGAATATTGTGACAGAAAATGTCTGATTTCGAGAATGACTAACAGATGGGGTAGATTATCGAGTCGTGTTTCGTGTTAGACACATTGAAGGCTCTCCTTATGTTTAAAACAGCATTGCCTTTATGTCTAATGTGTAATGTAGGGGAGCAAGGTTTTGGTAGATCTTGTTCTCTGATTGTTGAAAAGGACTCATAATAATGAAGTAGATGATTTGTTTTCCGGTTGTTTCTATAACTTTTCAGACGTTGAGAAATTGAAGACGTTGTAACGAAGTCGACAGAATCAGAGCAGTTAACTTTATTATTTATGAATTGCTCTATCTTACACACTCGTCTCGCATCCATCTTTCACTCTTACTGTATCACACCACAGAAATCTCAGTATTACAAAATCCAGTGTTGAGTTGGAGCGAAAGAGAAGAGCGTCTCCTTAGCGAGTATATTATTGATGATTTTTAGCCCTTGGTGTGTTCAGAATATATATAAATCTATATTGGCATTTCAACCATAATCATTTCATTCTTTGTACATTTGTAGGTATATAACTAGAATTTAATTATTCTGTGTGCATTTTATTTAGAATCGTAGAGTATGGTATAAGCAGTGGTGGGTAGTAGAAAACGGGCCGGTTGGGATTTTGAAAATGACACATAGCGGTTTATGTCCTTACACAAAGGAAATTTACTGGCCTTTCGGTTGCTTTACTCGTATGAGAAACAATATATCCTCTAATTGTCTTTAAGTGGTGCTCTATAGCATCACCAAAATTGCGTGCCAAGCACCAAGTCTCCTTTTCAGGACCAGAAAATGTTTCATATTTCATCAGTTTCCTCCTCTTCAGGACCAAAACTGTTTTATACTTCATAGGTTGCTGGTATTCAACAAAATTTAAGTGGGATCCGTATTGAAGTATTTATTACATATATGGAATGGATTCGAATTTACACATTAATAGTCTTGGCCACATTCAAAAGAAAATCATTCGTCTCACTGGTAAACATTAATTTATCTACATGAAACAACCACTCGCTCAAATAGGCTTCAACTTATAATTCCCACTCTCTTGTCTCGTTATTACCACAGCCTCTGATCTGTTGAACTAGTCTTCATTCAGCTCCATCTTACACACTCATCTCTCATCTATTTGCCAATCGTGCTGCATCTTATCAACAAAGCTTAGTATTAAACACCCACAGTTCTTCTGTTGAATATGACGTCAATGTTATCGTTGCAGAAACCAAATTGAACATGAATCACATCCCACTTACCAGTTTGCAGAACAGCTGCAAAAATTACAACATCTTTATAACTGGTATCAGAATATGATTCTCACCGATTATTCGTTTATTGTAGAGACTCAATGTCAGTGCCACGTTTAGTTCATAATTCATATGGATATTTATTTCAGCATTTTAGTGAAAAATACCGCGATAAGACTTAATGTAATGTATTGTGCCACCGAATTCTTCCCACAAGTTATTATTTTTTTTTGTAGTCTAGGCACAGAGCCTGAAGTGGGCCAGTCGATTAGATCGGCTCCAGTACATAACTGGTACTTAATTTATCGACCTCGAAAGGACGAAAGGTAAAGTCGACCGCGGCGGAATTTGAACTCAGAACGTAAAGACAGACGAAATACCGTTAAACATTTCGCCCGGCGTGCTAACGTTTCGCCTTATTTCCCACAAGTTATTGGTCACACCAAGTATATGGTAGAAGACTTATGTTAAAAAGTGCCATGCAGGGGGATCAGTCTTGGAGCAAGTAGTGGTGAAGCGAAATTCTAAGCCACACACTTATTTTCGCACTCATACACGTGTGCACGCACACATATACCCATATACTCTCTCAAACCAAAATAGACCCGAGTCTATACACTCACAGGAATGTGGTCCCACGCTTACCTGTCTCACATTAAAGAAAAAAAAGCAAAATATAGTAATACATGTGCGGTAATATAGGGTTATATTTAACAGACTTTACTGACAGCCTAGACAACCACAAGGCAACATCGCGCGTGCGCACCCCAGACGCAAACACACGTATACACGTACACACACAATCGCATGCACACATGTTTCTGTGTGTTGTGATTTCTAGGGTGTCTGATGATCCCATATTTATTTATCAAAGTGATTAGCATTTTCCTTTGCCATTATCATGTCCATCATTATATCTATATACAAATGCATGAAAAGGCGGGTGAAATGCGTAGCCGTATTTCGTCTGTCGTTACGTTCCGAGTTCAAATTCCGCCGAGGTCGACTTTGCCTTTCATCCTTTCGAGGTCGATAAATTAAGTACCAGTTGCGCACTGGGGTCGATGTAATCGACTTAATCCGTTTGTCTATCCTTGTTTGTTTTCTCTGTGTTTAGCCCCTTGTGGGTAGTAAAGAAATATATATCTATTTACAAATGCATGAAAAGGCGGGCGAAATGCGTAGCCGTATTTTCTCTGTCGTTACGTTCCGAGTTCAAATTCCACCGAGGTCGACTTTGCCTTTCATCCTTTCGAGGTCGATAAATTAAGTACCGGTTACGCACTGGGGTCGATGTAATTGACTTAATCCCTTTGTTTGTCCATGTTTGTACCCTCTGTGTTTAGCCCCTTGTGGGTAGTAAGGAAATATATATACACATGCATGTGTAGGGCACACTTATACTAACGCACGCGTGTACATATGGTTTTAGCAGTTAAGAAGCAAAAGAAAGCGTGCCATATAATATGATGGTGAGTTTCATTTAAGAAATTTTCGTTCCATATTGAAGATATAACTTCTTAATGAGAGGGAAAAACAGTCTTAACTTCATGAATAGAAATTCGAAAACAAATACCGTTTTTTTTTGGGTGACATTCTCAGTTACAGCTTTTATTAATCTAAGAAATAATGACTTTTTTTCAGTTCTTAATATAAAGCGCTTAAATAATTTTATTCAATAGATATCTTCCAGATATCCTATTGTTATAGATCTATTGCTGAAAAAAAAAAAAGCTGTCTTACAGTGAATCTTGGTTGCCATAAATAATGGAATAAAACACAAAGGTTTGTGTTAATAAGAATATAAAGCAGAGGTCATGAACTCTTGGAAATAGCATTATCGCTGAGAACAAATTTTTTTATAAGTATATTGAATGTAGCGTTAACCTTACAAAAACTGTACTTAGAAAAAAAGGGGTTTTGTTTGTTAATTAAGTCTATTCATATTAGTCAGTGACACACTGAGATTTGAAATTTACTCTCATCCTTTCTGACTGCAGTAGACATGGCAGCAGTATTTTATTGAGATTTTAAACACTTGAAATGGTTTATTTACTTCTTCACTACTGATTATCTTCTCTTGCTATTAATGTTTGAAAGCACGCCATATAATACGTCAAGTTTGTAAATATCACTATGACTTTCCAATACCGCAGAAAAGAAATAAAAAATATCAATTTGGAAAAAAATAACATATGGTATGGCCGACTTTCAAAATACGAATACCAATATGTATTCATATCTTTATGGCATTTAAACCAGGAACGTTGAGTTAAATAAAAGAATGACGCATAGTGTCTTAACATATCTCGAAAGAATTTAGTAACAAATAAAGTAGAATGTAAAATATAGTTTCCTCCATAGTAAACTTTGCTTTTAAATTAGATCCGTAAAGTTCCCGTGAAAGTGTCTTTCAATAAAAAAAATATCAACTGATATTAGTGGGTATTTATTTTATCGATCAATGACATACCACATGACTTGCAGTGTTATTTCTAATTAGTTCAGAATAATCTTACATATGATAAAAGACAATTTGTGTCCTGGTGATCATGCTGGTTGAGAGAAACGAAAACAGCCAACGGAGTAACAGTGAGTGATGGTCAGAGACGTTAAAAACAGGCGACCTGTAGTGAAAGGTTTTACTCCGAAGCCGTTGTACAAATTTTTATCGTAAATAATATTTTCTTCAATAATTTCATACATGTACACACGTGTATGTAAATATATACGAAATAAAATATTGTACTCTTTTCTTTTCAAGACATCGTTCACGTAAAACATATATACATACATAATACGTAGCTACATACATACATACATACATACATACATACATACATACATGCATATGTATATGTTTGCATGTATATGCGTATGTATGAGTGTAAGTATGGATGTATATATATATATATATATATATATATATATATATATATATATATATATATATTATATATATAAGCAGCAAGGATATCCAATGAAGTAGCATGAAAACAATTGTACTACACTACCTTGGATATCCTTGTTGCTTATTTTGATTATAATCACCCCATTTGATTTATATGGATAATACCAAACAAAATTCTGGTGCCTTTAACTTAAGTACCATATTCATCTGAATCCATCTATCTATCTATCTATCTATCTATCTATCTATCTATCTATCTATCTATCTATCTATCTATCTATCTATCTATCTATCTATCTATCTATCTATCTGTCTATCTATCTATCTATCTATCTATCTATCTATCTATCTATCTATCTATCTATCTATCTCTCTCTCTATATATATACATATATATATATTATATATATAGTATAGATATATATTATATATATATGTATTATATATATATATATAGATATATATTATATATATATGTATTATATATAATTATATATATATATATATATATATATATATATATATATATATATTATATATATATATGCGTGAGTGTATGGCTGTGTGGTAAGAAGTTTGGTGCTTATTCACAACTGTAGTCATGGTGCAACTATAATTGATATACTTGATCATCAAGCGAAAACAGTATAGAACGTTACTAACAAACTGGTGATATGACCTGACTCTTGAATCTAATTCCACTGTAAGCAAAATATAAGCAACAGTAATAACACTCCTGCATGACGAATGGATTTCGTTGTTAGGCAGAGTTTGAATTTGATCATAAAAGATTCTTTAGTTTCATAAGTTCGTCAGAGAGGAACGGCTTTCATACGCTTCGAAGGTCTCCAAGATTGGTAAAGAGATGGGAGAAGGCAATACAACCCATGGGTTATCTTCAAACTTAAACTTTGAAACACTAACTATAAAATATTTCTGATGTCAATTAGCTTTTCAAGTAACTTACTGTCTCCTTAGTATAGTAGGTATATTAAATAGCATTTAATACAACTGACTTTTTTGTTTCTCTGCTGGAATGTTCAGGAAATATAATCAGAAAATTTGTTCAAAAGTATTTATTGATACTTTCAACTTGCTGTTGAAGGAACTGAAATATATATATATATAGCGTAGAAGGTATGTTAGATATAATGAATATTGGCAGTCAAAAGAACAGGAAATTCTTAAATTATGTGATGCGAGAAACATAAATTGGACTGCAAGACGATTAGATAAAAATTTGTAGACCGACTGTAGAATTATTGTCTGCGTTTACATAGAATAACTTGGACATCAGGCACAAAATACAAGCATTCTTCAGAAATTCTTCGCCAAGAGACTAATCAGATTTATGAAAATAACGAGAAAATATCTTCAAAATATTACAAAAATAAAAGCGTTTTCATATGATTTCACAATTTTCAATTAAAATGTTTTTCTATTTTTTGTAAACTGTAAATTGAAAATCAGTAAGGCAATATTGAAATGCTGATATTCCTTTGTGTCAAAACCATCGGTTCTTGAAACTCTGTATTTAAGCTCAAAGAGAGAAAAGTAGAGAGAGATAGAAATAGAGAAATATTGGGGAGGTGGTGCAAATTTCTGCTATTTGATAAAAAGTATATCGGTCTCATTGTGTCTCGCATACATCGCCGTTAATATATTTATAAAATTAAATCATCAAATTATTTTGATCACAAATTTTGTTGTCTACTACCAACTCAACATTTGTGGTTCTGGCAGTTTAGATCAGTAGACACAATATACATACATACATACATATATATATATATATATATATATATATATATATATATATATACATACATACATACATACATACATACATAAATACATACATACATACACACTCATATATATTATTGGAATACCTACGTACAAACATACATATTTAGCTAGATGCTAATATACGTACATACAAGTATACATACCTACCTACCTACATATATTCTTACATATGCATGTGTGTGATCACATGTGGAATTTCTGCTACGTGTGTGGTATATTGTGAGTGTAGTGTGTGTGTGTGTATGTCTGTATGCATGTGTCTGTGAGAAAGAGAGAGAAAATAACACAGGAAGTAGCCTGGGATATCATTAGAAGGTCCAATCGTTAATAAATAAAAGGATAATTTATCAATAGAACAAACACACACACACACACACATACACAAGTAGCAGACAAAACTTACATATACAAACATAATTTCTCCCACACACATAAGTCTAAACAGCGAAGCCTGACCACAGAAATGGAAAACTTTAATTGTCTGTCACATCTTGCTGACACTTTTATCGTTCTCAGTTATTTATCTCGGACAAAATCAATAATATATAAATCTAGTAATTCTACAAAGTGCTTTTTCTCATTTTGAACTGAGATATAAAGATGTGTACTTTATTTAGAATTGGATAATTTTATCAGGATTCTTCTTTGTAATGTCGAATAAAAATAAAGATAAAGATATTAATAAGATATTTGATAATTGTTCTAAATATATTATTTCGCAGATATTTCTAAATATATTTCTTGAATATTTCAAAGAATTTGTTGGAATTGCTTTTCTTTCTTTTAAATTGTGTCTTATGGGAATTACAGCAACAAAAATTCAAACTACTATCTAACAATTAACAAACTATTGTATTGGAAATACTGTTCTTTTTTTATTCCCCAGAAAAACAACCAAAAAGCTTCAAAATTCAATAATGATTTTGTGTTTTCGATAATTTCATATATTTATGAAAAATTGCTTCGAAGAAAATGTAATCATCCAGGGAGTCCCGAATGCGAAACAATTTTATTGTTTAGAATCATTGCATATCTTTTACGTCCCTTCCGTTTTTGGTAAAGACTTCAATATGGCAACCTAAAATTTCTTTACGTTTAAAATTTCTGTGTTACTCTCACTAAAAAAAGTAATAACGCATTTATTCTCTTTCAAGCATTCGTAATCAAGAATAGGGCAAATTCACTGCTGTATCTAAAAATAATAAGACTATACTTTCAGTATAAAATGCCTGAGACGGTCACACCATTCCTTATCATTCTGGTAGTTTCAGACATCAAGTTTTGCGGAAAAAATAAATCTATGTGGTTTAACAACTTCAAAAAAATATTTAGCGAGAAATAATCTGTTGATCAATTCTTTCTCTACTACATCTTTGATTCGACCTAGATTCTTCCCGGCAGTTCCGACGGGCGTAAAATATGAGTTTTTATATTTTCCGATCCTCTGCCATTAATCAATGTGTACAGGTCATGTTACATTCTCCATTGCTTTAAAAGTACTAGTGTTCGAGATTACGTTAAAAATATTCTACATGTCTCTCAGCCATCTCACATATCTTTCAATTATTCTGGTTATTATTTTTTTCTGCATCATTTCTCTTAGAAAAATCTAATGATTTGCTACTCCCCCAGTAGGCATGCTGTTTTAGCTGTCTCTGTCCCCGCCTTTTCTCAGACGATGTTACTCTCGTTGACTTAAATGCATGGCATCTCTTTGGCTCTCCCCCACACTCACACCAATGCTGATGATCCAATAGCTGAAACACCATCAAGTTGTATTGATCTACAGTCGTTAATACCCTAACTACCCGGAAAGTGACCGAAATATCGAAAGTCCAGACACTCTTGGACTATCTTTCTCCTTTATACCAGCTTTTACATACATCTCTTCTCATCAGAGAATCTTGTTATTGCAAAATCAAAATCCTTTATCCAATATTCTCATATTCTTGAATCCAAACATTCTATCAGTTTCTCATCAGCAATTCCTTTTCTTCAACACACCTGAGACATCTAATCGGGTGACGCCTGCCATCATCATAATTACACCCATTCATATTGCGTTGTTAATTAAAATAAAGACGAAGAGTACTTTCTGCCAAGAAAGAAAAAACGAATTTACCCATTTTTACCAGTTCAAATGCCGTTAAATAAAACCAAACACTGTGATGGATAGCATCTGAAAAATATTGGGAAAGCACTCAAATATTTCTCTTCAAACAGATCTTAGCTCAACTGTATATTCGTCGTTGCTGTCGTATTGTGTAACCTTTGATTAAACCTGGTCAGACATATGATAAAATATATTGCAAATTTCAACATCCTGTCCTGTCAGGGGTTAACTAGAACTATTTTATCTATTTTTCGGCCTGTCATTATCTAAGCAGACAACTGTGACTTGAAGGGGTTTTAGCGCTATTTCTATTAGATCAAGTATTCATGTAGAGGATTCCTGCGGAAAGTGAAACATCAACTTTATTGTGCTTACAAGTGTGGGAGATCCCGGAGAAGAACAAGACTGCTACTCCGCATCGTAAGTGACAAAATCATATATATTGCGAATATTATCG
>NC_042998.1:192337703-192347703 GCF_006345805.1 Octopus sinensis | reverse complement strand
TGTGAGAGGAATCGAAGGAGAAAAACAACGTAAAAAAGTTGGACAAATCATTAATGAAAATCTATACCGAAAATATAACAAACCTAAACGACTTCATATACGGTGCAGCATATGTTGCTCTAGAAAAACATAGTGGAAGCACTCCGTCGGTTACGACGACGAGGGTTCCGGTTGATCCGAATCAACGGAACAGCCTGCTCGTGAAATTAACGTGTAAGTGGCTGAGCACTCCACAGAAACGTGTACCCTTAACGTAGTTCTCGGGGATATTCAGCGTGACACAGAGAGTGACAAGGCCGGCCCTTTGAAACACAGGTACAACAGAAACAGAAGTAAGAGTGAGAGAAAGTTGTGGTGAAAGAGTACAGCAGGGATCACCACCATCCCCTGCCGGAGCCTCGTGGAACTTTAGGTGTTTTCGCTCAATAAACACTCACAACGCCCGGTCTGGGAATCGAAACCGCGATCCTACGACCGCGAGTCCGCTGCCCTAACCACTGGGCCATTGCGCCTCCACAGAAAAACATAGTACCCATGGTGGAAATGAAGGACGTGGAAATCAATTTGAACAACTTAACAGAAATTTTGAAACGACAAATGTAATTAAAAAATGATGAAAGAAAGACGCAGAAATGAGCTTCGAAGAAAGTAAATAAGCAACAGGGGATTACAGGTTGCTAATGAATGGAATTGATACAAATTAAGGTGATGAAAAAAAATATAAAATTAGATACCAACAAAGAATTAACTAAAGATCAAAACAGACTCTTTAAAAACATATAACGAAATCTCACCAACAGCTAAACAATGAAAATGAACGCCTAGGGAATACTGAGCCTAGTGCTGAAGCAGCAAGAAACGTTTGGTCAGATATTTGGAAAAAGGTTCAATAGGGAAGCGGACTGGTTGCAGAAAGTTACAAGTAAACCAGAAATATATTGAAGGAAGAGAATACAAATATTACAGATGAGAAAGTGATAAACATACTTAAGAAAACATCAAGTTGGAGGAACGCACCTGGAGCAGATGGTGTTCTGGGATTTTAACTTAAAAAAACCTCTCTTTATGGACATCTATAAACAACTGTGTCATACTAACTGTATCGAAAATGGATCACCATTATGGAATGACTAAAGGAAAAACAGTGCCAATATAAAAGGACAAAGAGACAAAGACGAAGGGAGGGAAAGTAATTATAAGCCTATAATATGCTTACAATTACACGGGGAATTATTCACTAGCTTCATGGCAGCTGAAGTATATAGCGTCCAGGAGAATGGGAAACTATAACCAGAGGAACAAAAGGGGTGCAAAAAGAAGTCAAAAGGAACTGTTGATCTGCTGTATATCGATAGTATGGTAACAAATAAGAAAGAAGCACTTACAAGAAAGCCTACGATGATGTTCCACACGTTTGACCCTTAGAGTGTCTGAGTACACTCAGGATCAATGAGAGGAGTAAATATTTTTTTTAGAAAAGGCAATGAAATCATGGGAAATAACAATAAATTTTGGAAATTTGTTGGGGAATATTTCAAGGAGACTCACTCCATTACTTTTCGTCATTACATTAACTACCCTGGCATACAGATTGAGAAAATACAGGACTGCCTATAATTTTGCCAAAACCAGGTTGACAATATATCACATACTATTTATGAACGATCTCAAACTGGTGTATGGAAAACTAAACTGACATACATTTTCTTATACAAAGAGTGAGAATACGAAGCAGGGACATTGGTATGCAAATAAGTGCGTTGTTTTAATTATGAAGAAACTCCGCAATATGAAATACTTCTGAGCTTTCGAATTCAATCATCTGTAATACCTTCCGCAACGTGAAATGTCGAAATGAGGCGGAGACCATTTTACAGTCAATGTTCTCTTATTTTCTCTGGCATGAGGGGCCCTGGCATTAGATATCTTGTTCTTCGGGCCTTCTACTTACGAAACCCCATATGATCTTCCAAGAACTGTTCTTCATTTGTCGGTTTGGTCCTTTTCAGTCGAGTTCTCAGCATGTTCCTGATGACGTGGGTTGCGAGGAGTAATGTATTGTGCTCTCAGTAATAAGTTGTACCTGCAACCGCAGTAAGTGCAACGAAGACTGTTCATATTCGTCTGCAACCATTCACCCATTCTACAGATACTGTTACACAGCTTGGTGAAAAACTGCATCATGGTCATCGGCACTTATGGTCTGGTTGTAAGGTAGGTGTTGCATCGTATCTTTCACTTGGATTTTACGGTTACTGTCATTATTATTGTCGCCTTTTGATTTATCGACGATCTGGTTAGAGTCTGGTAGGTGCAAGCATACCCATGTGATCAAAAAGTTCGATTGTCAGAAACAGTCCAGGAATCAATTCCATTGTGCAATATCTTGAACAGGTGTCTTCTATTCTATTTTCAGCTTACTGTCAATGAGGAAGTGGTTAAACAGAAATTCTAGGGAGTTCTTTCTCTTATATGTATAGTTAATCCAAACATGAAAACACAAAAAGAAAACACAACAACACGAGGACGTGGAACAAGTATAGTGTTATTGGACGCTCAGGAAAGGAAAGACAGAAGGAGGATTTAACGTTTCGAGCGGAGCTCTTCGTCAGAAACATAGGAAAAGGAAAGATCCAAGGAAGGGAAGACGGTGGAAAAAAACTCGTCAACAATACACACGCGGTCGTGCAAGTGTGTGCGTGTGTATAAATCTGTAAAACAAGTACCACGCTTATGCAAGTGCAGGGTTTTGGTATGATTGGCTAAAAACTCTTAAAGAAGGTTTCAGTACCTAACAAAATGATACTGTAATAATAGTTTTACCTTTACATCCTTCTTTCTTCATTCCTCTGTGTAAATTATATAATAAAACAGGCAGAAAATAATCCCCACTAGAAATTGATTAATTTAAAAAACATAAAAAACTATTTCTAGTTGGCAACGTTTCTTTGTCACTGTTCACTTAACGTTGAATCTCATACTAACTTGACACTGATGAAGTTTTTATTTTCCCATATTTAAAATAAAAAGAGAGAGAAAATGTCTGTAGAAAGTAAAATACTGTAATTTATCAAAACATATTAACCCATTTCCGTTGGAATGGTAAACCTGAAAAGAATAGTAAAAATAAATAGGAAAGCAAAGTCAAGAATATATGGAAAATTATTCAGGAATACTGCACTGAAGTGCTGTGATTTTCTCCTCAAAACACTCCTCGTAAAGTAACAGAATAATGGAGTATCTAACCAGGTTACTGTTGCTTTTCTTTTAACCGTAAAATGCCATGAGTAAGATTGACATTAATCTTCTGTTTATTCACTTCCTTTTTTTTTTTTAATTTAAGCAAAGAATGAAGTTGATAACAAACAGGGAACTGTCGAGACTGGCAACTTTAGACTACGGACCAACTTTCCTGTCAAACACGCTTTTATTGATTACAGATTCGACAAGTTAGTTGGCAGCTGGTGGATCAACCATAATCAAAGTTCAATAAAAAGTGGCAGACTTGCAAGAGAGGTTTCTGCAATCGATGATAATGTAGCTGCTACAACTGACAGTTTTCCCCCGCTAACGGTAACACTGATGCTTTTTAGTTTCAGCCATTACATAGCCAGGCTGGAATACAATTATTTTATTTTCTGAAAAGTGAGATATTTTGATAGGTTTGTCAATCATAAGTAACCTCTATCAGCAAGTGAAATTTGATCTCCACTTGAAAAATGAAATTAGGGATCTCAGAAGAAACACACAGAAACTAACCAGCATGCATACGCACATTCATTCATAAACGTGTTAATGAACTAACCGTTTAGGAATACTTTAAATACAACATCACTGAACGTATGGCGACAAATTGAATGAAAGCTAATGAGGCTAAGAAGGATTTTAAAGAACTTTGCTGGATTGACACTTAAGTGACAAATTGATTTCCGTCGACATTCATGAGCTATGAATTAGCCATTAAACGCTTTCATAACCATACTAACAAACATATCTTGCCGAAGGAGGCTTCAATAGACGAGTTACTGGTTGAACGTTATTTGATTGAAGCAACGAAACTTGCTGAAATTACAAAGATAAAGAAGCAAGTATCTAGGAATAATGAAATAACATATTTGTTATTAGTTTAAATAGATGGACACTGAAAACAGAAAAGCAATCAAAACCTAGATACTCGATATTCAAAATGAAGCTACAGTTATTTTGGAATAGCAAAATCATTAGAACGTAGAAGAAAATACATACTGAATGACCAAAGGTAATTAATATTTTTATTTCGAGCCAATGAAGCAGCTTCTGAACTGTCGCACGAGTTGCTAGAAGTAGTAAACAAATCACTCGTAAACCACACCTTACTGTTTTCTTTTTGTGAAGGACCCATTTAGACAATATAGTCCTATAAGCTCAAAAGAGTACTGGATCATGACAACTGGAATACCTTTGATCAAGGGATTGCCTGATCAGGATTAACCTGGAACGAAACACCTAAAACACAAAAACAGAATCACCAGTAGTTTCTTTATTTCCCGTACAAAATTTTATAGAAAATGTCAGATATCCTGCATCTGAGTTTATAAAATTCTCTCATACTTCATGAAGTGACAAAAACAATCAACCTATATATTATGATATTACATTTTAAAGCTATCATCTTAAAAGTAGTAATCTTTAAAACAATTGCATTAAGAATAAGTATAAAACCTTTTTTTCTTCAGCATCAATAGAAACGTCATCCATCAACAGTTGGTATACACAAACAGGTCTCACGTTAAGACATTAAGATCCTCGTCTGCCACAGGAATGGCGAGATGAACTTATGTACGTTACTATTAAGTTTTGTTTAGTTTTCTTCATTACCTATGAATATTACTGAATTACTGGCCTTCATTTCTGTTATTATTATAAGATTATATTCTTTGTAAAGTTAAATGGTGATCTCATAAATAAATTAGTACCCATATTTACAGAGAAAAAAGCACCAACCACACACAATATAGTATAATCAAATAAAGTGATTATAATCAATTATATATATATATATATATATATATGCAAGGATGACACAAATTCGTGAAGCGTTCCATATTTTTTAAAGGCGGTGCTCCAGCATGGCTGCAGTCAATTGACTGAAACAAGTAAAAGAGTAAAAGAGTGTATATATATATATATAGTGTAATAAATAAAATATATGCATACATACAAACATATATGTACGTACCGACATCTACATGTATATATACATGCATATATAAATAATACATGTAGATGTCGGTACGTACATATATGTTTGTATGTATGCATATATTTTATTTATTACACTATTGTCTGACAGCGCTTCGCGTCGAGTTCGTTTGAATTTTCGATTTTTCAAATTCTCACTTCGTTCCGTCTCTTTCCTCCCAGTTTGTTTTACAGTTTATATATATATATATATATATATATATATATATATATATATATATATATATTTAGCGAGAGAGAGAGAGAGAGAGAGAGAGAGAGAGAGAGAGAGAGAGAGGAGAGAGAGAGAGAGAGAGAGAGAGAGAGTGTGTGTGTATATATATATATATATATATGTAAAAGAGTGTATGTATATAAATAAATAATACATACATACATACATATATGGTAATAGGTAAGTACCATCCACAGGAACTTAGTAGGCTTCGAGAATTTATGCCGCTACTACAGATGACAATAGGTGGACAATATATGATAAAACATCCACAGCACGAATGGCAAGTTGAAAGAAGAAAATGAAAAAACAAATCAAAATCAAATGACCAACGAAAGCATTATTTAGAGGGTAGGTCGACATAAAAAGAAAATTAGGTGAGTGAGTTTGCAGATGTAATTAAGTGGAAGGGAAAAGAACGCTTGTTCGAGGAGAAAAGGAGATGGGGAGGCCTGGTAATAAATTCCTTTACCCAAGGGAGTCGAAGAGATAGCAAGAGATAAAGAACTGAACAGCATAGACAAATTATTGGGACTGATAAAGGGGTAACAGTCAACAAAGAAGTAATAAAATTCACAACACAATTTGGGTGAAAAAAGGACACGCATGCACATCGCTTTGATAAGGAATACTCTAGCAAAAATATTAATTCTAACAAGTACCAAAAGCATAAATTCTTAAAGTTAAAAATGACGTAAGATTTGCTCGATTTCTTAATTAAATAAATCCAGTGTTACGTTCAATATACAATTATTTGGATATATTGTAAATAATTAAATGAATTATGCTATTATTAATGTGTATACAACTATTTCATATTAAACTAATATTGAAATATTTCGTTTTTGGATTTGGTTTGCAAGATTCTTTATTTGAGTTCGTGTGTTGAAGCATATTCAGTTGTATCTGGGGAGAGTCATTTTCTTTTTTGTGCCTTATAATCTAACACACTCACCGGTAAAATTTCCACTCATTTCTTATTTTTATTTTCCTAAAATTTTCTTTGGCGTCTTGCAACCTTTTCAATAGTCTTGACTCTCAATAGTCAAGACTATTGAAAAAGTTGCAAGACGCCAAAGAAAATTTTAGGAAAATAAAAATAAGAAATAAGTGGAAATTTTACCGGTGAGTGTGTTAGATTATAAGGCACAAAAAGAAAATGACTCTCCCCAGCCACAACAGAATATTGAAACAATTTCATTCAATTCTTTCCTCTTGTACTAGATATACTTATAGTTCAAGTGGAACACACACGGCTTTTGGAGGAATTGTGAAGACTAAGTACAGAACAATTTTTTTCCAGCACCCAGTACGAAGAATAATTCCAAAAGCATAAAACAGAAAAATAAAACAAAAGAAACTACAAAATAAAGATCCAATAGCATTTAAGGTAAACGATGAGTAAATAATAAACATTGGCGGTGCCCCAGCATGGCCACAGCTCGTGAGCTGAAACTAGATAAAATAAAAATAAAATAAATAACTATATAAATTTAGTAAACAATGTTATGCCATCAGGAACGCAAGCAGAAGTATAAATACTTATTTCTACTATAGACTCGAGGACTGAAATTTTGTGCTGACGGATTAGTCGATCAAAGTACATGACTAGTACATTATTTCACTGAGCCGGAAAAGCTGTGAGTGAAAAACTGGGAGGGGGGAACCTCTGCCTCAAAAACCTCAAAGTTGGGTAAAGTTTTCATGCTTTGATTTGTAAACTACGATAAGAATAACACAGGTCAACAAAGAATTTGTCCCAAGAAAAAGAATACCTGTATCTTATATGTTTTTGCGAAATGTTCTTAATTAGCAACGCGCCTTTAATTATTAATTCTGAATTACTGATTATATTTGCACTAATTAATCTTGGGAGAAATCGCATTAATTTGCAATAAAAATACTTTTAAAAAAATGAAGTTAATAAGGAATGTTTTAAGACCCCAAATGTTGGAAGAAATACACACACACACACGCACGTATACACACACACACACATATACACATGCACACACGCACACATATTTCCAAACTTAATTTCTCGGTTGGGCGGGAAATTATTGTTTTGGATCGAAGAAAGAAAAAGTGGAGAGGAGAGGTTACTCTTAGGTTTGTTCGATTTTCACTCACGCGCGATAAAGAAAATTATATTTTAAGAACTTATAATTAATACCATGAACAATACACACACACACACACACACCAAATCGAGAGTAACCTTGGTATTTAATATATGTAACGATACAGTTATAAGGACTACCAGGGTACCAGAAAACCTACAAAGTGTAGAAATATATTAATGTACCCCGAAATTATATAAAACAACATACATGCAGACACACACCTATACTTCGTGTAAGTTTATGCTCGATATAACCGGCGTGGATAACCAGTGAAGTCGTGTGTCACCCTGGTAATTAATATATATAACAATACAATTATAGGCGGTTTTACGTTTGCCACAATGATATATACCACCAGGGTGTCACAAAGCTTATTGAATATAAGATAGCTGTTTTTTTTCCTGAGATGTATGTTAAACAACACGCAGACGTTTGTACTTCATGCAAGTTTGTGCTCGAAGGGAGCCAACTTAATATTTAAAATACTAAAACACAGAAAAAAAGCACATAAAAATATTGACACACAGAAGCACAGAAAAATATGTAATATATTAACACAGAAAAAATTAAAACAAAACACGCAGATGAAAAGAATCTCGTGGTGTGAAGAATTAAGTGTGAAAAATCAATATAGACAACAGCGGCACAGACAACAGTGAACCACAGATCAGCGTGTGGTTGTCATGGTAACAAGCTGCTAATGCCAAGCTATATGTTGATTAGCTAAAATTACCCAAATTTCCCAACTTTAATGCCAAATAACATCAGATTCTTTAATTTACGAGGTCGTGATCGAAATTCAGAGTTGCATCGGTGCACCAAAATTGAAAGCGATCTGAGCAAAATTAAGTGGGGTTCATTTTGCGAATGAGAAGGACTAGATCCCACTCGGGGGTATTTGAACTCGCAACGGAATGAGAAGGAAGAAATGCATTTTGTTCGAATTGCTAACCACTCTGTCAGGTCGTCGCCTTTTAATACTGATTTCCAGTATAGCTACAAGGCCTCAAAGTTTTCAGAGTCAGGCCAATTACATCGACCTCAGTGCTCAATCCCAAAAGGATGAATGGCAAAATCGATCTCAGCAGCACTTGAACTTAGAATGTTAAGAACCGGAATACATGCCGCAAAACATTTTGTCCGGCGCGGTAATGATTCTGCTAACCCGTCGCTTTCAGAATTATAAGTAATCAATTCTACTCCAGGCACAAGGCCTGGAAATTTTGGGGGAAGGGGACAGTCGATTAGATCGACCCCAGTACGCAACAACTACTTAATTTATCGACCCCGAAAGGCGAAGTCGACCTCAGCGGAATTTGAACTCAGAGCGTAAAGACAAACGAAATACATATTTCTTTACTACCCACAAGGGGCTAAACACAGAGAGGAAAAACAAGGACAGACAAACGGATTAAGTCGATTATATTGATCCCAGTGCGCAACTGGTACTTAATTTATCGACCCCCGAAAGTATGAAAGGCAAAGTCGACCTCGGCGGAATTTGAACTCAGAACGTAGCGGCAGACGAAATACCTATTTCTTTATTACCCACAAGGGGCTAAACACAGAAAGGACAAACAAGGACAGACAAACGGATTAAGTCGATTATACTGACCCAGTGCGTAAATTGGTACTTATTTAATCGACCCAGGAAGGATGAAAGGCAAAGTCGACCTCGGCGGAATTTGAACTCAGAACGTAACGGCAGATGAAATACCTATTTCTTTATTACCCACAAGGGGCTAAACACAGAGGATAAACAGGGACAGTGCGTAACTGGTACTTATTTAATCGACCCCAAAAGGATGAAAGGCAAAGTCGACCTCGGCGGAATTTGAACTCAGAACGTAACGGCAGACGAAAAACCTCTAAGCATTTCGCCCGGCGTGCTAACGGTTCTGCCAGCTCATCGCCATAGAATTATAAATAATGCAAGAAGAATGTTATAAATTAAGAACTCATTGAATAAACAAGCGTGGTGATTGTCCCATAGCATTCGTGAATAACCGAATTAGCGGTAAAAGGGGTTTTCAAAATTATGGTCTTCCTGAAGCAAAAAGAAACTGTTATTGAAAAATTTCACGAACGAAAAGAAATAAAAAATTAAGAAATTTTGAATAATAAAGAGAAGAAAATTCGAGGAACACATTGACGATCTGTGTTTTTATTTTAAAATGAAGAGATTTCAAATAATTGGCGTGAAAGGTAGCTGCTAAACTCAAACTGTTGGAGTTTAGCTGTCCAAAATCTGGACAGATATTAGCAATAAAAGTCTAGAAAACTATTAATGACAATTTTATGATTTAATAGAAAATGCATGAAAGATTCAAAAAGCTGTCACAAAATCGTGGAATAGTGCTTATGTTTCAGAAAAATCAATAAATTTGAAATAAAGATACAGATTATATCAACCAAGAAAAAT
>NC_042998.1:192325203-192335203 GCF_006345805.1 Octopus sinensis | reverse complement strand
TCTATGATGATTTGTATGAAACCAGGTATTCATATAACAAGGCGGCGAGCTGGCTAAATCGTTAGCACGCAGGGCTAAATGCTTAGCGTTATTTCGCCGCTACGTTCTGAGTTCAAATTCCGCCGAGGTCGACTTTGCCTTTCATCCTTTCGGGGTCGATTAAATAAGAACCAGTTACGCACTGGGGTCGATATAATAGACTTAATCCGTTTGTCTGTCCTTGTTTGTCCTCTCTGGGTTTAACCCCTTGTGGGTAGTAAAGAAATAGGTATTTCGTCTGCCGCTACGTTCTGAGTTCAAATTCCGCCGAGGTCTACTTTGCCTTTCATCCTTTCGGGGTCGATTAAATAAGTACCAGTTACGCTGTTACGCAGTTACGCGCTGGGATCGATATAATCGACATAATCCATTTGTCTGTTCTTGTTTGTCCTCTCTGTGTTTAGCTCCTTTGTGGATAGTAAAGAAATAGATATTCATATAACATTTCAATACTCTGAGAACTCTTGGAAATATTGTTAGAGATACAATGATTACATAAAGGGTCCAACTAATAGAATTTACTGATACACGGAACAGTATGCTTTTATTCTTCAGTTTCTGTACAGAAATGCTGAAATACCAACAGGTGTCGAATTATCACCAGATCTTGAATGCTTGAAAGGAAATACCTATCTTGGAAGGATTTAATAAAAAAAAAAAGTTATATAAATTATGTTATCCAACATCACAAACGTTATTTCGTTTATTTGAAATTATCTCTTCTTAACACTATATTTGTTTACAAATTGACTGCAATAGGTTGTTGACTTATTGGTGGCACTTTTGCTATCTCTCTCTCGTCTTGATTTTTTTACCACAAGCTGTGTAATACTTTCATTGCAGTATAAATACCACCGTAATCTACGGAAATTTCTGGATATCAAATATGCTTACTATACAGCCTTTCTTTCCCTGATAAAGCTACTGTTTGTGCTTCTTGGAAAGGAGCCCTTCTTTCATAATTCTAATTCAATTCCTTAACTTTCATTATCCCCTCAACTACTTAAAACGGCAGATAATGGAAATGTTGGTTCTAGTTTACAATTACTTAATTCCGAGATGAGCACTCACAATGCTTAAGTAGGAAGTCATTTTGCTCCCCAATGAAACTTAGTTTCATATCTTTACATTAGTTTCCCAGCCATCTGTGTGTGTGTGTCTGTCTATCTATCTATCTATCTATCTATCTATCTATCTATCTATCTATCTATCTATCTATCTATCTATCTATCTATCTATCTATCTATATATATATATATGTATAGGACACTTGCTGCTTTATGATCCTCGATTTAATTTCGTTTGGGGTTCTTTCATTCTTAAGGCGTCAAATGTAGCTAGCCAGGGACGTGACGTAATGTCTTTCCGGAACCCTAAAAGAGGGCCTGTGGTTGTACAGGCGCTGCTTAAAGGCAGTTCCGGCTGACCCGACATATTTCTGAACTTGCCCATAAAACGCCAACAGAGGCTGGTTGCTCATGCAGGGAGTACAATGGTTAACCAGTGGGGGACAACTGCGAGGCTGAGAGGATCGTATTCGAGGCTGTAGTTGTATCCAGTCATAACATCCGGAGTAATAGCAGCAGCAGGTCATCCAACAACATCGATGACAATGGTGGAGGCGGCAGCGACGGCAACGTATGAAGCGGCAGAAACACCAGCACCGGCAGCAACGACCGCAGCACCAACACCAGCACTACGGCCGGGGATGACCACACCAGTACCAGCAGCACCAGCAAAGCTACCAATCCCACGCCCAGCATTAGCAGCGACGGCAGCCACAACACCATCGGCAACAGCACCAGCAATACTAGCATTACGGCGGGGGATGACTACTGAAACGGCATCAACTACAATGATATCACCAGACCCACGCTCCGTAATAACAACGCCGATGACAGCTCTAACGACAGTAGCGGTAACAACAACAATTTCAGGGTCGGAGCCAACAGAAGATACAGCAGAGACGTGATCATAACTAGCACACACGTTTGGAGATATATCGGGTCAACCGGAACTGCCTTTAAGCAGCGCCTGTACAACCACACGTCCTCTTTTAGGCTTCCGGAAAGACATTACGTCACGTCCCTGGCTAGCTACATGTGATGCCTTAAGAATGAAGGAATCCCATACTAAATTAAATCGAGGATCATAGAGCAGCCAGGGTCCTATATAAACGGAAGCGGATGATGCAAGCTTTGCATAGCAATGATACTCTGGACTAAGAATTTTTCTTAAACTCAAGACATGTGATCTATTCTCTCTACTTTTCTGTTGTAAATAACTGCATTTACTCGTATACCATGCGATTTCCAATATAATAATCTGCCTTACTTTTCGTACTAATGATTTGTAAGTATATGGTATTTCGTTATGCAACCATAATATACTATAATGTATATTAAACCTTTTGTAGAAGTTAATACCACATTCTACTGTGTTAGCATTGCGCTTTACATTATTTGTTAAGGTTATTTCTATAGATATTTCATAGAAATTATAGCGAGCTCTGATTGTTGCTACTACGTTTCGTATACGATACGTCAGATGTAAACAAACAATGAGATCGAAGAAGAAAAATGGGTAATGAGCGTGTATGCCATATTTTGGGGATTTTTCCCTTCATCAGTACCCATCTAACCCATTAATCATCCTCAAACACTTACTTAAATAGCCACCACATAGCGGTGTAAAAGTGATTGGAAATACCAATTTACATATTAGACTCATTCCTGGAAGTCGGTACGTAAATACAAATGATTTGTAGTTTGGCGACTATAATATACTATATTAAAGTATATTAAAGTATATCAAATAACTTTACACTGCTATATATAGTTGCTATTTAAGCAATATGTTCGAGGATGATTAGTGAATTATATGGGTGCTGACGAAGGGGCAAAACCCCCTAAAATATGGCACATACGCCCATTACCCATTTTTCATCTTCGATCTCATTGTTTACATATGACGTCTCGTATACGAAACGTAGAAGCAAAAATCAATGTTGGCTATAATTTTTATAGAATATCTGTAGAAATAAATAACCTTAATTTATTTTTCGCAATATATTTTACCCTCTTGTCTTTTATTGTTTCACACACTTGTATATAGCTACCAACCAATTTTGATTGAATGTTTTGTATTAAGTTCGTCTCCCCGCCGCATTATGCACGAAAAAAGTGGTAAATTTAAATGGAGTATACAATCAATTTATCATTAAAAAAAAAAAATCCTACAGAAATTCTGCTCGGTTAAGAAGTCAAATATATTTTCTATTTTTTCTTGTCTAGTCTTATTAATTCTTCTTTTTTTTGAAGTATTTTATTTTTATCTTCGTTTCACTTTGAAAGTAAATTCTAGTCATCCAGTACTGGCAAGGAAATGAAGCTAATACTATGTACAATCATATAAAAAATCTAGTCAATAATAAAAAAAATAAAAGATTTCTTCAATACTAAAAATAAAAGATACAAGTCATAAGTTTATATATGATATCTATTAAGTTGGCCAGAAAGTTCGTTCGCTTTTTAAAGCAAAAATAAGACGTAAGTTTTAACCCTTAAGCATTTAAACCGGCCATATCCGGCCAAAAGTATTCTGCCTGTTTTATGTTCAAACTGGCCAGATCTGGCCTCGCACACCAACCCTACAACATCATCTTAAAAATTAACAGCTACCTCATCAAAATCTCATAGCTACAAGATAAGGCATGATTAGTTCAAAACAATGTGGATGAAAAAGCTTTAATTATGGCAGAATAATGTGAACACTAAAGGGTTAAACAGAAAGCAATTTATTCAATCAAAGATATAATACTCTTTAATTCCAGTATATTCTACTATTTCGTGGGCAGATACATTATTCTCTGCTCAAAGAATTTCGCATGTTTTCTGCTTTCATCGGAAAAAGTCTTGCATATGAAATTGTTACATCCTCTTCAGAGTTGAAGGTCAGTCCTTTCGTTAGATGAATTTTGAAGAGACCAGACCAGATGGAAATCTGAAAGTGGAAAGGTCGGGCGAATTACGAGGGTCCGGCAAAACTTCCCTTGTAAATCTAGACGCATCTGCAAAAAAGTGTGCAGTATGTCGTGAGGTAAGATAATGATCTTACAATTAGCAAGTGCCAGATGCTTCTGATGGATCGATGCGTTTAATTTGTTCTGCGTTTAATTTCTCCTAATTCATGGTCCTTTCCGTGGAAATAAGCTGGTAAAAGACTACACATTTCCAGTCCCACCAAATTTAAAGTATAACCTTCTACAGGTGAAACCCTACTGCGAAGATAGTTGGTGGTCGTTCTCCGCCCTTCCATCACGATCGTTTACGATTCATACAATCATTCAATGCGTGGGCTAAGACTGCGCGCCTTCATTGGTCAGTTAAAGTTGAGACAGTGTCACGTGACAACTTGCTGAGGCTGCCTGCTGGAGTCTGCCAGCAGGTACTTAAAGGGAAAAATTTGACAAGTTAGTCAGTCGCCCGCTGACACTCGTTGACGCTACATCGAAGAGGCCAGGGAACAGAAGAAAGAAGAAAGAAGACATGCACCCAACACCAGACCTGAAGAAATCTCTGAAGGGGGGGGGGACGTCAAACGGTAGAGGAGTAGGGACCGAAACCGGACGTGGTTCCTCCTGACGATGTCTTGAGCTAACTGAATTCTATAAAGGAGCTGTTGTGGGAGCAGACCACGAAACACGGTTGAAATCCATCCTATCATAAAGGGTCCATTTTTCTCTCCATGACACCATTCTTCTCAAAAAGCGATGTTATCTTCACATTTCTGCAACAAACCGTAGATGAGAATCCATTGGGCAAGTTTAATCTCGCTCAGTTGATTTGAGGCTCAAGCGTCGAATCTGCTGACGCAACCAAGTTCATGCAAATGGTTTTCAATACTCGACTTGGATATTTGGAGAATATCTGGTTATACAATAGGGGTTAGAGTCACTGTTAATTTCAGTTGGTCGACCAGAGCAAAGAACATCTTGAACTCAAAATTCTCCAAGAGATATCTTTAAAGTCACTTCTGGCATACACATTCCGTAACAGCATCCTCTCTGCACTCAGCATATATCTTCATAAAGTTTTCCCGCTTTCTTGCTCTTTTTCAAATAAAAGTAAAGCATGAGGTACCAATAATGTTCGTTTTGGTTTGCCATTTTCAATGTGTTCCCAAGATGCAAAATACAACCTGTCTCGCTACAAATTTGAGTCAAACTACGTTCACGTGCCAAGTATCGAGCGAGTACGCGTGCACAAGGTACAGACTAAAGTTAGCTGCTGATTAGAGTGCTTAACATTTAGTGTCGGGAAAACCCGATCGGACATTTTGGCCAATCCATTATTAACTAGTATTGATATCATTATATAATTTATATAAAGTGAGAAGAAGCCCAGCGTGTATGTATGTATATATGTATATAAGTATGTATGTAGGTATGTATGTATGTATGTATGTATGCATGCATGTATGCATGCATATATGTATTATGTATGTATGAATATATGTATGTATGTATGTATGTATGTATGTATGTATGAATATATGTATGTACGTATGTATATATGTATGTATGTTTATTTGTTTGTTTGTTTGTTTGTATGTATGTATGTATGTATGTATGTATGTATGACTACAACTATATTCAGGCCACGACAGAAAGACAGGATGTTCTTGAAGCCGAAGAGTTTTAATTTACGGAGACAGCATTTACATATCGCATGAGGAAACACAGCTAGATCTCATAATGCAGGGAAACAGTCGCATAATCAAGTACAAGCACACATGGAGAACTACGTTGCGTGGAAACAATTGTAGTGATTAAAAAATAAATGTTCAACCGTGCCTCTTCTTTTTGACTCCAATGTTTTCAATTATCTATTCATACACTACATATGCCCAAACGCAAACTGGAATTACGTATATTATTACTATTGGATAGCACAGCGTAAATCTTTTTACTTTACTCTACAACGTTCTTACCAGAATATACCATAAGTATATAAATACATACACACACTCACATACATACATACATACATACATACATATATATATATATATGTGTGTGTGTGTGTGTGTGTGTGTATTAAAAGAAGCCAAAGGAATAAATGATTATCTTACGAGCTCCATTGAAGTTCATAAGATAATTGTTTATTGTCGTTTCTTTTCTTGTTACCGCTCTGTACCCGAATATATATGCACACACACACACACACACACACACACACACACACACACACACACACACCACACACACACATATATATATCGGTCGCGCTCACCGAACCCCTATGTGTGTACGTCTTTGTGCTTTTGCTTGTTCATTACCTGACAGGTGTTTGTTTATATCTACGTCATATAGCATTTCGGCAAAAGAAACCGATAGAATATGTACGGGGAGGGGACGATTCGTGCGACCAAAGCTTCAAGACGGTGCCCCAACGCGAACGTAGTCCAATGACTGAAACAAGTAAAAGATAAAATACGTATCTAGTGATTTCACGATTTCAATGGAATTGGTACAGATAGTGGAATATAAAATTATGTACTAAAACTGATACTGCTAAATGAGTAGAAAAATATAAATCCCAGCAACCAACGCTGATCTATCGGAACTATTAGTAGCAATGTCATTCCTGGCATCTTTATTTAAAGCACTAAAATAAAAATAGATCCCGCTGTTGTGAATTATCAGAGTGGCACAAAACCTAGCCAGATAACAAAAACGTCTCGTGTTTATCAGTACGCTATATCGTGAATATGATGGCAAGATCGCGCCCCAAATTCCGGACCTAGATTTCTAACGAAATATATGATAACACGAATAATAGATGAAATCGTATTATTTTGGTGCTATAAAATAAGGTCGTATAAATTAAGAGCATTTCAAGAAATAATCATGTAGCTTAATGTTAAGACATTACAGATCATTGAAGTCATATTTTGGGTGGTTTATTTCATCCATACAATCTTTTAGTGATAGCAATAAAACAACACGTTGGAAATATTTAAAGTATTTTACGAGATTTATATTTCTTTCGTTGATCGTTGCTGGAAGATATCGTACTATTGATTTTTTTGAAGAGAACAATATAACATTGTTGTACAAAGTAATACTAACGGTCGATTTACCACTTCAATTTTAATAATCTGCCTCTCCGGCCACACGTGTGTACATACACATAGATACATACATACATACATACATACATCCATACATATATATATATATATATATATATATATATATATATATATATATATATATATACACATATATATATATATACATATATATATACATATAGATATATATATACATATATACATATATATACATATATATATATATATATATGTATGTACACATATACATACACACACATATATATACATATATACTCATACACATACACACACATGTGTATATATAAACAGACGCTCATATGGATGCAGAGACAGATTAAACAGTGTATACATATATATGTTTGTGTGACCGCGTGTGTATCGTTGGCGATTTTTTTTCCTCCGTCTTCCCTTCCTTGGATCTTTCCTCTTCCTATGTTTCTGACGGAGAGCTCTGCTCGAAACATTAAATCCTCCTTCTTTCTTTCCTTTCCTGAGCGTCCAATAACACTATACTTGTTCCACGCACTCGCGTTGTTGTGTTCTCTCTTTTCTCCGGAAAGTTCGCGCCGATTTATAGTAGCTTACCTTTCGACTTATTTTAGAACATGGTTGAGTTCCTAAAATAGATTTTACTACATCTCCATTTAGAGCACAGTGTAAACTATCTTTTCATGGAAGAAGGTTTATGTTCCTATAAACTGTGTTAGTTCTGTACCCCTTTAAAATGGAAGATAAGAAAGTTCATTTTCGGTGCTTGATGCTTTTCTTTTTCCGCCAAGGGAAAAATGCCCCACAAGCAACCAATGAAATATGCGCAGTTTACGGTGGTGTTTCTTTATCGGAAAGAACTGTACGGAAATGGTTCGCAAGGTTCCGAGCTGGAGATTGTAGCCTTATTGATAAAGAGCGATCAGGCAGACCATTCACTACAGATGATGACCAAATCAAGTCATTAATTGAGAATAACCCACATTGCACAACCCGAGAATTGGCAGAAAGCCTCAACCTATCAAAGTTCGTCGTTCATGAGCACCTGGTAAAGCTTGGGTACACAGATCGCTCGGTGTTTGGGTACCACATGACTTGAGTGGTACCCAACTTTTGGATCGCATTTCCATCTGTTATTCGCTTTATAAACGGAAAGAAAACGCGCCTGATTTAAAGCAAATTGTGGCAGGTGATGAAAAATGGATTATCTACCGAAATGTTCAGAGATAGCGATCCTGGAGTAAGCGACATGAACCACTATTAGCCACCCCAAAAGCGGGTCTTCGCTCTAAAAAAGTCTTGCATTGTGTCTGGAGGGATTGGAAAGGAATTCTGTACTAGGAGCTTGTCCCAAGTAACCAGAAAATTCATTCTGAGAAATACTGCACACAAGTGGACGATTTAAAAGCAGCAGTTCAAGAGAAACATCCAGAATTGGCCAAGAGGAAAGGTGTTGTTTTCCAACATGATAATTCAAGACCGCACGTTTCTTTGGGAACAAGACAAAAATTGCTGCAGCTCGGCTAGGATGTGTTGCCCCACCCTCCATATTCACCAGATATTGCTCCTTCGGATTTCCACTTATTCAGGTCTCTGCAGAATAGTTTTAATGGTAAAAATTGCAATTCTTTGGATGACGTAAAAAGATACCTTGATGAATTCTTTGTCATGAAACCACCTCAATTCTGGGAAGAGGGTATTTTCAAGTTAAAGGAAAGATGGAAATGCGTTGTGCAACAAAATGGTTCATATTTGGTTGATTAAAAATGCAATGGCAAGTATTTATTGACCTTTTTCTTTCCTTGAAAAATCGGCACGAACTTTCCGGACAACCCAATATATATATATATATATATATATATATATATGTGTATGTGTATGTGTCCATGCATCTATAGAAACATATGTACATATAATACACACGTACGCACATGTATGTGTGTGGTGAACAATTTTTTCTTGCATATATAGTGGACACTTGACACTGTTCTGGTTTAATCCAGTTTATAAATAACTTTTTCGTAGTTTTTTTTATTAGTTTTGTCTTATCATTTTTCAAATATTTCTAATAATGAAGTTCTAGGTCAATTCCACTTGTCTAAATCTGTTTAGCTCAGGGTGTGCCCTGATTGAGAAGGTCTAGGATAAAGAGTAATTCAACCATGATCGTGCATTCAACCATGATCTCTTAAGTGCATACAGCACGACATTAACTAATATATCTTCTATTTCTACAAAACGGTAGGGAGTGAGTTGAAAGAACTATACCTACTTGTAGCTGGTTCAAGATCACGTAGATGCTCTTTCGTTAGCTTGCATGGATGGAGTGGCTGCTGGTGACATTAGTAACAGCTACATATTTTAACTTGGAAAAAATATCACGAGAATGATGTTATCATTCTCTTGTGTCTGTGGAGAGTAATTTTCTTTTTGTGCCTTGTAATATAGCACACTCACCGGTAAAGTTTCCACTTTTTTCTTTTGAAAAGGTTGCAAGATGCAACGAAAATTTTAGAAAAAAAAAAGGGGGAAACTTTACCGGTGAGTGCGTTATATTATAAGGCACAAAAAGAAAATGACTCTCCCCAGACATAATAGAATATGCTTCAACACACGAACTCATATAAAGAATCTTGAAAACCAAATCCCAAAACGAAATATAATAAGCTTTAGCCAAGCTACCTAGACATTGAGAAACACCGTGTTCTGCTGTCTAAAAATTAAGATAGCTACCCAACACCTCCACTTCATTAAAACATGCATCTCCTCCAAGCTATACACAAAATCTGAGAGTCAAGACTATTGTAAAGGTTGCAAGACGCAACGAAAATTT
>NC_042998.1:192312703-192317703 GCF_006345805.1 Octopus sinensis | reverse complement strand
TTCAACCACTGAATTGTAGCAAAGATGTTTTACAGAGACGAGTGAGAAGGATATGTCCCACTTAGGTAATTATTAAATCACTGTGCATGTATTGCTGTGTGGTTAAACAGTTTTCCATTGCAAACACGTAGTCAGAAGTTCGAGTTTACAGTACATCGCCTTGAGTGAATGATTTCTATCGTAACCTCAGATTACATACGACGTAGGGGAACCAATCAAGAATATATATATATATATATATATATATACTCACACACATACATACATGCATGCATACATACATACATACATACATACATACATACATACATGCATACATGCATACATACATACATACATACATACATACATACATACATACATACATACATACATACATTCATACAAATATATTAAACAATGATTGCAGAACAAACAGATATAAGGTCATCCACGTAGCATTTCATATCTCGAACATGAGTTGTGTTTCGTCTTCCGTGATGTTATACATGTATATTCTATGTGAAAGAAAAAGCATCATGTGATTAAATGTTCGAGATATGAAATGTTACGAGGATGACCTTATATTTGTTTGTTCTGCAACCATAGTTTAATATATTTGTCTCATTTAATTGAGAACTTCTATAGCAGTCCTATTAAACATTTTGTTCCTGATAAGAAACAATCACTTTATTATTGATACATATATACATACATACATACATACATACATACATACATATGTCATCACGATATTATCTACCAATGAGACTTGATGTAATTAGAACACTGTATAGCGAGATTCGTCGAAAACCTAACTACGAGGATAAAGAAATAAGAACCAATAGTATAGTGGAAGCCATGTCCACTCAATAGAAAGGAATACTGGTGGATTGTCCCAGTGAATATCTTAATAAAATATAAACAGAAAAGACCTGATATAATGATTTGGGATAGAGAAGAGAAATCAGTAGCCCAGTTGTGGAAATCAGCTGCCCAGCAGATGTTGACATAAAATCTGAATCTCAGGGAAAAAAAGAATATCCATGCTGAACTATTGAGGAAACTGAAGTTACTATATTCACATTATAAGTTCAGGTTTATACCTGTAATTATTGAGGCAGTGGGATATGTAAACACACTGCCTAAATACCAATCTTTAGAAATTAGGTTTCTTAAACCAGAAAGGAGAAAGCTAATTCGAAGGCTACAGTTCCAAGCCATCACTGGAACTGTAAAAATCTGTAAAACTTTCCAGAAGTTTATCGTTTAGGTATATATGAGTAGGTCTAAATATGCAAATATATGCATGAAAAGACTTACATAAAACAAAACATACAAATCTGCACGTATATATACATGCATAAAAAAAATAACCTGTTGTTCATGCCTAAAATCCACTGAAGGAGCCTTGGAGCTAGGTTAGAAACCGGTTTTTTCTCAATTGGCAAGAAATCTTGAAATAAGACTGAATGACATACAAACATAAATACATACACAAATACACACAAACATATACGCACATACATACATACATACCTACGTACTTACATACACAAATACATACATAAACACATACATACATATATGCACACATACATACACGCATACATAGATACACACATACATACATACACACATACATACATACATACACACACAGATGCATAATATATATACATACACACACACACAGATACATAATATATATATATATACATACACATACACACTTACATACACATACATATACACATACATACATAAATTCATACGTACAACCGTATACACATACATACATAGACATACATAATACATGCATACATACATAAGTACATACATGCATACATGCACACATAATACATACATACATACATACATACATACATACATACATACATACATACAAGTAATAACACAAATGCAATTTCTTCAATAGAAGTAAAAAAAGCTCAGCAACCATCAAGCTCAGGTTTATGAGCATGAAAATAATAATATTGTTAAGATAGCCACAGATCTAGAAAAGAGGCATGAAATAAAACCTGCTACAAATCCCTCTCTCAGGAACATTGGTAGACTATTCAATGATCTAAAAAAAAAATCAATTCACCGGGAAGCCCGTGTATGGATACTTTTGACGAAAAACACAGACCAAATAGCTGATAAACCATAGGAGAACCTGAAACATGGAGTTCCGACAAGTTCATAACATCCCACCTTGAAAGTTATTTCCATGCAATTCAGGAACAGAAAAACCTCACCAAGTGCTTAGGGCATGAAAGAGAAAGGTCATCAGTTGACAGTAATGTAGGCTGTGCAAAACAAAGATGGACGATATAGTTCTATATTTAAGAGATGAGGAATTATGTACATTATTTACATTATTTACATTCGACAGATATTTTTCCTCATCTTGTTTGTTGTTAACACAACGTTTCGGCTGATATACTCTCCAACCTTCTTCAGGTGTCTTGGGGAAATTTCGAACCTGTTTAATAGTTATTCATATACTTAATTAATTACTTATATGGATATAATTTTTGTGAGTTTGTAAGTATGTCCACCTAGACGATAAACATCGTTTGAAACGGTAAATTGTGACGATTTTCATTATCTCCGTCATAAATGGCTATAACTGATAAGTTTATGTTCTTCAAATTACTGTACAAAATAGATATATATATAATATTACTGCTTAAGGATACATTCTAGAATCAGAGAAAAATAGTTGTGCTTTGTGTCAGCAAAAACCATTTAATGAGTAAGTTTAAGGGAGGTCAAAAGTTGATTAGCGGTAAGGAGTAAAATGTTAATGCTTCGGGACTTGCTCTTCGTCTGAGAGAAAAGAAAGAAGTAAATGTGCTGGTACCAACGTCATTTCTTCACAGGAGCAGAAATCTTGGGATCTACACTTCTCATGGTAAATGAACGTGAAATTTCCCGAATTTTTTAATTCCTGTCTTTAGGCATGTACGTGTAATAATGTTCTCAGATTTTGGCACAAGGCCAGCAAATTTAGAGAACGGGCTGAGTCGAATACATCGGCCTTTGTATTCAACTGGTGCTTATTTGATTGACCCTGAAATGATGAAAGGTAAAGGCGGCCTCGGTGGAATGTCAACTCATATCGATAAGAGCTGGACAAAATACTGCTAAATATTTTGTTTGACTTGTTCACGAGTCAAGCAGTTTATCATTTTATATACACACATAAGTATACTCTTTACTCTTTAGTCTTTTACTTGTTCCAGTCAATATGACTATGGCCATGCTGGAGCACCACCTTTAGTCGAGCAAATCGACCCCAGGACTTATTCTTTGTAAGCCTAATACTTATTCTATCGGTCTCTTTTGCCGAACCGCTAAGTCACGGGGACGTAAACACACCAGCATCGGTTGTCAAGCGATGTTGGGGGACAAGCACAGACACACAAACATACACACACTCACACATACAAACATACACACACTCTCACACACACACACATATATATATACATATATACATATATACGTGGATGACCTTATATCAGTTTCCGTCTACCAAATCCACTCACAAGGCTTTGGCCGGCCCGAGGCTATAGTAGAAGACACTTGCCGAAAGTGCCACGCAGTGGGATTGAATACGGAACCATGTGGTTGGTAAGCAAGCTACTTACCACACAGCCACTCCTACGCCTATAATGATGATAATCCTAAAATTTTGTCAGAGATAATTAGTTTACTTCATGAAGCATGATGGATACAAAGACTGAAGATTAGTGTGCTCTCGTAGTTATTAATTAGTTCCTGATAAGCTCTAAGGTACCTGGGGTGAATGAACTTTCCATCATGACAGCATGTCTAAAAATTATGCCCAATACATCTTTCCTAATGAGTTAGATTGTTAATTGGTTGAGAAATGGCTGCTATTTCCAGGAGGTTCCATTACCACATAGGGATGATAGTTTCATTGCTTCCTTGATAGTTTTGTTATACTGTGGGATTAAAGTCCAATACACAATAGTGCATTTGTAGAACTGTCAGAATTTCGAAGAGAATGTCTTGTGGCATCTGCTCTACTTTGTTTACTTTATGACAGACCCTGCTCCTGCACTGGTGTTATATCAGCTCTACAAGGCACAACTGTGCCGCGGATGGAGTTCACTTGAATGCATGAACAAACTAGTATTCTATAAAGTGAATCTGCACATGGAAAAGTCTTTTCCAAGCCTGCACTTTAGAGAGGAATTTTTCAGATGAATATCAATAATCACACATAATCTCAATAATCTTTTGGAGATCCGATTAGTAGTGAGAATACATCGATATTCCCAATTAATTTATTCAATCTGTTTGAAAACATTTTATTAATTACCGATAAGCTTGCTAAGCACCGTGTTTTTGCTACACTAACTGCGCAGTTACAGTGTCACTGGATGAATATTTGTATCCAAATACGCACTCAACGATGGCTTAATCTTGTACTACACTGCAATATAACTACACTTTCAGTAATCATTTCATCTCCTATAGCAGAACGGCTCTGTTCGAAAGTGTAAGATTCTTCCTAAAATTAAATGACAGAATAAAATAGTTTACGATATATTTTCAAGCAAAGCAAATGCGAGAATTTCTTCTCAGAACTTCATGTGTACAGAACAGAACACCCATTGAAGCGGCATTAACTTACTCCTTTCTTTCGAGGACTCGAAGGACAAAGTGCTAGCAATTTCTTTGTCTCTCCAGCCACAATTAGGTGAAGTCCAAACTCCAAACTCCAAACTCTAAACCGCCTTGTGGCGATGGTGGACAAGGGCTCCAACTCCGGGCGTCTTAGTTACCTTAATATTGGTATTTCACTCACAAACTCTTGAGGACACAGTAAAATTACACCTAATTCCTTAGCTGCCAAGCAGACAAGTAGTGTGTTAGGACTCTAAGACGGGAGTCCCAGCAAGCTCCCACCATGCGTCCTTCACAGAAGCTTTGCCTATTTCCAGTTAACACTAATAATAATAGTGACTAACCGACAATTGATT
>NC_042998.1:192282703-192310203 GCF_006345805.1 Octopus sinensis | reverse complement strand
GATTCCATGTAAATAAATCATGAAAGTTACCAGCCCTTAACAGTTAAAACAATAAATTCGGAAATGGTACCTGTATCTCTTCCACCAGTTGAAAATTACCCACTGTTACCTACTGTAAAATGTACCTCAAATCTCTCTATATATAAAGCTGAAGTTGTCTGTGCATGGCAGGTTTGCTAGCCTTCAACTAACACTATCTCCTCCGAGACCCTGCGACGCAAGTTGACCAAAATTGAGAGTATGATAGAAGGCTTGCTCTTCCTTCCGTAGAAGAAAAATTCAAATCGGACCATGTTAACACCAAAAATTATTTAAATCAAAAAGGTGCTTTTTTTCTATGAAAATCCCTATTTTTTAACGATTTTTTGACTGCTGTGTCGCCATTTTTCGGTGTATTTCAATCAGAAAAATGTTCACTTAAAGAGAATAACAAGCTACATAATGCAAAATTTTCACTTTTCAAAAATTCCAATTCTAAAGAGTCGAAAAAAACCCGAGCAACGCCGGGCGATACTGCTAGTTTACAATTATTACGCTCATTTCATTCCAATGGTGAATTTGAGAACGTCGTGAAACTTTAATGTACTTAGGAACGCTGTTGAACAATAAGAAAATATGAAAAATTTTTAACAAAAGATTTTGAATCCAAAAACAGGTGTGTCTTCAATAAAACACACACACACACACACACACACACCACACACACACACACACACACACACACACACACAATCATATACATATATGCTCAAGCACCAAGTATTAGAAAATCTGACGTAAATTTAATGCAGTTAGCTTACATTTCATAGCATCTTCCGTTAGGGAAAATAAACATATATAATGCCTCTTATTGTATTGTTCTCACAGAGAAAAATAAGAATAATCCTGTATTTGTGTGTGCAAGAAGAACAACAAGATGTATTTACATTTGTTTACCTCCCATGGCATAGACATAATATAAGATAAGCTACCTGTATCACACACACACACACACTCATACACTCATATACATTATTTCATACGTGAAAGTGAGGAACACTTGATATAATGAATATAGAATAAATCTATATAATGTTACGTTTATACAATATCGTTAATTCATATTACTGATGGCTTCTAAGATTTAAAAAAAAATGTTTGAGTATTTGTCGACATGTATTGACGCCCACAGTCTGCTTCTCAAAAGAACAATGTACACGAGCCTCTAATAACTAGCCGTTCTATTTTTGCTTTGGGCATTCTGGGGGAAATCTTCTCCTCTATTTGTTAACCTTAAACCACAAATTATAGCCAAGCAGAGAAAATTTGTGAATAAATCTGTTTTAACTCCTTTGACAGTTGTTCTGACTTGCATTGAAATTACTTCGGAAACTTCAGAACAAATGAATGAATAAATAAATGATTGATGAAGTCTACACTGAAAGCTGTTATAACAAAAGGACAGAAGGATAAAGAAGGAAGAGAGAAATGATGAAAAGAATATGACGAGCGAGCCCCACCATAGAAAAATCTGGATTTCTGCAATCGTTTCTTATAGCTGTATAAATGTAATATTCTTAAACAGCGTGTGTCCGGTAGCGTAGTGTGAATCATCGGCGCATACTTTTTACTGAATGTTTCCGATTATGTACTTACGTGTATTCCTGTTGCGGGCAAGAAGTCTCTGAGGAGTGTGTGATTGTATTATTGTATAAGATACACAATTATACAACACACACACAGACACAGGCACACACACACAGACACAGACACAGACACACAAATACACAGACACAGACACACACACACACAAACACACACACACACAGACACACACACACACACACAGATACAAAAGCGGACATGTATAGAGTTACATAAACATAGTAAATGTATATATAAGGTATGTTTATATATGATGCATATCTGTGTATATGTGCATGTGCAAAGTGGAGCAAAGTGGAGACCCACACATTGCATCATCTTAGCAGCAGAGAAACTCACAAGATGGCTTCGGATAGAGAGAGAGAGAGAAAACAAGTGGTTTCTTGT
Organism: Octopus sinensis; assembly: GCF_006345805.1. NCBI lineage: Eukaryota > Metazoa > Mollusca > Cephalopoda > Octopoda > Octopodidae > Octopus > Octopus sinensis. The sequence continues at coordinate 192,308,172 of NC_042998.1, read as the reverse complement.
TACAAGAGATGCTAGTTGAGATTTGGCCAATCCCCTCTGGATCAACTGCACATGGGTCTGATATTGAAAGACCGGAAAATCCCTCAAGACATAAGAAACATCGCAGATGATGCATTCTAGAATATCATTGAGATATATCTTAGAACTATGTGCACGTATCGGTACAGATATTTTCCAAAATCTTAGTAAATGTTCATATAATGGTATGTTCTCCGAGTGTATGATGCTTATAGACTTTGAGTATATATATTATAACACTCACAAAGAAACACAATCTCTCACACACAGCATAGTTAATGGTTTATTAGACTACATCGGTAACAGTCGACATCTATTGTAAAATACTTGGTGGGAGGAACATCACTCTGAACAAATATATTTTATGAAGTATTTTCTCTCCGAGTTTATGATATATTGTGAAATTTTACTTTAATTGCATCTTGTCAGCAACGTAGTCCGTCAATTTTTTAAACATGAAGAAAGATGCACTCAACTACTGAACGGTGATCGGATTCAGGAAACTATTTACAATTAAGATGAAACGATACATCTTTTAGAAATAATTGTCACTGTAGGAGTGGAGAAAAATAACACACATATAGACACAGTATTCAACTCTCAAATCTTTAATGTTTTACCGGAAGCTATACTATAAATCAGCGTTTAATGAATAAAAAAAGTACTAAACAAAACAGAAGAAAAACTCATCATCCTTTTCTCATAAATTCTCAATCTTCCAAAAAGCTATAAAACAAAAACACTGGGATTTCTAATTATATTTCGTTCAAGAAGTTCTCCCGAGCTATTTGATAATCTCTTATTTTATTATAAACTTTCAAACTGCCAGTGAGATGTTAATCTCTTGTATAGGTATGGAAAGAAAAAAAACTTGGTAAACAAATTAATCTATCTTTAGATTGCTTTAAAAAAAATCATCTCTGCTTAATATATAGCTTGAAGTAAGTTCATGGGAAAGATTATATGTTGTATATATGGAAGGGTCTAGGTTTTACTTCCTCTTTCAACAGTAATGTAAACAGATTCGGTGTTACTCGGTATTGTCAATATGATGTTGATTTTAACAAAGGGCTACTTACTGTTGGCACAACCAACGTTGGGTATGGTAGAGGAATCTTCATATAGATTACAATTATGTTTGCAAATTGTTTCTTGACGTGTTTCCAGTCTTATTAATTACGTTCTAATAGTTGCTCTATTAAGCGATAGTTGGCCTATAGTGTAACTCAAGATATATTGCCAGTAAAGTTATAGATTGGCCTATAATTTGTCTTTTAATAGTTTTAGTATAAAATTATTGGTCACCTGCACATCGTTATAATAAAAGGTATAAATTATGTAAATCTGTAGTTGGTCGATAAATTTTCTCTTGATAAATTGCGTATAAAATTGCAGATTAAGCTATAAATTTTCTCTTGAAAGTTCTCCTATGATTCTACAGTTGTCATACAAATTGTCTTCTAATAATTTGCCTATAAAAGTATGCAACTGACTGATAAAATGTCCTTTGTTAGAATCTCCTTATATAAATCTACAGGTGGTCTATCAACTTTCTTCTAATAAAGCACCATGTAATTCCAGGTGACCCATAAAACTATACATACATACAAACATACATACAAGCGTCGAAGTGCATCCCTTGACCAAATTTGCTTACATGAGGCTGGTAACATCATAAAACTTGGAAGGCAGCTCCTTGAGCAACACTCTTTATCTTGTAACCTAGAATATATGCCCCCAAAATTTGCAAACATACCACAACGTATCATCAGAGGATAGGATGAGCCTATATGAGCAGAAGACTATACATTGATATGTTAGTAGAAAGCTCCATGATGATAGTAACATCGATCATCAAAGCAGTTTATCACGGACCAATAGCCAGATTTACTATCTTCCACTTTGAAGGGCATGGGTTTGCAATCCAGGAACAGGAAATATCAACCAAGTACCTGATGCACAAAAGAGATAGAGATTCAGGAAAAGCCATAAAATGCGACAACCGGTGCAGACTTTGTGGAGTTTACACTGAAGATATCATCCACATCATAAGCAGTTGTCCGAAAATGTCATCACGATATTATCTACCGACGAGACATTACGTTGTATCTAGGACATTTTATAATGTAATCAGGGTGGATGGATAATCCCGAGGACAAAGAAATAAGAACCCACAATATGGTAGAAGCCTTAGCCACTCAATAAAAAGGAATACTGGTGGAATGCAACAGTGAAAACCTCAATAAAATGTAAGCACAACATACCTGATATAATGATTTAGGATAGAGATGGGAAACTGTGCGCAGTTGTGGAGACCAGCTGCCCAGCAGATGTTAACATAAAGCTGAAGATCAGTGAAAAAGAGAACATCTATGCTGAACTATTCAGAGATCTTCAGTTAAACTATCCAGATTACAAGTTCAAGTTTATACCTGTAACTATTGAGACCCCGGGATATGTAACACATTGCTAAAATACCAACCTTGAGAAATTAAGCCTCTGAAAATCAGAAAGGAAAAAGCTAATTCGAAGACTATAGATCCAATCCATCACTGGAACTTTAAAAATCTGTGAGACTTTTCAGAATGTTATCATTTAGATATATATGAGCATGTCTAGATATGCAGGTACATGCATGAGAATGTATACATATAACATACAAATATGCACATACATATATACATACATACATACATACATACATGTATGCATGCATACATACATGCAAACATACATACATGCATACATACTTGTATACATGCATGCATGCATACATGCATATATACATACACACACACATATATATATATATCTTGTATTTAAGAATGGTCATATTGCCAGTTTAGCCAATAAAAACACACGCACTATATATTTGGTGTTAATTTGCTTCAGCTTTATTTTATTTTTTACATTAATCGTATTTCGGCCAGAGTTCTTTCGTCACACTTCTATGACCACATCAGTGGTCCTTTGATTTCTTCTTTCTTATTTGTGTGTCTTTCCTTACAAACGATCAGCCATTTTGTATTTTGTATTCCTATTGTATGTGTCTTTATTCTTTATTTGCGCATGCGTATACCCCTATGTGAATCTATGTTTAGTAAGTGCATGTGTGTGTGGGGGAGTGCCAGTATTATCTGTATTCTCTATTTATATATGTTCGTTTAATTTGCATTTATTTATTTTGTTCATGCGTTTATACCTACTTATTTTTTTATTCTTTCTTTCTTTAGTTTTGTATTTAATTTAATAAAATTTTGTTAACGTATATAGTTATTTACTTCCATTTGTTTATCTGTATATATATATATATATATATATATATATATATATATATATATATATTATATATATATATATATATATATGTATATATATATGTATATATATGTATATACACACGTTTGGAATCACAAGGGAACGGATCTTCAACACAAGCAATCTATTATATTTTTTATTGGATCTTTTCCTTGTGTGTAATTCTTTACAAGCTTGTCGTGAAGAGTAAATGACCACAAAAAAGAAACAATGTGAGTGGTGACGGAGTGCTTTATTCCTTTCAGATGTATACGTGCACATAAGTGTCTGTGTGTGTGTCTGTGTGTGTGTGTAGGTTTGTGCATCGGTGAATGTATGTATATCTGTTTGAGCCAACGTGTGGGTCAGTATATGCGCATGTGTATATCTGTGTGGATATCATATTTGTATGTAAATATTTATGTACGTATGCACGTCTATATATGGATGACATATTTCATTTTCACATTCGAGGAAAAACATACAAAATTTATTTTGTTAAAATGTTATGAATTGTGAAGATTTATAATATATAAATGCCAGTAAATGTGTAGGCGTATTCTTCATCTTAATTTTCATTTGAATGTAACATTCTATGGAAGCCTTCGGCATGTGCTATCTCTATTTCTCTTCTCTCTTCTCTCTCTCTCTTCTTTGAAGTGATAAAATAACTTCAAAGAATACATATATTGATGATCAAATGGTTAATCGTCTGCATTCCAGTGTCTGTACGTTTTTGTAACCATGACAAGGTATCGTAGCAATCAGTAATCCAGCCCACCTAGCTGTAAGCAACATAGTCTATTTACAGTTGAGTAGAGTTACATTAGCTAATGCTGAGACGACGTTCTTTCCTGATAACCTGCGTGGAAAGGACATTTTGCTTTTTATCAAGTGAGATAGCTCTCGAGGTGTCACTGTCGATCACACTGTTAAAATTGCTTTAAAATTCAGCTATTGAACCGCATTTTCTATCCGTGCGCACAAATGAAAAATACCAACCAAATAAACTTCAGGAATTTATCAAATTTGTTTTTAGACAACAAATATATCTATCAAGAAAGACCTACCAAAAACTGAGCAAATATATAGAGATTTTCTTTTCTAGGCCCGAAATTTTTTTGGAGTGGGGGACCAGTCGATTAGATCGACTGCAGTACGCAACTGGTACTTAATTTATCGACCCTGAAAGGATGAAAAGCAAAGTTGACCTCGGCGGAATTTGAGCTTAGATGATGATGATGATGATGATGATGACGATGATGATGATAATAATAATAATAATAATATAATAATAATAATAATTATATTAATAATAATAATAATAATAATAGAAAATAATTAAACTGGAAAGACAGACGAAATATCTGTTTCTTTATTAACCACAAGGGGCTAAACATAGAGGGGACAAACAAGGACAGACAAAGGGATTAAGTCGATTATATCGACCCCAGTGCGTAACTGGTACTTATTTTATCGACCCTGAAAGGATGAAAGTCAAAGTAGACTACGGCGAAATTTGAACTCAGAACGTAAAGACAGACCAAATATCACTGAGCATTTCGCCCGGCGTGCTAACGTTTCTGCCAGCTCGTCTCCTAGCAAATATAAAGATATAGTAATAGAAATTGTAAAAATGATGCACCTGAAGACTAGAACAATATCTGTTGTGATAGGCGCTCTAGGAATGATAGTAAAAGGGGCTGATTGTTCCCTATTTCAGATGCCAGAAAATCAAAAAATGGATGAAATTAAAAAAATAGTGCTCATGGAAACTACTCATATTCCATGAAAAATATTGTTTATGTGGTTCGAAAAACATTTTGATTTGTATACATTATCAAAAGTACTTTTAAATGTACAAAATGATAAATATCTCTTAGTGTAATATTAAGATCACACTATCATTTTACCATCAAACTACTTTTAAATTTTCTTATGTTTTGACAGGTACTCTCTGGAACAATACTCTGTGCAAAACCAAATATATGGTAACCTAGTCTTCATACCAACATGAACTTCTAACTTATTGTCTCTTGAGGTCTCTGGGTGAAACTTGGGGTGAACTTGTACAAATACAAAGCAAAAGTCAAACATATACTACTACTACTACTACTACTACTACTACTACTACTACTACTACTACTACTACTACTACTATAATGTGCTATATAGTTAATGTTGTATGCCACTTTGGCAAAACCTTTGATAAAGTGGACGAAAAGGGGAAGGCAGAAATCCTCTGCGACTTCGACTTTCAGACAAACAAGGTGTTAGAGCACCGAAGGCCGGATATAGTAACCTTTAGGAGGGACAAGCAAGCATGCCTAATAATTGACGTAGCAGTGCCAGGAGAGTAACATATCATTATGAAACAAAGCAAAAAAGGTTGATAAATATGGAGACTTGAGAATTGAGATGGCTAAGATGTGGCAAAGGTTATCCCGATTGTCATCGGTGCTAAGGGTTCACTTTAGCTGTCCCAGTTATAAGTTACAGCTACAATATCCTTAACTGGACACTAAATGAACTGACCAAAATAGATAGGAAAACAAGAAAAATAATGACAGGATTTAGGATGCATCACCCAAAATCTGACATAGAAAGACTATATATACAACGTATAGAAGGTAGTAGAGGCCTTATACAGCTGGAAAACTACTATAAAATAACCACCATAGGACTGCAAAAATATCTACTTCAGAAGGAAGGAAAACTGATCCAGATAGCGGCAAAACACGAGCAAAACAAAAAACTGTTCTCAGTATTTAAGGAAGCTGACAAATACAAACAAGAAATCATACCACCTAATAAATATGAAGAAGAAGAAGAAGAAGAAGAAGAAGAAGAAGAAGAAGAAGAAGAGGAAGAAGAAGAAGAAGAAGAAGAAGAAGAAGAAGAAGAAGAAGAAGAAGAAGAAGATAAAGAAACAACAAAAGCTATAAAACAAATGAAATCCAAACTAAAAATAGAACAGCAACGAACCATGATAAAACGATGGCAAGAAAAGTCCCTTCATGGTAAATACTGGACTAAACTAAACGCAAAAGAAACAGACAAAGAAAAATCCCAGCAATGGTTGAGAAGCTCAGGACTCAAAGCAGAAACAGAGGGATTTTTAATTGCAGCACAAGACCAAAGCCTCCCCACCAGAAATTACCAAAAACATGCAATGAAAAGAAATATAACAAGTAACTGCAGAATATGTGGAGATGGACAAGAAACAATAAATCATATTATCTCTAGCTGCCCAGTCCTGGCTAAGAAGGAATATATTCACAGACATGACAGAGTTGGAACCTACATACATTGGAAGCTATGCCAACATTATGGAATAACAACAGAAAAAAGATGGTATAGACACACACCAGAAAAGGTCACGGAAAACGAGAAAGCAACCATACTCTGGGAGATGCCGATACACACAGATAGAGAAATTAAGGCCAACAGACCAGATATAGTTGTCAAAGATCATGAAGAAAAAAAATGCTTTCTCATTGATGTATCAATACCGGCTGATGACAACGTGTCTCTAAAAGAAATGGAGAAACTCTCAAAATACAAAGACCTGGAAATAGAGGTAACCAGAATGTGGAATCTAAAAACAGAAACAATTCCTATCATAGTAGGTGCATTAGGCATGATAAAAAATAATCAGACAAATACATAACAAAAACACCAGGACTTACAAACACCTATAACATACAGAAAATTGCACTACTAGGCACTGCACACATCCTACGCAGAACACTTCCCATACAATAACCATCAGAGCATCACAACAAATCACAGCACATACCCAAGGCACACAGAGCTGCGCTCGGTAGTGAAGTGAAAGCACGCTATAAAAATAAAACTACTGAATAATAATAATATAATAATAATAATAATAATAATATAATATAATAATAATAATAATAATAATAATAATAATAATAATAATAATAATAATATATAATAATAATAATAATCATAATAATAATAATAGAAAATAATTAAACTGTAAAGATATGACAATAGAATAAAACTATTCAGGCAAAATAGATTGTTTGAAGCAAATCAGAAGAAACTGTTTCGGGAACTAGATGGGCTATTACGCGTAGATATAGAGGAAAGCAGGTCATTTTGGAGAGGGATCTGGAACCAACATGTAGAGCATAATAATGAAGCGGAGTGGCTGCATGAAATCCAAGATGGGTTGGAGAAATATAGAAGGCCAAGAAGGCACAAAAATTATAACAAATTATAAGAAAGCAGTTAAGAAAATTCCCAAATTGTAAGAGTCCAGGACTGGCTGAGGTCCAAAGTTATTGGAGGAAGAATCTGAGAGGGATCCGTGGAAGGATAGCGAAACAGCTAGATGAGGGCTTGCAGGAAGGCGCAGTACCCAGCTGAATGACAAAGGAGAAGACATTGTCATGTACCATGGATCCTGAAAAGGTAAATGTTGTATCCAACTTTCGTCCAATAACGTGTCTTCCACTAATGTGGAAACTAATGTCAGGTGCTTTGGCCGGTGAACTGTATAAATGCTTAGAAAAAAGTGGGCTGCTATCTATTAAACAGAAAGGGAGCTGAAAGAGGAGCCGGGGAACGAAGGATCAGCTCTTAATCGATAATCTAATTATCACAAACTGCAAGAGAAGACTCACAAACCTGAGCATAGCATGGGTTGTCTATCCAAAAGCATACGATATGATACCACATTCCTGGATAATAAGAATAATGGAAATGTATGGAGTAGCAGAAAACATGAGAAGCCTTATATGGAACAGTATGAAATAGTGGAGAACGGAATTGGCAGCAGGGAGTCAAGTATTAGGAGAGATGAAAATCAGGAGATGAATATTCCAGGGGATCAGTGTGTCCCCACTGATCTTTGTGCTGGGAGTGATCCCCTTGAGGGAAATACTACAGAAAACAAAGTTGGGGTATGACCTGGGAAGAGGTAAACGAAAACTGAACTACTTGCTATTCATGGACGATTTTTGAAGTTGCTCACAAAAAGTAAGGCAAAACTGGACAGCCTCGCACAGTCTGTGCGGATTTTCTCCAATGATATTAGGACGGAGTTTCGGCTACGATGGTGACGAGAGGAGGGAAGCTTGTCAGGGCAGAAGGCATAGGTTTGGTAAGTGGTGAGATGATGAAGGCAATTCAATCTCAATCCAGCTATAAATACCTGGTAATACTTGAGGCAGATGGAATCAAACACAACAACATGAAGGAAAGACCAAAAAAGAGTACCAGCGGCGAGAGCCTGAATGCAAGAAACATAATTTCGGCAATAAACTCGCACGCAGTCGCAGGAATTCGGTATGGTGCTAGAATCCTGAAGTGGATAGACGAGGAGTTAAAGGAGATGAACAGGGAGTCAAGAAAGCTCTTAACGATGCATGGAGCCCATCATCTACGTACAGACACGCTTAGAAATGTTGATTTGGCTACTATAGGAAAATGAGAGCACTGTGAATTACTTAGTATCTGTGCGCGTAATGTTACATAATTAAGTCGACTTTCCCTTTGGCAACTGCTATTTTCTTTGTCAAATAATATATACGACAGGTTCACAAATAAAGATCGGTACGTTCATTCACGCATACGAAATCTTGTTCTCATTTCTGACACGCTGAATTCAGTGTCTTTACTCAAAGCTTTTCGTAATAGCAATAATTGTCAGTTTTTAAACTGACAATTCATTAACGCTACTAAATTTTTACACCAAATGTAATGAGAAATATGTTAAAGTATTTTATCAACGTCGCACCGACACTTCTAGTAACATAGTTACACTATTTTAATTTGTTTTCTCATTTTCTTTACTAATTTTCTGACTTTGACTGTTACTTAGTTACTTAGCACATATTTTATCATCTTTATTATTTATTACATTTTCGAGTTCCGTCTTTCCTTTTTAGAATTTTTAAACATTATTTATTTGACTGGAGTTATTGGTGGCGTTGTTACAAACCACTGAGGTCTGTCTGACAATTCTCTGACCTGATTGTTGCTTCCTTTTCTGTTATTCTTTAATGACCTACAAATATTTTATTCAATTAAATAAGTTGAAAGCAAAGAATTCTGGGGGGAAAGACCCCATAGATTTTAGGAAACGAAAGGTAGAAAGCAAGAGAAAATAAGAGGTAGGAAATAAGAGAAAATAAGAAAGAGTTGTGAAAATAAGAATATAGGATAGGAAAAATAAATTAGATAATGGAAATTAGAGATTGCAAAAGAAGTGAAAACAAGTCAATGAGTGAAGAGCTTTGCATAAAGTGAAACTCATCGAAAAGCGAATTTTAGATTTCGTTTGTATGATGTAATATTTATGAATAATGAGTTTTCATTAGGCTATTTATCAGTAATCATTTCTACTATTTTCTGTGGTGTTATGTGTCATCAAAAGAAGGCAGATACGTTACATTGTTGTAGAATTTATACAGGTCCCTCTTGATGATATTATTACCGTTTAGTATCTGGTCGGTCCTGATCGAGCGGGCCTAAAACCGAAGACGTTCCAGCTGTGACCATTCTGTCTCTTTATATTTCTAAGACTATTTATTTCATTACTTTTAAGATTGTACGGAGTAATTTGACAGAGATTTGGCTGCTATTTTTTACAAATAGATTGACCACTTATAAAAATTCCTTGTTCTGCTTAACTTGAATTTGTTGTGATTGAACAAGATCTATGATCAAAGACGTTCCTGATATGACCATCTTGATTTTTTTGTTTGTATAGTTTACACGGATTGCATTTCCGGCTGTGTCCTTTTCTCTTAAGATGGTAGAATTTGATTTGAAGGAGATTTGTTTCCCGTTTCTAGCAGGTCAGGTCAGTCAGATGATCACTTAGAAACTATTCGTTGGCGGTGTTAATAGCAGATCAACCATCGATACTGGAAAAGAAAGTAAAGAACCTCTATAGTGTCAGAGGTCAATTGGCTGTAGTTATTATTTTTGTGAAGCTGTCTGTTGCCAAATTGATTTAGCTTTTGAATGGCAAGAAGACATATCTGTTTCCAGTGAAATGAATGGTGGAAGCACTCCGTCGGTTACGACGATGAGGGTTCCGGTTGATCCGAATCAACGGAACAGCCTGCTCGTGAAATTAACGTGTACGTGGCTGAGCACTCCACAGACACGCGTACCCTTAACGTAGTTCTCGGGGATATTCAGCGTGACACAGAGAGTGACAAGACCGGCCCTTTGAAATACAGGTACAACAGAAACAGGAAGTAAGAGTGAGAGAAAGTTGTGGTGAAAGAGTACAGCAGGGATCACCACCATCCCCTGCCGGAGCCTCGTGGAGCTTTTAGGTGTTTTCGCTCAATAAACACTCACAACGCCCGGTCTGGGAATCGAAACCGCGATTCTATGACCGCGAGTCCGCTGCCCTAACCACTGGGCCATTGCGCCTCCACGGTGAAATGAATATAGCTATGGCATTTCGAAACACGTCATTCCTCACCAGTTACACTGTAACTGTAATGTAGATCATACAGGCTTTGAGTTACGACACGAAGAAATCGAAGGAAAATAGAATGCCGTATACTGCAGCATCTTTCGTGAGATCGATTCTGGTAATAAAGTTGTATTATTGATGCATAGCCCTAAATTAACTTTGAGAAAGTCTACCATTAAGGTTTTTCCAGCCGTGACTATCCCTTATTTTTCTATACTTAAAAATACAATGTTCAGTATGTTCTTTCTTAAACAGCAGATTTTGGTTTGTAGTCTACTTGGCTGCTATTTCCAGCAGGTTGACGAACCATAAAGAAATTCAACTGTTATTAATGCCTTTTATATCGAAATGGATGGGTAGTTTGAGAAATTCGATGACGTCTTTGTCAATAAAATTTGAAAGTATTCCTCTGTTGTTTCGCTTTTTTATCCATTTATGCATTCTTGTACCTCACAATCTGTTGGTAAATGGTATTATGGGAAAACATGTCGAAACTAAATAAAATTGTATTTTAATTTGGTTTGCTATTCCATGGAATCTCTCGCTAGTTTCCATGCTTTAAAACTCAATCAATGCTAATACATACGATATCTTATTAAGTTAAAATTAAAACTGTAGGTGTACCTATTTCTATACTACTCACAAGGGGCTAAACACAGAGAGGACAAACAAGGACAGACAAACAGATTAAGTCGATTATATCGACCCCAGTGCGTAACTGGTACTTATTTAATCGACCCCGAAAGAATGAAAAGCAAGGTCGACCTCGGCGGAATTTCAACTCAGAACGTAGCTGCAAACGAAATACCTATTTCTTTACTACCCACAAGGGACTAAACACAGAGGGGACAAACAAGGACAGACAAACGGATTAAGTCGATTAAATCGATCAGTACGTAACTGGTACTTAATTTATCGACTCCGAAAGCATGAAAGGAATTTGAACTCAGAACATAGCGGCAGACGAAAAACCGCTAAACATTTCGCCCGGCGTCCTAAAGTTTCTGCCAGCTCGCCGCCTTAAAAACTGTAGGTGTACCTGTCTTGAATGTGTTGTCGACTTGTGTATACCACGTTTCTTGCTATACAAGTTGATAAAAGTGCGGACACTTTTACTGCTCTCATATATTTCAATGAAATATCATCAACAGCAAAGAGATGAACTCTGTTATACTCAATCACTTGCGTTATATGTTATTTCTATGATGGTGAACATTGTTAAGAATCTAGCACTAAAATAATGAAACGACAGTTGCCAAATTGTCTGCTGATTTCTTCACTGCATTCTTTTCCTTTGTGAAAACACAATATATGGATACAGTTTTTGCTCGAATTATTTAAAAGGGATTTACTTTCGGTGATTGTAAGTTAAATCCCTTGTGTCGAGCGGTAGGATGTCGAACATATCAACTTATTCCGATGAGATATTAATTTCTAACTTAGACATCTGGTTTCAAAATTTTCAGGATGTGTTTAGCTTATTATACCTACACCAGGAAATTAAGAAAAGCAAAGTCGATTTTGAGCCAACTATTAACAAATTAAAAGTGTAAATCAAGTGAACAAGAACAAATGTAAAACAAAATTAAAGAACTAGGGATGAAGTTCACTAAATTGCATGAAGCACAATTGCATAATGGAAAGCTGCTCATTAAAGCACAGAGGTGTTGATTGAATTTTCCTTATCAAGACAGACCGATATGTAATCTATTGATTCATCTTTGTTGTGATCTCGGCTATTATTTTTATCCCCAAACTGGATCTGTGGTTTATATCAGAATCTAGTTTGTAAGAAAATGAAATTGATAAAGGGAAGATGTTAAAAAGCGCAGACATGGAAGCGAGCTTTAGCAGTGGTTATAAGGTTGGCGTATAAGAATAAACAGGAAGGCAGTACTTGACATCATGTAAACGTCTTTATTACTTAGAATGAAGTAACTTGCATCATATAAGCTCTGCTTTGTCTTCAGAAGAAAAAGATGATGATGATGAGGATGATGATGATGTTTGGTGGGGAATACAGCTAATCTTTATAAGTTAGAGTGTAGGAAAATAAAATTTCTGGAACTAATACGTTAGAAAGACGAGCAGCGGGGTGAAAAGTCGCAGAAAAGAGAAATCTCTAATCGGATTTAATTTGGATTACTGTTGATCTTCTGAGAGATCTAGCTTATTTGATAACATTTTTGATCGACAACAATTATTTCTTTACTTTTGTTTACCACACACCTACAAAGTTAAAATCATGTATAGAACATTTTTCTTGCTACACATAAATCATGTGCGTTTCCTTCCTCTTCTATTGCCAGGCTCCTTTTGTTGAACATCAACCACTAATGTTTAAATGCAGTAATAGGTGCATTTAGTGCTAGAGTTTGGTTACCTACTAAAACAGCGACTATAAGGAATTATTTGAACCTTAAGAAGCGATTTAATATTCTGATGTAAAACATTGGAAGATATTTTTCTACACGCAGCAGTTTTGTAAATAGCCAAGATATAGTGGCTCTTTAAATTACATTTCTTTAACTGTTGGCAACCAACTGCATATTTAACATTTGTAGTTTAATGAGACATTCGTTCTTCCAGAATTGTTTAATGGGTTAAATATTATGTTCAATGACGGAGCAGTGGAATCCAATTTGATGTAAAGTTAACCCAATTTATATTCGGAAATATTCTTTTATTAAGATAACTTTATATGTGAAACCAGTTTTATTGATCAAGATGTACTGAATAAAGCTTGCTTTGCTAATGACAATGATATGCGTATCAATAAGGTTATATCTAGTTTTCAAAAAGCAACATATAAATAATTTCTCTTTACTTTATGACAGTTATACATTTGGTTTTGTCTGCATAACCTTTTCGTTAAATATGATATTTCCGGTTTATAAAAGTGAAACTAGAAACCACTGTAAAGTAACATAACTTCTTAGTGGTGATCCTATATCAATTTAAACGAGAAATGAAGATAAATTTAACAATGAGGTTAAACAAAATGTGTACAGAAAAATTGTTGGCACTTTATACATAATTTCATTCTGAGTTTGGCATTTTTTCATTCATTGATTTCATTTGCTGAATGTATTTGCCGAATTTCCTGGGAAAAATCCAAGTATTTTATTGGAATCGGTTCATTTCTATATTTGTTATACTTGCAGTTGTTACAATAACTTTAACTCTTTGTGCAAGTTTTAAATAATGCAAACGACCTGTAATTAAGATTAAAGGGCATTTTCTTAAAGAACAGTAAGTGCATACTTTGACGGCTGAGTGTTTGATATGAAAACAGTGGGTTAGTAACTTCACGTACTCTTTTGGGTAGCCACGTCAAGTAGAGAAAAGTTCTAGGGAAGCCGAGATTTTCCGGCTGAGTATATTTTCAATTGAAGAAAATTCTACTCATACGCTTTTATCTCTCTTCATAAAACACTGTAAAACAATCTCCAAATTAATGAGCTACAAATTTCGTAACTGCACTCGAAAAAATATTCTACAATTTGCTAATTATGTTTAAAATAATTCATCTAACAAAGAAAGCTAAAATATAATCCATTAGTTCGAATAGAAAAAACCATCTCAAACAGTGTGGTTCGATTGCATTCCACATCATACTTTGTGCTAACCGCAGGCACAATCAATTAGGTAGATGTTGTAACGAACATCCTTCTGTTATATCATACACATGATAGTCATCTCTGGAACTTGGACTGGGCAGAAATAACGTAAACTTGGCTGGCAGGCTATTTTACAAATTTTCAAGATTTAAAAGTAGTCTCTTAAGCAATATTAACAACAATATTTGGCAGAGTTCTTGTTGAAAGGAAATGATTTGAAACAGAAAGAGAATAAGGATATTGATTGGTCAGTAGGAAAGGAAAGAGAAAAATGAAAGAATAAAAAATTAAGGCAGCGAAAGATGCATGGATTAACGAGAGTTGTGAAGCAACGAGAAATCATGGGGTAAATAATTCAAGAAAAGCATTTCAAATGTTTAAAGATCTAACAAAATTAAGGGTACCTTAAATGAGAAGATAAATCAAGATAAATTTGGCAACATACTAACCGAACCAAATGGACTAACTGATAGATGGAGAGAAAACAGCGGGGAACATTAGATAGCAGAGGTATAGAGTAACGTGTTTAAGCAATTACATCAATTTATTCTCTTTAATATAGAGCAAGTGCCAGAAGTTAATTCAGAAGGAGTTACACCAGAAATTCGGAAACTAAATTGTAATCAAGAGATGGATAGCAGAAATGTAGAACTGCTAAAGCATGGAGATTAATATGGTGCAGAGATTCTTTAGACGTTTGTAATAATGTTTTACGTAAGGAGAATGAGAAGAGTTATTTTAAATATCCCTACCATAGAAAGGAAACAGAACAGAGGACTTAAAACAACTATGTAATTAATCTAATTAGCCAGTCAAGCAAGGTTTGGTATTGAAAAATCAAACAGCAATAAAAATGGTACCTAGAAAAGTACAAATGCTTTCCATGAAGGAAGAAACATTTGCGAGCAGAGTGTAATGTTTATAGTCTACTAGCAGTATCGCCCGACGTTGCTCGGGTTTGTAAGGGAAATAACTATATAAGCATTTTTAGAGATGTAAAGTATAATAGCCATCTCAATATGGCTAACCACAAAGGGGGTGTGTTACTGTAGCTTTTTACGTTCTGAGATTTAATGATACATTTTTAGAGAGTTACTTCCCTTATATATGCCAAAAATGCATTAAAAATGGGAAAAATTGATGGTAATTTTTTTTTAAATCGTAGACTCATCGTAGACGCGCGCTAATACCCAGAAGGGCTCGATATGAATCACGACTATAAGATACCCGCTTTTGGTTAAACTGCACCGCAAAATGTGGGAGTAGTTAGGAATCTAAATCGTAGGAGACAGATAGCACACAACCTCACTTTTATATATAAAGATTAGGAAAAACACTTACAACACCATTCAATGCTTTATTAAAACGTCGCTATGTATGAAAATGCTTCTGATAATGTGTTGCATAAGGAACGTCTTATTATGAGGGGATAAATCCTGTTTTGAAAGTGAAAAATATTGCAATAAGAAAAGCAAATTCTTAAAAACGTGCAATAGTAATCTCAAACCATTCCGTTTGTGAATAATGGCAGTTAGATGCTAAAAGTGAGAAAAACGCCATAGCGTTTGAAATGAAACACAGTTGAAAGACACTTCATTTGTTATATAGATAGAACTAACATGTGGAGGCGCAATGGCCCAGTGGTTAGGGCAGCGGACTCGCAGTCGTAGGATCGCGGTTTCGATTCCCAGACCGGGCGTTGTGAGTGTTTATTGAGCGAAAACACCTAAAAGATCCACGAGGCTTCGGCAGGGATGGTGGTGATCCCTGCTGTACTCTTTCACCACAACTTTCTCTCACTCTTACTTCCTGTATCTGTTGTACCTGTATTTCAAAGGGCCGGCCTTGTCACTCTCTGTGTCACGCTGAATATCCCTGAGAACTACGTTAAGGGTACACGTGTCTGTGGAGTGCTCAGCCACTTACACGTTAATTTCACGAGCAGGCTGTTCCGTTGATTGGATTAACCGGAACCCTCGTCGTCGTAACCGACGGAGTGCTTCCCCAGAACTAACATGGCATTTGGAGGGAAGTTTAGAAAAAAGATTTTTATCCACAAAACTCTTCTGCAAATTGTGAAAAAGGTGCAAAATGGAATATATTGATCATAATTACCTGCCAGTTACAAACAAGATCGAGGCATTGACGAATAATTCGTAAAATAGATTTAGGAAGAACAGCAAGCAATGGCTAAAACTAAACAGGAAACTGAAATTATAGTTCATCTTACTGAAGAGATGGCAAGAGAGATAGTGGAAAACATGAAGTTGGTAAAATACAACTAATGAAAATATAAGGAGGCTGTGATGTATGATATCGTGAATCGACGCCCCCCACTCGAGGCTATGGCTTTTGATAGCCTGATAAAATGTAATGATTTTAAGCATGTTTAACATTGTTTATAGTGTCAATCACAAAGGTTGATTGAACTATGTAAGGAAAATATATGCCTTATGTTCTGTATATACCTATATTTGTGTTTTTTTTGTGTGTGTCAGAAGGCATTTTTAATGTTATATGTATACAAATTGGCATGTAATCATGCATATATTTATACATATATATATATAATATAATATAAATAATATATAAATATATGCATATATGGGTACAGGACATAAAAAAAAACGCCGAACACAACGAGAAACGAAAACATAAAAGCAAAAATATAGAAAACGAACTTTTTTTCGAACAACGAAAAAAAAAACCCCAGAGAAACGAGACATGCAACATAAAGAATATTCCCCTTCTTCATCATTTGTCCCTGTTTCATCTACGTCGCGTTACAAAGGCAATGACGATACGATACTTCGTTGAAACAGTCCTTCCCGCAAAACAAATTAAATAAAATTTGGGACTTTTTGCGGAGGGTGAAAGTGGTAACAAGAACAGGACAGTGAGAACAAAACAGTAAAAACAAACGGTGAGGGCTGTTAAGTCAAGACGATAGGAAACATATTATGAACACTAGGAGGACCAGCTTATGAGAGAAGACGAGTATATATATCTACAGGAATGCACACACTAACACACAAACACATACACACATTCAGACACACACACAAACATGAACACACAAGCACATGGATATGCAGAATACAAGCATACAAACATGCGTACACGCACACATACATGCATATTTAAACATACATGCACACACATATATACATACACACACACATACATATGTTTATACGCACGCACACTGACGCACACGCATGCGCACTAAAAACAAACAGAAAATAAAAAGGACGCAGTTCCGATAACGGACAGAGTCAATGACTATTGAAAAGGTTGCAAGTCTCAACGAAAATTCTAGTCAAAATAAATGAGTGGAAATCGGACCGGTGAGCGTGTTAAATTAATAAGACGTTAAAGGAGAATGATTCTCACACACACTATAATATATACTTCAACACACGAATTCATATAAAGAATTTTGCAGACCAAATGCAAAATCGATATATGTATATGTGTATATATATATATATATATATATATATAATATATATATATATAATATATATATATTATATATATATATTTAGATGAGAAAGTTGGTTTGTGAAAGCACGTGGTTGAATATATAGAAAATAGTAAAAAGTGAAAAAACTACAGAAGGCTTGTTTTAAAAGGTTAAAAAATATATATTTGAGTCAATATGTCTGAAGAATATCATAAATTCTTTTCTTACAATGACATAGTTTAGAAGAAATGACCGGTTTCGCGTTCAGCTTTTAAAATTTCTTACATCATTACATCAAATTTCTTACATCATAACGATGTAAGAAATTTGAAAAGCTAAACGCGAAACCGGTCATTTCATCTAAACTATGTCATTGTAAGAAAAAATTTATGATATTCTTCAGACATATTGACTCAAATATATATTTTTTAACCTTTTAAAACAAGCCCTCTGTAGTTTTTTCACTTTTTACTATTTTCTATATATATATATATATATATATATATAATATATATATATATATAATATATATATATATATGTATATATATATATTTATGTATGTATGTATGCCGCACTAAGAGCTGAACCTTGTGGTGGATACATAAATACATACATGCATGCATAAATACATACATACATATATACATGCATGTATGTATGTATATATATATATATTATATATATATATATATGTGTGTGTGTGTGTGTATATTTTAAGTATGTATGTATACATCCACTACAAGGTTCAGTTCTTAGAGCGGCATGACAGCTTGTATGCCTCAGTGACCCCGAAAACTATGCTAGCAGACCAGAAACACCAGGTAGGATCTCCCTTGCTGGATAGGTTAAAGATGAGGGATCACGCTAATAGGCACTATTTCTTCTAAGGACCAGCTCCTCTACCTAGAAACATCGATAACAATTTAAAACCATCAACACCTGACAGATGAAAGCCTTCCTCCAGGAAAACATCAATTTGCATTACACGTTAAGCTCTGAACTGGATCGCACATATATTATTGTCGCAAAACGCTTTAAGTTATATATATATGTATATATATATATATATATATATATATATATATATATATATATATATATATATATATATATATATATATGTATGTATATATGTATGCATATACATGTGTGTGTGTGTGCACGTGTTTGTGTGTATGTGAGTATACGTGTGTGTGCGTGTATTTGTCTCTGACTGTGTGTCTGTGCCTCTATGCGTGTGCAGCTATCAATTATACACTGAAAGAGATGTATGGGGGATTGTTATACACACAAAACTATAATGATTTTTACCTCCCTATTTCATAATATTGCTTGTTAACAATGAAGTATACGAAAATCCTGTCGCCTATTTGTGACCCTATCATTAACACGACTCAACTGAGTCTCTAAGTTATAAAAATATATGTTTAGGTTTTTGGATTATAGATGTATTAGGTTGAAGTATTACCTAAACTAATAGCTGTAGCGAAGTTATAGATTGACAGAGTTAACATACTTGTGTTAAAGCCAAATTCTTTGTACATTTAACGAAACTAGTGAAAATAGAAACTCGATTCAAGACATCATAAGTTGGTGTTTACTGATAGCAAGGAAAATATACGTGAAACTAAAATGGTAGTTCACCTTACTACATAATTGATATAATTCATATAATTCATTAAAATATTTTTATCAATCGACAGATTGAGAGTATATAAAACAGGCGATTGACTGGTGACTTTAGTTTCAGGAAAGGAAAAATATGCTGATGCCCACTCGACGTGGATTAGGAGATTATGCAAGAGATGCGAAGCCAGGGCTGAAATCTTGTTTCATTGGGAAGTTGCTGTCGTAGCTTTGGTGATGGCAGCATAAATGCAAAATCAAGGAAATCTTTATATATAAAAGTCAAGTTGTGTGTCTGTCTCCTACGATTTAGATTCCTAACTACTCCCACATTTTGCGGTGCAGTTTAACCAAAACCGGGTATCTTATAGTCGTGATTCATATCGAGCTCTTCTGGGTATTAGCGCGCGTCTACGATGAGTCTACGATTTAAAAAAAAAATTACCATCAATTTTTTTCATTTTAATGCATTTTTTTCGCTATTATATAAGGGAAGTAACTCTCTAAAAATGTCTACGATGAGTCAACGATTTAAAAAAAATTACCATCATTTTTTCCCCATTTTTAATGCATTTTTTTGCTATTTTTTGGCTATAACTCTCTAAAAATGCTTATATAGTAATTTCCCTTACAAAACCCGAGCAATGCCGGGCGATACTGCTAGTTTATTATAATAAACTTTGTTCCTTTGTTGTTGTGGCTTCTTCGTTCTAATAAAGTATGATTCGGTGCGTGATTTGTATTTGACTATTAGAAAGCATCTTGGACATTGCACGATTTCTCTGGCGTAGTTTAAACAATCAGTGTGACATTGATGTGCAGGTTTTGATTTCATGGAATTGATATGTTCGACGTACATATATTAATCAGGAATTCATTTTCCTGCATATGACAAATGGAACTTTCAATCTTCTTTGGGAAAAATATTTTATAAATACAAAAATGCAAAAAAAACCCAAAATACGTCAAAGTTGAAAGAAAATACAATTTCGTTCAATATTTTATGCTAATTTTATTTATTTTTAACGCTATATTAAAAAAATATCCTCCGCAAATGTCCATTTTATTTTATGAGATACTATTAAAAAATTAGTTTTCCAAATGAATTATATTGTATGAATAAATACATATATTCATAATTGTGTTTCAGCGCGTATATAAATGTGTACGTGTGTAACTGTATGTACAGATGTATAAAAACGTATGAAAAATGTTTAGCTAGATTCCACTTTTCTTATCTGCTGGCTTATATTTTAAACAAAAGTTGCTATCAGAATATTTTGGCAGCGACCAAACAAGAAGAAACTTCTAGTGTTATCTCTTCACAACAACAGGGAATAATACTCGAAGGCATGTCTAATATTATCTTTTCGCTCTAAAATGAATTTAGATTATCGCATCTAAACCTCCATAGGTTCTTCAACTATATATGTATATACAAGCACGCACACAAACACATCTCTGTCTCTAGCTATATATCCATACACAGACACATATACATACATATATACATATACATACAAGTGTATATATGCGTATTATATATACATGTATATATATATATATATACGTATACGCATATACACGCACGCACACACATATGTATAAATATAAATATAAATATAAATATAAATATAAATATATATATATATATATATATATATATATATATATATATATTTATATATATATATATGTAAATATGTATGGATGTATACATTTTCCAGGTCATCATATTACACGTTAATGCTTAACAGGGGCTTAGATTCACAACACTATTTCTAAACCAATAAATATATATTAAAAAGCTTATTTTCCAGAATTCGTCTGTATATAAATCATTTTTTTTTGTCATATGAATAATCATCAGCTTCTGTCAATTTTCAAATAATATAATATAATATATATAATTTATTCTATTCTTATCTTATATTTCATTAATTTCAGTCAAACATATTGGTACACCCATTTCATGTTTAACGCATATGCTTTACAAAATACAAATATTTTGATGACGCTGATGCAAATATTTTCGTTGGATTCTCTGATCTTATTTGAGATGCTTTTGTCGTTATTAATAATATAATCCTTTCTACTATAGGCACAAGGCCTGAAATTCTGGGGGAAGATGACTAGTCAATTATATCGACCTGGCGTGCTAACGTTTCTGCTAGCTCGCAATGTACACAAAATAAAATGGAAAATATAGTTTTTTTTTTTCTTTTTGTAACTTAAAAATAAAATAACATGGACGGCTATTTTGCTAAGTTATTTCACTTCCGGTCGCAATAATATATTATATGATATTAAAAATTTCTTTCTGCTAAACACACACACACTCATTATTTTTTTTACTCTGCCTCTCCAACAAACTTTCTAACCATGTAGTTCCCCTCATCACGTCGTTAACACTTCTCTCTTTCTCTTTCTCTCGTCTCACACTTCAACTAACGATGTAGCAGGGTGGTTAGTGGAAGTGGTTATCTACTATCTCACTCACTCCTTAGGCGGCGAGCTGGTATAAGCGTTAGCACGTCGGGCGAAATGCGTACGTTCCGAGTTCAAATTCCGCCGATGTCGACTTTGCCTTTCATTCTTTCTGGGTCGATAAATTAAGTACCAGTTACGCACTGGGGTCGATATAATCGACTTAATCTGTTTGTCAATCCTTGTTTGTCCCCTCTATGTTTAGCCCCTTGTGGGTAATAAAGAAACATATCTCACCCACTCCTCCTCTCTCTCCCTGACACTCCCTCTCTCTCACACTACCTCCACCTCTCTGTCCCTCTCTCCCTCCCTGTCCCTCTCCCCTGTCTCCCCTCCTCCCCCTCTCTGTCCCTCTCCTTCCATATCTATCACCTTCGCTCTCTTCCTGCTTTCCCGAACAAATTAAAGCGTAACGTGTAAACTCACGAACAAGTAGAATTATAACATAGATACGTTTAAATATTTGTTGTGCAAGATTTTTTATGTGAAGTCGTGTGTTGAAACAGATATTGTTATATTTCGGAATGGTCATATTGCAAGAATGTATATAACCAGAAGATACAAATATTACAGGCATCCCCCTCACACACACACTAAATAAACATAGACGCACATAGAGATATAAGCATGCGCAAATGAAGACATACAATAGAAATACAAAATGGCTGACGGTTAGTAAGGAGAGACACAAGTAAGTGAGAAGAAAACAAAGGACCACTGATGCGGTCACAGGAGTGTGACGAAAGAACTTTGGCCGAAATAAGATTAAGATTAATGTAAAAAATAAATATCACTGAAGCAAAATAACACCAAATATATAGTGCGTGTGTTTTTATTGGCTAAACTGGCAATATGACCATTCCGAAATATAACAATATAACATAGATATGTATACATATATGTTTATGTATGCGTGTGTGAACGTATGTGTGTGAAGAAGGCTTTGACTCTTATAGAGATACTTGAACAATGTGATTATGTTGCGTAATGGCATCAAACTCAGTGTCATATGATTGCGTTGTAAGCTGTTTAATCTGACGGCCATTATCTTGCAAATCATTAACCCATTTAAAGATTGCAGAAACAGCTTCCATACGCAGCGTTTCTTATTATATGAACATAACACGAACATTTCTCTTGATATAAGAAGAGCTTATTGTATTTAATTCTTGATTGTCCACAAGGGGCTAAACATAGAGGGGACAAACAAGGACAGACAGAGGGATTAAGTCGATTACATCGACCCCAGTGCTTAACTGGTACTTATTTAATCGACCTCGAAAGGATGAAAGGCAAAGTCGACCTGGGCGGAATTTGAACCCAGAACGTAACGGCAGACAAAATACGGCTGCGTATTTCGCCCGGCGTGCTAACTTTCTGCCAACTCGCCGCCTTCAAGAAGAGCTTATTGTATTGCCTTTTTCCTACATGTATTGTTGCATGATTGAATATATTGGTGACATTTATTGTAGTACGTACCAAGAAAGGAGTTTCAATGAGATCAAGTGACATTCTACAAATAGTGGCGAAACTATACTCAGCACTATGGATTTGAACGGACCATATCTAGCCCATAAATTATACCTATTTCTTTACAGCCCACAAGGGGCTAAACACAGAGAAGACAAACAAGGACAGACAAACGGATTAAGTCGATTATATCGACTCCAGTGCGTAACTGGTACTTATTTAATCGACCCCGAAAGGATGAAAGGCTAAGTCGATCTCGGCGGAAATTGAACTCACAACGTAGCGGCAGACGAAATACCTATTTCTTTACTACCCACAAGGGGCTAAACACAGGGAGGACAAACAAGGACAGACAAACGGATTAAGTCGATTATATCGACCCCAGTGAATAACTGGTACTTATTTAATCGACCCCGAAAGGATGAAAGGCAAAGACGACCTCGGTGGAATTTGAACTCAGAAAATAGCGGCAGACGAAATACCGCTAAGCATTTTTCCCGGCGTGCAAACGTTACTGCCTGCTCGCCGCCTTCACAACAAAAATGATAATGACTGAACGAATGAGACTCTCTACCCACTTGACCTTCGACAAATGGTCAGTCGCTTGAATTCCTTCAAATAGCAAACTCCTCTCAAACCACACCCGACCATCTGAATTAAAGACAGGACACTTAATGTGGCCTTAACTGAATTGTGTCTGAAAAAATACAAAAGATAGGATGGTAACATCTTGAAAATCTTGGATCATAACATTAAAACCAAACTACACTGGAACAACAACCACAAAAGTTTATAATAACATTTTTATATAGAGCAAGCTTAGATTTAAAGACATTCTTTCCGTGCCTGTCTCTAATACAAAGTGGTATTGTGAAAAAATAGCGATGACGTAACATGCTATATAATGTGTATTTAAACAACATTAACAGTGTATTAAGTAAACTGTGTGTAGTTTGTTTTAAACAAGGAACTGATTTAAGTGGTTACCTTTTGTTCTATGAAAAGGAAAATAGGAATGAATAGAGGAATTGTCACACACAACCATATTTATATATACTTGTTTCTTTGCTTGTGTGTGTGTGTGTGTGTGTGTGTGTGTGTGTGTGTGTCTGGTATGCACGAACCAGCATATACATATGTGAAAAAATGTACTCAAATGCATATAGAATTTATTTATTCATTATCTTTGCGTATATCTGGACACACACACACAAGCGAGGGAACGAGTGTGTACAAGAATGTTTATAGGCGTTGTGCGTGCGCAGGTGTGTGTGTGTGCGAGTGTATGTGTGTGCGAGTGTGTGTGTGTGTATATATATATGCGCATGAGTGTGTGTATGTGTATATATATGTGTGTGTGTGTGTGTGTTCTGGAAAAATAGATAAAGTCTGATACAATGCTGACGTCATAGAGATCCCGTTTTGAGAAATGAGGAAATACTAGTAGCAATAGACTAGATACTTCACGTTAAAATTTTTTATGGGCTGAAATAGAACTTAGCTTTATTCTTTAGAATAATGTAAACGGTGCTTTATCTTTAGCTACATATAACTTTGCTATCTATATACTTACAAAATAAAATGAAATTGAAGCTGGTTTTTGGCAGAATTTAGTGGTGGATAATGTCGGTAGTTTCCTAAGAATATCTGTTTAACTCTTGCTGCGGTCAAATTTAACTTTCATCTTTTACAGGGTTGAGTAAATAATGTACCAGTTGTGAAATACACATAATCTAATGAGTTGTTCCAAATACATTGGTTGTGGCGTGCTTGTTTTTTTGTCTATAATTTCTGATTAGCTTGGTGAAGATTTCTTGAAACCAAATAGGGCAAAAACAAGCCCGTAAAACTAGACAAAGTAACCCTGTATACTTATCAACGGTTATATAAAACTAGTTCACGAGGCCACGTAAATAATCAAGATGGTGAACAAGTGCACCATGAGACCGCCAGGGCTGACGGGTAGACTTATGCTCTGTATTCGTGATGGCGGCAACTTCTTTTGGAGAGGGCCGTCT
>NC_042998.1:192257703-192280203 GCF_006345805.1 Octopus sinensis | reverse complement strand
ATGGCAGATTTAATTGTAAATAAATCTTTCAGAATCTTTTTTATAAGAAAGATTGTTTTGAACATTTTGTGAAAATAATCCCCATTATCACGGTAAATATTGTCACAATATTTTGATTTCAGATTTATCTTTTATCCATTACTTTCTTATTGAATTTACTGTAATATAAATATTGACAAAAATCATGAATTATTTATAATTAGTAGAATGACGGATTTAGGGAAGATAAACAAATCACTAAATTGTATAATATCCTTCATGGACACAGGATGAATCGCTAAAACGTTAAATGGATTTCAATAAACAGCTAAAACGCTGTTAAAATGCAAGAAAATAATCGATTAGACACTTGTTCAATGTAGATCAATAATCAATAGGAAGCTTTTTAATGAGTATTTATTTTTAGCGTTCGTTTATATTTGTTTTCACATAAAAAAAATGTCTTGTGTTCAGGCATCTTCAAGATATTTGCTCGTTGAAGCGAAGACAGTTGCTAAGCAACTTGGCAGCTAAGCTGGGGTAACATTCAAAGTCAATCTTCTATTTGGATTTTTAATCCAGCATTAGATTACCTTCACTTTATCCAATGGAGTGGAAGAGGACAGACGAAAACATGAATGAATGTAAACATTAATGAGTACGAAACTACGGATTACGTGGTCAATTGTATAAAGTGGTTCTGTTTAGTAAATGTTTACGTATTCTAATATTAGTGGCCAGTATGAAACCCAGCCTGTACATCCTGTTCCCGAAACTACTTGTAATATGGCTAAACGAAGGTTGCCTTTTATTTTCTCTTTATTGAATCTAGTTTTGCTTACTTAGCTCATTGTCTATACTATAATAAAGTATTTATGAACAGTACAGTGAAGATGTAAAAATCATAAAAACTTTGAATTATTTGAATTCTTTAGTCACTGTATGTTTGCGACTGTTGTCGAGGAAAGCAACATTCTCCATATAACAGCACTTTATTCAGGTTGAGATGACATCCAACTAAATAAAAATCATTTGTTCGTCCTCATTTCTATCAAGAATAGACATAACCACATACAAAGCTGTTGGGAACGTTCTGTTTTAAAAACGTTTTACCCTAGGTACTGAAATGTTATAAGAGGGGTAAAGACATCTTTCGGTCATGAATGACCATGGGATTGCACCTAGAAAGTTACCCTCCTAGACACAAGTCCGGGCAAGGTTGTTTATGGAAGACCAGCAGTCGCCCATGCATACCAGCCTCCCCTCTCCACGCCACCGTGTTATCCAAGGGAAAGACAAAGGTCGATACAGCTTGGCACCAGTGACGTCGCAACTCATTTCTACAGCTGAGTGAACTGGAGCAACGTGAAATAAAGTGCCTTGCTCAAGAACACAACACGCAGCCCGGTCCGGGATTCGAGCTCACAACCTCACGATCGTAAGCTCGACGCTCTAACCACTGAGCCATGCGCCTTCACTGAAATGTTATAGATTAGATATTAATAAGTGAAATATGGAGGTGTAAAGTTTGGGGTCAACTGGTTTACTCATTCTTAAGAAACTAGATAAAAAAATAATGAGATTTCCAAGTTCATGTCACCGTGACATATATGTTAGGTTTAATATTAATGGAATTAGACGAGAAATGAAAAGTGGAGAAAGAAATTGAATATTCCTTCATCTTATGTGAGCAATTATTTGTTCATTACGTATAAATTGCTAGCACTGAAATGTAAAGAGAAAAATCCCCTTTGAGATTTCCATAAATTTCCTCAGAAAGATAATAATTCCAGTGTAAAATGATGGCTTCTTGCATACTCAGAATATCTCTAAGTTTTTTTCATCCAGGAGAAATAAGCTATTGGAAAGTCCATGTAGTTCACAAGGTTTAGAGGTGGACTTCCTTATAAATTTAATCTTGAATAAATAAGGGTAAGATTGTCAGCTCACCAATGGGGATTTTATTAGATTCGGTCAATCTAGAGAACATAGAAATGATACAAACGTTCTAGATAAAAGTATTTCATATTCTACTCTAAAATGGAAGGTGTTAAGAAAAAACCAAATTGCTTTAGTTACCCATTTCATCTCATTCCATTCGATTTCATTTAATATTCGGGGTTTCTAAATAATAGAAAACGTAGCAACGTACATTCGGAACACAAAGCAGTATTTTGTATAGTTGCTGTGTTAACGTGTATATGGCAGTTTGGTGAGTTAGACAAGGCAATAAACTATCAAACTCTGAATCCCGCAAAATTAATCTCTAAGCGGAACAGGGAAAATATGCAACATTCGAAATGTTACACTTTGGTTCTGTTATAATTTAGATTTCTTTGGTTATTATTAAAAAGAAACATGTATACATACATACATACGTACATACATACATACATACATACATCCATCCATCAATACATACATACATACATACATACATACATACATACATACATACATACATACATTCATACATACATACATACATACATCCATACATACATACATACATACATACATACATACATACATCCATCCATACATACATACATTCATACATACATACATACATACATTCATACATACATACATACATACATACATACATACATACATAGATAATACATACATACATATATTCATATATACAGAGATAGATGCTTCTCCACCTGCTTTCACGGCGAAGCCTCTGTTGTTCAATTGACTGAATTTCTTGCTCATTGAACTAGCACATAAATAGCTTACCATTCCACAGACATATACACCTCAAGCGTGATTCTCAGGTAGAATCAGCGTGACACAATATGTGACGAGGTTGTACATTTCAGTCACAGGTACATACAATAAGGCTTCTGTACAGTTTCCGTGTACACAGTTTCTCTCAGAAAATGCAAGCCAGCCTGAGGATAGTGGAAATTACTTTGCCCAAGATGCAACGCAATGGGATCGAATCCGAAATCTCGTGGTGACCGAACGAACTTCGTAACCATTCAGTCATACATGTATATATACATACACGCATCTCGTAAAATATACTGATTTATATAAAACTGAATTGAGTGAAGACACTTTTCTCTCCTTGATATACACTAATTGTTATTTTTCTTTAACTTCAATGAAAATTTGACGCCTATAAAATTCTATCTTCGTGAACGTATTCTGTGGAAGGTAACTGGAAAAAAAATCCATCATAAATAGTCTCCATAAATTTCTTTCAAGCATCACAGTTAATCCCAGATCAATACCTCTTGATCAGTCGTATTGGCAAAGGTATTCCGGTCGTGACAATCTTATTTTTAAAGGATATATTGGATAGACGTTGCATAATGCATGCTTTCTTTATATAGAGAAATAAGGTGAGATTTAAGTGAAATTTGCTGTGTTTTTAGTAGCCCAGGCTATCACGTAAAGGCTACTTCATGGCGTTGCAGAAGATCCATCGATCGCTCACTTTCCTCTTTATATTCATATGATCCTATCACATGCCTTCATCTCAACCATATGCAAACTTAATACCACTTAGCATTCATGCTCCCGAAAACAAAGATTTGGGTGATGTTTGCAATCGAAACGTAATCGATATTTACAACCAAAAAATTGAAATAGTTTCGCAATGCTAAACTCCAGTCGATTAAGGAGAATACACACCCTAAATACCCAAACATTCGCTATCAATACTGGGATCCAGTAACTCTAATGATCATCTGAAGCGATCACACATCTACGAAATGTCAGCTTGCCTACATGCTAACAAACAATATATATTTGCCTTCCAAGGGGGGGGGATATATCAGTGGTTGATTGCTAAATAGAAATTCATTCGATTTCGTTTACATATCTGGCACAATGCCGATGGTATTCATATGAACCTTCCAAGGCGGCGAGCTGGCAGAAACGTTAGCACGCCAGGCGAAATGCGTAGCCGTATTTCGTCTGCTGTTACATTCTGAGTTCAAATTCCGCCGAGGTCGACTTTGCCTTTCATCTTTTCAGGATCGATAAATTAAGTACCAGTTACGCACTGGGGTCGAGGTAATCGAATTAATCCGTTTGTCTGTCCTTGTTTGTCCTCTCTGTGTTTAGCCCCTTGTGGGTAGTAAAGAAATAGGTATTCATATAAACATTTCGGGCTGCGTTCAGGAAAGCAACATTTCATTTCTAAAGTTAACGGAAGCATTTGCCTTCGTGTAAGACACTCCTACATTGCTCCTCCCCGCCAATTCAAACTCATAACAAACAGTTTTCCCCAGTTATTTTTACTCGGAACCTCCATTATATCATACATAAAGAGCTGACAGATTCGTTAGAATGCCGCGCAAAATGTTCAGCAGTATTTCGTCCCTCTTTACGTTCTGAGTTCAAATTCCGCCGAGGTCGATTTTGCTTTTTATCATTTTGGGGTGGATAAAATAAATACCAGTGGGGTACTAAGGTCGATGTAATCGACTTATCCCCGCCCGGAAATGCCTTGCCTTGCGGCAAAATTTGAAACCAATATTATACATACATACATATGTACGTATATATATATATATATATATATTATATATATATATATATATATTATATATATATATATATATATATATATATACATATAATACACACACACACACACACACACATATATATATATATCATGTAATTTCAGGAAAAGTTCATTGAGCAGAATCTTTCTCTAAACTATAGCTTTGTTGATTTAAGCAAGGCATTCGATACTGTGAATTGAAATGCTTTGTGGCTAATTCTTAGGAAAATAGGTTACCCTGAAAAATTTATAAACCTGATCATGGTTTTGCATCAGGATATGAAGGCTAGATTTAATTTTGTGGTCGGCTTTCTGAATCTTTTGCTGTGGAAAAATGGAGTAAAGCATGGAGACCTTGATGCACTAGTCATCCTTGAAATATACTTTGCTGTTTCACTGTCACACGCTTTTCAAAACTCCGAATAAGGTATTTACATAAAATATCGAACACAAAATGTTTTTAATCTGACCAGACCGAAATTCAGACAAAGATCTTTACTTCACTCCTTACACGCTGACGATTGTGATCTAGTCAGTCACTCTGAAACGAGCCTGCAATCTCTTTTATTTGCATTTGACTCAGCTTGTGGCGATTTTTGCTTGACCAACAACTTGAAAACAATTGTGGTATTGTATCAACCTGCGTTGGTGCTGCTTGCAACTCACCTAAAATTTTCGTCAAGGGTAAGTTACTTGAGGTTGTTGGCGCTTTCATCTACCTCGGAAGCTCTGTACAAAATGAAGGAAATCTGGATGCAAAAATGATCTGCAAATTCAAAGGGCAGCGCAAGCATTTGATGGTTTGAAGCCACGCGTTTGGCACCAACGACATATAAATAATAACAGAAACCTTGGACTTTATAAATCGTTTGTATTACCATCCTTGTTGTATTCTTCTGAGGTGTTATGAAAGACTTTATAAATTGTTAGAACGTTTCAACCAAAAATGCCTTTGCCAATTTCAAACATTAAACGGGGCACTTTTACTCGAGACACGGATGTCTTTGTCTCTGCAGGCATCACTTCAATTAAATCAATGATTCTGAAAAATCAAATGAGATGGTCTGGCCATATTGTTCGAATGGCGGATGAACGCACACCCAAACAGTTGTTTTATGGCGAGCTTGCATAGGAAAATGCAATCGGTGTAAACCTAAAAAAAAAAGGTTTAAGGGCGGTGCAAAGACTTCTATGAAGTCACTTGGAATGGATCCAAAAGCGATAGAAACCCTTGCTACGGATCAAGCTACATGATGAACAAAAGTGTGCTGTGGAGTAAAAGATTTTTGAGGCGGCCAGGATGACACATGAAAGACTCAAGAGAGATTTAAAGGAGAATATTGCGTTCGAGAAGGTGAAGCTCAGTGACCTTTTTGTGTGCACAGTTTGTAACAGACCATGCCTTTCTTTTGCTGAGCTCAAATCTCACTTGTGAATCCATGAAAAATGAACCTCCACTAATTACTCTGTCTACATATATGTGCACGTAGCATCTTTGCTAATGGAGATGAGAATACAGCCTTGATGAGCATGGTACTAAAAAATAAAAAAAGAAAGACATGAAACCAAATACATCGAAGTGAAAACCTCTTCTGGAGGACACGGAGTTAGCTCTTTTGAACGGTCCTAGTTTTGTCCAAAATGGGTCAGTCTATGTACGTTGTCAATTCACTAACCGTTAAGCAAAGCAACCCTCGGTTCCAACAGGAAATTTCTTTCTGGTGGGTACCGACTAAACACTTTAGTTTTTGAATTTTTAGAAGGTCCTCGGTACAAGTGAGACCTTCTTTTGCCAAATTTTATTTTCATCAACTTTAAGTTCCAGTTAAAACCACTTCTACAAGTGTTATCTAGCATTGTTTCTCTTCAATAACAAACAATGATGTTTTCACAATCACCGACTTCGATGACTGATTTTGAGCATAGGAATCAATTGCACAGATTAGTGAGGCCTGATTTGACTACGGACATTACCTGTCATCACTCCAAGAATCAATAACATATGAAATGAAAACAAATGCCCAAATGAGGAGATCAAAAGGAATCATATTCGTGGGATGATTAGATAGCGATTTGTCGTCAAGAATAAAACAACTTACTTAGCCTTAAATAAGCCACCATTATTGCAAGAAATTACTAATTAGTGCAAATAATAAAGAAATTAGCATCGTTTCATTACAGAACAACTCAATATGAAGGTATAAATTACAAGAGAGAGAAAGTAAAGTAGGGTAAATATTTATTTGTATTTCAAAATGAATCTGAGAAAAAGTCAGGAAAACCCATAAATTTTATTTCAAATGGTTGAATACGAAGTCGTTTGCCTGGGGGAAAGGTAAGGGTTGTTAGGAGCTTCTTATGAAAATCAATAAGGACAATGGAAGTATAATTGAAAACAGAAGATAATCGGAATTATATTTCTGTGCTTTAATGACCAATGACTGATAAGTAGCAAAATTATAGTTATTCATCGAAGTATTTATCACTAATATTAACATCTTATAATAATGATTTACGGAGGTTTTTCAAAGTAAAAGATTTATTACAAAGCCATATTAGTTTATCATTCTGAAATGTCTAAAATAAGGATCAGTAATATATTGCTTAATTTAACAGGCGAGTTACAAATAAAATGGTGCATGTAACTACAAATTATGGATGGTTATGTGGTACCCGCGAATTCCATTTCTGATACTTGACAATAAATAAAAATGGTATATTTGATACGTCTTGAAATTTATTTGTATCTATCTTTATCGATCATAAGTTAGAATAATCATTGACATAAAAAAAATATATGATTACAAAAAAACTATCTTAGCTGAAATATAAGTAAAACTCTATAACAAGAATCAGTTTGAAGGAAAAAGGCAATTTCCTTTTTGGTTTTCT
This sequence comes from Octopus sinensis, assembly GCF_006345805.1. NCBI lineage: Eukaryota > Metazoa > Mollusca > Cephalopoda > Octopoda > Octopodidae > Octopus > Octopus sinensis. Next base: position 192,272,804 of record NC_042998.1, on the reverse strand, counting down.
TATTCAAAAAATATGTATGTGTTAACTAAAGCCATTGACGTAAGTGTGACGTCACCTAACAGGATGTCAGTCAATACGCTTAGACGTACTTTCTGCTAGAACTGTTGTCGCTAGATGATTATGGCAGCGATATTGGTTATTTGGCATACGGCCATTATCTAGCTGAGACACCAATAATCAGCACTAAGTTGCTAACTAGTTATAATTCACATAATTAAATAGAAAGCCTGGCATCTTCAGACCAGGTGTACATTTTAATATATCGTGAGACAGAAAAAAAAGAGAGAAATATTTCCTTATAGAAATATTAAAAACAGTGTGATGTAAATATTGTTTATCACAGACCAGAAATATTCGGTTTTAGAAGAGTTTGTCTAAAACTAATCATGATGCTCAAAATGTAGTGATTTGTTAAGGAAGCACAAATACACTTTATATGGCAAACTAAAACCTTTTCATAAATCCAGATTATCATGATTGAGGAGAGGAAAACACAGGATCGATGCTTAAACTACATCACCGAAAGAGGGATGAGAATACTAAATCTTAAAGAATAAAAAAATCGTAATAGATTAACCACAGCAAAATCTCAATTAAATTGGAAGGGGAAATTCACTTGATTTTTGGAGAAAAGGATCGGAAAAACCTATTCGAAAAATAGGTCGAAAAGTGTCTCTCGGCGAAAATGTCAGAGCCCTTTCTTGTACACATATCGATCTTTAACATAAGGGCAAAGGGTTCCTTTGTTGGTGAGGGTTACTGTCTAATCAATCAACGAAGTGCATGACTGTTATTTATTTTTACCTACATTGTAAGGTTATAGGTGTGTATATATAGGTATATACATACATACGTATATACTCCTATAACTGTATATACGTATGCAACTAAAAGCTAATATTCTGTTAGTTCTGCAATGATTAATCAGAGCACGTTAATCAAGATTAATTAAGTAAATGAATAAGTAACATTGGAATTTATCAATCCCCTCATTCCTATAATGTAACAAATAAAACAGTAATATAACGCAACAAATACTTGTTTTGAACAATCTCAGCCACTGTTCTTGACAGGGTCGTACGTCGTGCTGCACACCTGCTCTTTGGTACTACACAAGCCTGTTTTCCCAGTACCAGCTGTTATGAACGAGGTAGCTAAGTTTAATGATACCTTTCGAATAGAAATACATTTTAACTATTCCTCAATATACACACACATTTTCCTAGCCACCTTACTGACTGACAGATTCTGGTTTCATCTACTTTACATTCCTTAAAATGCTGGTCATTCTGATTATAAATTTCTCCTGTAGATGATCCTATGTTTAATTAACATGTCACTGCTTGCTTGTATATTTGGTAAGATTGTTGTGTGGAGAGTTACTTAACGCATTACATATAATATAATGTTGTGCATACTACTTGCCTAAGTACAACATATTTACGCCACAATAAAAACTTTTCATGAAATAATTGTAATACAAGGAGACATAATTGTAATAAAAGTCGGAGGAGGGCCGGGATAACTTGCTATAAAATTGAGTTCGATTTTAATGGTTTTCCAAAGCCATAATGGAATAGACAAAAGAGCATATTCGGCATATTTTGCTTTATGAGTTCAATAAAGCAACAACGCAACAGAAAGTGCGAGGAATATTAATGCAGTATGTAAGGATCGGAGAATAAGCGTAAGTCAGTATCAACAGTGGTTCCAGAAATTCCGAGCCGGAAACAACCTAGAAGACAAGCCCCCTCCTGGAAGATCTGTAGAGCTCAACGAGGACGTCCTGCAAACCCTGGTGGAACAAAATCCCATCGTAACTGTTGATGAAGTGGCAGAGAAGCTTGGAGAAATTGATATTAATCAATTAAAACCAGTGGCATAGCATATTTAAAAAAAATCCGAAGATTATAATTTTTTTTACATACAATGCTATGCTGATGATCTTGCAGATGTTTACGTATCCATATACGCAAATATTAACTAGTGAAACTAATTAGTATATAGGTAATCGTTTTTTCGTATATTTGCATTTGTCTTGCTTATTTTTACACTTTGTTTTTTGGCTGAAGTTTTTCTTGAGAACAGATTCTTCGTGGAAAATGGCGATTTTGACGTCTATAACTAGCGTATAGGCTGTTCACTTTTAGTGGTCAGTCCTCTAAATTTTGTATGTAAAAAACTTTTAATTTATCTTCGGAAATTTTAAAAATATGCTAGGCCACTGGTTTTAATTGATTAATATCAATTTCTACCCTTATTTAATTTTAAATAAAAATGTTCTATAACCGGTAAATTGACTGCTGTAGTTTATTAACTGGAGAGTAATTTCCGATCTCAACGCGCCAAAGTGAAGGCATTTGAAAGGATACACATAAATATAATTTGTGGAACTTTATACATGCTGGATTGCGATTGAGCGTCCTGTATCTAGTTCTGGAAATTGCCTTTTGTAAACGACAGACTATGCTGATGATCTTGCAGATGTTTACGTATCCATATACGCAAATATTAACGTGAAACTAATTGGTACATAGGTAATCGTTTTTTATTTTGTATATTTTCATTTGTCTTGCTTATTTTTACACCTTGGGTTTTTGCTGAATTTTTTCTTGAGAATACATTCTTCGTGGAAAATGGCGATTTTGACGTCTATATCTTGCGTATAGGTTGTCCCCTTGTAGTGGTCAGTCCTCTAGATTATATATATGTATGTATATATGTATATATGTATGTATGTATATATGTATGTATGAATACATGCATACTTTTGAAATTTTCGACCATGAAATTCTATTTGTACGATCAACTTTAGGCCATCCTCATTCAATTAGCGTGACGACGGCCGAGTATTTCATACACATGCACATCATTATCGTAATATTTTACTAGATTCAAACGTGACATCAGACGTGTGTGCGTGACAATATTAAATATGTTTCTATGGAATAATTATATATATCTGCGCGTAGGTATTTTTCTTGATTGATCAACTGGAACATTCATCATCAAAGCAGGTAGAAAATCTGTCTATATTTTCCCACTGTATATTTGGCCTGATAATTCAATCGGAATATTTTACCTACATCAGCTTTCATGATGGTGCTTCGGAACAGTGTTGTTAGTTTCCTCTTTTCCTGCGTAAGCTGTCCACTTTTCTTAAATTCCAGTTTAGTGTGCGTTCAAGTTGTAGTCAAACTGGGATGGCCAGTGTATTTGTACCTATTATCATAGCTACAAATACTAGCTTGAGTCCTAAGTAATATTTTGTCCTAATCTGTTTTTTGCTTTCTCTGTTTTGTGTTTTTATCAGTTGCATCTACATCGGGACCTGCATGTAATGTAATGTTCTCAGCTTAAATTATTTGAGTCTTCTTATTGTAGCATTGACACATTTACATAATCCCCATACTAACTTTTATACCTTGGCTTAAATTATGAAAACTAAGTAAATTTTGCGATTTGGTATTATTCTACACGACAGAGGCATTTGCAGCTATTGGTGGCTTCTTTCAACGGACTCATTGTTGGATAATCAGAAGAGTAGAGAGGATGATGAGCAATTCAAGAAAATTTATATTCTTATATGTATAGGGCTACCTGATTACATTCTCTTTGTCCTGTTTGCATTGTTATTTTCTTTTTCGGAATGGCACGATTTATATATTTAGGTGGCTTTATTTATGTGGTGTGTCTCCAGTATTCCACGACTGCCGAAAGAGAGAGAGAGAGAAAGAGAGAGAGAGGGAGAGAGAGAGGGAGAGAGAGAGAAAGGAGAAGAGAGAAAGGAGAAGGGAGGAGAGAGAGAGAGAAAGACAGCATGACCGATTGGCATTTGGTACTATGACAGGTGCTCACAATCCTATATCAGCTTCAAAATGTGAAGAACACTATATTGGTCGGTAAATTTGGTAGATAGTGCAGATAAATCTTATTCACATCAAACTAACCTTCTAATAAAAAGAAAAGGGAAATGCAATAATGTTTCCCTAGAAAATACCATACCAGAATACTGCTACAAGAAGTCGCAATCGGAAAGTAATTTGTAGGTCTGCTATCGCAGAACTTAGAGATAAACGTATTCATCGTTTAGGTTAAGCTTGGTCTAGGAATCAATATATATATGTGCTTTTTTTCCAAAAATTCCATCAATTCTTTGGTGATTTTTCGAAATGTTAAAAATGTCTTAGACATTACGATCGCAGCCATTTTGAGATTGTGTACAAGAAAAGAAGGCACATCAGCAAATCGTATTCAAGACCTAGGAAAACTACGGAAACATTTCTCGCATTCAGTGTATGACTATTAGAATGTGTGTTTAATTGTATGGTTAAATATATAATACAATATAATATTTTAAATAAAAAGTAAGCATAAAGGTACTCAACATTTGGAGCTGGTCACTCAGTGAGGATACAGAAGATTACCGCCACAAACTCTGATCATTCAGTGTTCATAGATTCTAATATCGCATGTACCAGATTATTCTATGGCATTATACCGAGTTCTTGGCATTGTGCGTATGACTGATCTCTTGCCGGTAAATTTAGTAGATAGATCAGATAAATCTTGTGCACATCAAACTATCATTCTAATAAAAAGTAAAGGGAAATGCACTAATGTTTTCCTAGAAAATATCATACCAGAATACTGCTACAAGAAGTCGCAGTCGGAAAGTAATTTGTAGGTCAGCTGTCGCAGAACTTAGAGATAAACGTATCCGTCGTTTAGGTTGTGGACATTAAACTGACTTAACTTTGAGAGTGAAGGGCTGGATTGTTTCTTGTGGTTATATTGAGAAAGATGTTATCCCGAGATGTTATATAGAAAAAAGCTCAGGGATCTCTTCCACACCGACCAAACCCCCATTAATTACTAGGTTGTTGTTTTGTAGTTTAACTCGTGCCAGACTTAACGAACCAGATCTATGACCAAAGACTTTTCAGCCGTTAACATATCGTTATTTTTCAGACACAGTATATGTGGGATTAAAATATCCAAAGCACTCTTTATGTTTAAAATATTATGTGCCACTTTTATTTGGGCGTACAACATTGTAGAGTCTTTCTCATTAGCTCAAGTAACACGTGAGGAAGATGGCAATGATGGAGATAGAATTATTGACTTCCAGTAAACGGTGCCGAGAATGTGTCGATAAAAGGAAGATTTTTTCACTTTAGGTTTAGGCTGCTGTTTTGAAATCTTTGGAGTGTTAGGTGATCGGGTCTTATTATTCCGTCTTATTATTCCCGAATGGCTAACTCTAGCGTTTATCTAGCCGTATGTTTATTTTTGATAAAAATATATTTGAATATGTACCTGGACACACATACATACACGCCCGAATATGCACATGCACATACACAGTATCATATAATATGATCTATTATATACATATGCATACATACATTCATACACACACACACACACACACATATATATATGTACATAAATACATATATATATACATACATATCATAAATAATATATAGATACATGCATATATGTAGATATATATATATATATACATATATGTACATACCTACATCTATTTGTATATATACATGCATACAGGACATCAAAAAAACGTTGGACACAATGAGAATCGAAAACATAAAAACAAAAACATGGAAACGAACTTTTTTTCAAACAACGAAAAAACAGAGTGCAAGACATATAGCACAAGGAATATTCCCCTTCTTCAGTTGTCCCTGTTTCGTCTACACCACGTTCGAAGGTAAGGACAAGACGCGACTTCGTTGAAACAGTCCTTCCAGCAAAGCAAATTAAATCAAATTTGGGATTTTTTGCGGAGGGGTAAAAGCGGTAACAAGAACAAGACAATAAAAACAATACAAATAAAAATAGTAAAAGACAGGACAAGGAGAATAACACAGTAAAAACAAACGATGAGGGTTGTTAAGCCAAGACGATGGAAGAATTATTTTGAACGCATATATGCATGTATATATACATATAGATGTAGGTATGTATATATATGTATGTATATATGCATATATTTATATATTATTTATGTTATTATATGATCGAACGCCACTCATCTTTTTCCAAGTAAGTTTTATCTATACACACACACACACACAACACACACACACACACACACACACACACACACACACATATATATATATATATATATATATATATATCAAGTGAAAAATATTCAAACACAATTCTTAGTATAGTTTAATACATTGAGACTTGAGACACGAGACAGCGTTGCTGTCCATTAGTATGTTTTGCCTATAGATACATCAAGACCAAGTGTTTAGTAGAACTACTGCGACAAGAACGTTATTTGTGACCATAATGGTTTGGCAAAAGATGAAATTGACTACCAGTATTTCTAGTGTTTTGGACGCCATTAAATATAGAATGACCTTCGGCTGATGTGCTGACACTGACATTTGCCAATAGGAAAATTAACACACACCAATAAGATTAGATGGTTTCTGATAAGAAAAACCAAACTGCCAACGGAAATGAATGTTCTAAAAGTTAGTGTCAAAGGTAATTAGATAAGAATAATGAAACTAAAGAAGAAGATATATTGAAAAATAGAAAATTTATACTATAAAGAACGGAAAAAAGAAAATTGTAATCAAAAGGGGGAAATGGACATACTTTTTCAAAGTTCTTACAGAAAATGACTTGCCAATTTTATCCCCAAAATGTTATTATCAGATGGCATTGCGTATTACTTTATATTCACATGTTTTGAAAAGTCGCTTCTACACATTGCAAACTTCAGTATATTCGAGGCACATATTTACATGTTAGTGAGCATTTGCAGGTGGCAATGGATGTAGGTGTAGTGTATCGAAACTATCAACGTATCAAATGGATTTTGGTAGAAACAGAAATCTTACTGTTTGTTGGTCAACTTCCTTAAAATATTGTGTGATTTAAAAAATATCATTTTTCAAAGAGACATTAACATTATATCGTCTATATTACATGCTTCAGTTATAGTGACATACACAAATACTGCACAATTTTTCATAAACATCAACCGTATTAAGATGTTTACTTTAAACTTTTTTTATACGAATCTGTTTTAATTTCTAAACTAATATTCTGTATGTTAACCCCACTATGTCCATCCGGAAGGTAGAAAAACAACAAAAACTAACACAAAAACAGAATAAAAGAAGACTAAAAGCGGAAATACGTAACATAAAAAAGATAATCAAAATGAACACTATTTAGAAATAGATAATTAAATTAAAATAGCATTGGTACATTAAGACTTCTATTGTAGTGGTTCACTTGTTGTTTGTTCCTTCACGAGCCACGCTTGGCTCATAGGACCGGCTTCCCGGGTTCTTTGGTGTATAGGTTCCCCACCTGGACGAGACGCTGGTCAGTCACAGGTGAGCTGCAAGATGCAGGAGGAATGAGTGTGAGAAAGAGGCGCCAGAAGTTCGACATTATCTTCTGTCGGAGCCGTGTGGGGCTTAGGTGTTTCGCTCATGAACACACACATTGCCCGGTCTGAGATTCGAACCCGCGATCCCTCGACGCGAGTCCGCTGCTCTAACTACTAGGCCACGTGCATCCACAGTGGCGCGCAGGCCATTTTACGCATGTTTTAACTCCAGGATATTTGGTTGCAAATTCGTAGAAGCTTTCAGTTTGTGTTGTATGGCGATCAGAAACTACTTCACACGAAAACTACTGATTCCTGTTGGTATGAAAATCCTCTAGTATAAATATCTGTGTTTGTTTTATCGTTTTATGTTATTTTATTTTAACAAAATGAATGAGTGCATTTATATAAAATTTATTTTCTTTAAGAAATTTAGAGGATTCAATTAAAAAAATAAACAAATAATAAGATGATTAATGCATTTTTTTTTTAGTTATTCTATAATATTATAATCGCATTCGCATTTCAGTCTCCTAGGTTTAATCAGTGCAATTCTGGAATTTAAATTTCACGGATAATTTTATTTGTGAAATTACAGAAGTCAAATAAGTCGAGATTCCCAGCAGTTGAGAACGATAGGAAACTGATAAAGTTAAATATAGCTAATAATAATATAATTGTTTTAGTGATTTCTATATTTTTTTTTATTATACTCAAAAGCATGTCTCTTCAGCAGCCTATGTATATTAGACTTCCGTTATGATAACTGTGTTGCGTTTTTACGGTTTTCTTCTTCTTAATCCTTTTTGACCTTTGTGGAGCATAGGGCTTCAACAGTTGTTTTCCACTTTTTGCGGTCATTGGCATGTTTCTTGGCAGCTTCCCATGTCAGGCCGGTGGACCTGAGCTTGCCCCAAATGCTCCGCTTCCATGTCTGCTTCGGGCGTCCTCGCTTCCTTTTCCCCTGCGGGTTCCAGTCAAGTGCTTGTCGTGTCACATTTGGGGGATCTTTCTGCAGTGTGTGTCCAATCCATCTCCATTTCCTTCGTCTAATCTGAACATGTATGGGTTCCTGGTTGGTCCTTTCCCACAGGTCGGTGTTTGGCACTCTGTCGAACCACTTCAGATGGTGGATCTGCCGGAGACATTTGTTGATGAAGGTTTGGATCTTCTTGTAGTTGCTGTAGGTGGATCTCCATGTTTCAGAGCCATACAAAAACACAGATTTTACGTTTGAACTAAATAAGCAGAGTTTAGTTCGAGTTGAGATGGCAGTGGACTTCCATACCGGCCGAAGAATAGCGAAGGCTCGCCAAGCCTTCTTGCTTCTTGCCGTGATGTCCTCGTCTGATCCACCTGATTTGCTGATCTTGCTGCCTAGATAGACGAACTCACTAACGTCGTCCACAGGTGCCCCCTTCGATTGTGATTGGCTCTTTCTGCTTGTTGTTGATACGCAACACTTTTGTCTTTTCCCGGCTGATCCTCAAGCCCACTCGCCGTGAAGTTTCTGTCAGGTGGCCTACCTTATTTTGCATGACTTGCAGGCGATGTGACAGTAGCGCGAGATCATCTGCGTGGCCTTGACATGGCGGGGAGGATTGCGTACTCTTATGATCCCTAGAGCATGTGCCAGTGGGGGACGTGTTCCCCTGGTAGGTTTAACCTTGCTGGTTTGGTCGAAGAGGAGTCAGACTAAAGTATACACATCGGTCCTCCAGATTCGGGGGTTGTGCTATAGGATTACACCCTATACACGTAAAAACCCCACCTGTTACAGAAACCATCAACACTTCATTTTACGGTTTTAGAGCTGCGGAAAACTGAGGTTTTACAAGATATCTGCTAGGGTTATAAACTATATAAGACATCCACACCAGTTTGCGCGCAAATAACCGATCCATCAAGGATAAAGTTCCTCTATTGTATTCTCTTCTTTCGTTATTATAGGAACAATTCAAGTTATGTCGTTTAAACAATATATTTACTGAAATTTGGAGCATAAATGAGAAGTAACACTTAAAATTTTGTATTTACTCAACATGTCAATTGTATTTGAGTTTCGACCTTGTACGTTTCGGCAGTGCATTTTTTTGTCTTACGTTTAGTGGGAAATTTTATCTATTAAGTCCTAGATAATTTGAAATTAACACTAGTTATATCATTATTTTAAAATCTATTCTTCCGAATTTCGCAACGAAAAACTACTTTCATTCGTTCTATGAAAATAAATGTAATGAATAATGAACACGGCTGTGTGTATTTCAAGTGAATATTAGTCTAGGTATGAATCCCTTAATTAGAAGCAAAGGCATGTGAGTGAATTGTAGAACACAAGCTGAAAGTTTCTCTACAACTGATTTTGCCTTCGCAGAACTCAACCTTCAATGGATGAGTCCTATAATAAAAGATTGTCAAATACATACAGATGATATAATCGTCTGTGTGCTCTCTCGAGTGCCGTTCTTGTACTTATGCTACAAAACGCTGATATTATAACATAAATTCCAGACATGTTGAACGTTGGGCATGTTTTGATTCCATTATACTAAATTATTAAAATCTTTTAAAATTATAAAATCAACATTCATTCATCTTTTTTTTACATAATAAACTGGCGATGGAACTGGGAGAGGCAATCTGCTCGAAAATCAATACACAATTGTGCCTGCGCGTATATAGACGTGTGTATGAACCTTTTTTGTGCGTGTGTGTGTGTGTGCGTATATAGACTTGCGGGTATGCACGTATATAGACGTGCGTGTGTGTATGAGTGCATACGGGTATGTGCGTATATTGACATGTTTTACTCTTATTGCTTATTTTTTAATAAGTATTTTGTCTCTAGCCTTGTTTTTTTTTGTGCATGTGCGTATATAGACATGTGCTTGAACCTTTTTTTTGTGCGCACGTGTGTGTGCGTGCGTGTGCGAGCGTGTATGCGGGTATGTATATATTTTATGGCGAATGTGTGTGTGAACATGTGCGTCTTTAAGGTGAAGGTGGATGAGTATATACTTATAGGCATATGTACGTGGATGTGCGGGCGTGCATGTGTATGTATGGACATGTGCGCTTACGCGAATACTATGAATATTTTCACTCTCTTACCTTTACTCCTCCCCTCATTTAGCGGTCATTCAAATAGCTCTTTTGTCTTAATAACGGTCATCTACATAGTAATTTCCCTTTGTGTAACGGTCATTTTCATAGCATCTTTTCGATGGCCGGATAACTGAAGAGATGGCGGCCTGGGTTTCCGCCCCGATATCCCAAACTCGGAGTTTTATCATGGCTACCGAATAATTGTCACATATCATATATATATATATATATATATATATATATATATATATATATATTATATATATATATATATATATATATATATGTGGTGTGTATATATATGTATATATATATATGTATATATATATATATATGAATATATATATATATATATATATATATATATATATACGTGTGTATATATAGGGGGATGTGCTTGCATATATATGTTTTTGCAAGTGTGCTTGTATGTGCTCATGGTTTGGTCAGCATGTTAGGAGTGAGAGTGGCTACAAATTTGACTTCTTCGATTCGGTTACTGTTTATTTGAATATTTCGATGATGACTGAACCTGGAAATGTGAACGGGGGGGGGGGCTACACGAAGAAATCGTTTTGTGATTACATAACGGCGTGATGGGAGCGTGACAGAAAATGTATAAACCAAGTAGATGACTATCTTGTGGTGGTGGTGGTGTTGATGATAGTGGTGGGGGTTGACGTTAATAAAGACGCTACGTAATTAAATATTTCAGGAGAGTCAAGGACTATGTAGGCAAGGTGGAACAAGTAGTGTGACGGGGCAGCGTGGAAATAAGGGAATATTAGTGTGAGAGCCTTTGCCCGTTAGTCAGATGGCTTGTCTTTTAGATAATTCTTGTAAGTTCCTGTGTAACAGCAGCACCGTGAAGAACAAGGGAGTAGTTTTCTGTCTAGATCTTAATTGAGCATTGTCGAGTGTCGGTAACTAATAAGGAAGAAAACGCTTTGCAGACGATGGAAATATTGATATATTCTTGATATGAGAAAGTACTGTGTGTTGTCCAAGACTAGACGGGATGGGTAGAATATTGTTTCAATTATATCATTATCGAAAGCATATCTCTGTTGGCGAAAGAGAGGTTTGCCGTTGATTCATAGGTATGTGCTCTCCAAGCTTTTATTTATAGAGAACGTGCAAGCTTGTCATAAATACAATGATACAGAGAGAGAACTACATGCTCTCACTCCCTTTCATCCATACAGTTAACGGTGGATGTAAACATGATATAGAGGTTAAGTATGATATACATACACACCCAAGCGCACGTGTGTGTGTGTATGTGTTTGTGTTTGGGTGTGAAGGTGCGTGGGTAATGTTTAACAAGAGATATTTGATGCCTGCCGAGTCAAAATGTTGGGATACATCTTAGATTACTATCTCTCACTTTTGTGCGCATTTAAGGTGCACTTTTCAAAATTCCTGTACGTCATATATATATATATATATATATGTGTGTGTGTGTGTGTGTGTGTATATATATATAGGCGTGTAGTGGCTGTGTGGTAAGTAGCTTGCTTACCAACCACATGGTTCCGGGTTCAGTCCTACTGCGTGGCATCTGGGGCAAGTGTCTTCTCCTATAGCCTCGGGGCGTCCAAAGCTTTGTGAGTGGATTTGGTAGACGGAAACTGAAAGAAGCCTGTCGTATATATGTACTTATATATATATGTGTGTGTGTGTGTATATGTTTTGTGTCTGTGTTTGTCCCCCCAACATCGCTTGACAACCGATACTGGTGTGTTTACGTCCGCGTAACTTAGCGGTTCGGCAAAAAAGACCGATAGAATAAGTACTAGGCTTCCAAAGAATACGTCCTGGGATCGATTTGCTCAACTAAAGGCGGTGCTCCAGCATGGCCACAGTCAAATGACTGAAACAAATGAAAGAATAAAAGAGTAAAAGAATATATAAAAGTAAACATTGAATCGCCGGGCGAGTTGAAATATTTCTAGAAATTAAAAAAAACTCTCGAACGCAGGAGGGTGGCTGTGAAAACAGGTTCAGAAAATCGGGTAATATTTCCCTAGAGACGGACAAAAGGAGTCCGCAGCCGCTGCAGAGAACTGAGCTCTTTAACTCTCTGTACCAGTAAATGCTACAGAGTGCTCTCAGCAGGAATTTGAGTGGTACAGATTTCGATTTTCTATAACAGCTGCTGGTACCATTTTGTCCGTCTATAGGTGTATGTTACTCAATTTTCTGAAGCTGTTTCCATAGGTGTACTCCTGCAATCAAGACTTTCCTTTTATTCAAACACTTCAAATCAATTCACGCTTCAATGTCTGTTTCTAAAAACGTTCTCACATTTGAAATAGTTAATATTTAGAGTTTGCCTCACCATCTTACGCATGTATGTATGTATGCATGTATGTATGTATGTATGTATGTATGTATGTATGTATGTATGTATGTATGTATGTATATATTTATGTATGTATGTATGTATAGTGGTGGTGTAACACACCATACTAATCATATCTGTCAGGCATGTGGAAGAGAGTGTAATTCGGCAGGAGGACTTAAACGACATGCAAAGGTACATGAAGCCCAGTAACAACTACGGCCGGCTATTACCTGTAAAGGTTTTAGTTGCCAATTTTGTACAAGACATTGTAGATCTTTAGCTGGGCTAAAAAGTCACATTCGATCACAGAACCAGTAACAGTTAAGCTTCGTGCAATGGCCATACTCGATAACGAGGGGGCAGCCATTATGTATGTATGTATGTATGTATGTATGTATGTATGTATGTATGTATGTATGTATTTATGTATGTATGTATGTGTATGTGTGCGCATATATGTATTTATGTATGTATATATTGAAGATACGACAGTTTTCGCGGTTAATCTTTGATATTACAGATATGTTTTGTCATATTTTCTTCTTAGTCTCTTGTATTTAGTTTGGAACAATAAAGGTTTTGAATTCGTTAACGTTTAGGAATATAATGTTTGCCTAACTCTGAAGATATTATTTACTAAAACTTCTTTCATAGACGAAAATGTAGTGTCTAGCCTAAGAAGGGATTTGACATGAAGCATTTTATATATAAAAGAACAATTACCATTTGTCTGCTTAATTAGACAATCTTTGTGTGGATAACATGAGTTTTTATAAATCTATATCCACAGTTATATCAAAGAAAATGGTGGCGTTTATTTTTCTTTTTACCGAACTTATGCGAGAACTATGCTGAATTATAAATTTCAGGATGGAATTATTTTCAGAATCCTCTTAAAAATCTATCTACCTGTTCTTCTATACCTACCACAATAAACATATAATCAATGTACCTGGTGTATATGAATTGCTTTTCCTTTGGTATAAACTTCTTTTCAGTTGTAGCCATGTGCAAAACTGCAAGTTATATGCATGTGTGTTTCTGTGTACAGCATATGTAATTTTACATTAAGCTCATTTTGGTTCACTCCACGTAGTCTAGTGATTTTCATTTTTATTAATTATAACATTTTAATTTTTATTTATATATCATAGATCATATATTTAGACAAAGTTTAGATAATCAATATTTTTTTCTATTAGCATTATCTCAGAAAAGCTTTTAGGATTAAAACTTTTTAATCAAACTTCAAGAATGTCTCAGAAATTTGAAACATATTCGAATTAGCAAATGTATTTCACTTTATCCCACACAGTTTCTTTTTATCAGTTATCAGATACTTAGGGAAAAGATAGCATCTCCCTGGGTATGTACCTCACACCAGCAACGCCAAACTCAACAGTCTATATATCTCAGCTTAAGTAGTTTATACGCAGCTGCGCTGCTAAATCAGTTAAGAACACTCTTTAGCGCAATAAGAAGCAGTCTCTTGCAATAACGAATTAGGCAGAATTTATCAACATGATCTCCAGTAAAGCAAAAGATGATTTCTTGAATTACATGATATGTAAGAGCTGTCACCCCTTATGAGCGTCCGGGTCTTTTTGTTCCTTGACAAGAAATGTTTCTAATTCTACTGATTATATTGATCCTGCTTTTGTTTGCCAAAGGGGTCCATTATGTAGGAGTCTGATAAATCCACCAGATGGTTTGCATTCAGCCTTGCTTTGTATCCAATTATCAGAAGAAATATTCCAAAACTATTCACCGATCAGCATACCTCACATCGAAGTACACAGTGTCATCAAGGAGACTGATCCTGATTGTAACCTTTCTAATATCCGAAAGCAATACCCTTCATTGCCACCAACAATACGGTTAGTCGATCTCGTTCGAATAGCAGCCATCTATATTAAGGTCACGCCCAACCTCTTGAAACAAGGAAACTTCAAGCAAGAACCTCTAGATATAAAAAAAGACAGTATGGTCAAAACTAGGTTGCATTTGGTTATCTAATCTGAATGATTTTTCTCTCTCCAGACTGACTGTGTCCCAATCCCAAGAAAAGTAGCCCATTAAGCAATAGTCACCGTCGTTCTGTTGTTCCCAAATTCTCACCAAAATAACTGCAGTCGATTTGAAAGTAGCATTTGCAGTATTGATAGTAGGGTTTTCATATATTACGACATACAGTTTGTAGGTTTAATGCAACTATACAGTTGATGGTCTAACGTTCTTGTAATTCCCAAGGACATTAAA
>NC_042998.1:192235203-192250203 GCF_006345805.1 Octopus sinensis | reverse complement strand
CTCCTGATTATTTATCTAATTCACTTATGAAAGAAGTTAGGGTTTGAGGGAGCAACAATATATAACTGTTCAGCCGACGCTTAGAGTTCCAGCGTAGCCCAGTGATTAGCATTCTTTGAGAACGGTTCATTTACGATGCGTAATAACGACACCAATTGCACGATGAAGAACAACGCGAAATCTAAATATGCTTTAATTTTAAATTTTAAATTTTTATCTATAATTTAAATTTGGCAAGCATCTTTCCTTCGAAAAATAATTGTAATTATTAAATAGTATGGAAAATATCTTCTCATTGCTTCGTACATTCACAGTTCATTAAAATGATAGAAATGCCCGCTTGATATGATTTCTCTGATACCTTCTTTTACTCCAACATTTAGTTCATGTAAAGATTCAATCTGTGCCAAAACTGCAATCATCAAAATCTACCGTTTTTATTATCGAAATTGCCACAAAAATAATCATAATTATTTTTACAGCAGCAAGTGTGTGCGTGCGTGTGTTTATGCCTGTCTGTGTGAGTATAATAATTCACATAGAAATACACGCATATATATATATATATATATATATATATAGATATATATATATATATATATATGTATGTATGTATGTATGTATATATATATATATGTATCTCCTCTCTCTCTCCTCTCTCTCTCTATATATTATATATATATATATATATCCACATACATATAAAGATTCCCGCGCAGAGCTATATCACGCCATACACACATACGCGCGCATATATATGTCCTTAATATAAATATAAATATATATATATATATACACACACACACACACACATATATATATATATATATATATATATATATATATATATTATATATATAATGTGTGTGTGTATTGTATTATATAATAATATTCATAGTCATTTGCAAATAGGCATACTCACGTACACACATCGTATTGAGTATTGTGTGAATGTGTATGTGTGTGTGAGTATGTGTTTGAGTGTGTGCATGTGTATTAAAAGGGAAGGTTTTATATAATGATGAAATTTCTACAAATTTAAATTTGTATGCCGATAAGAATTAATGATCTGCGCAGTCAGCATGTAATAACTGGTTACAATATTATAGTAGTGACAATGTAAACAACATTAATTATTACTATTTCTGCGTCTGTAAAAAAATTCTCCACGTTCTGGAAACCTAATCTTGCACATTCTGGCGTTATTTGTCAAATGATTCGAAAAGGAGAATCCAATAACGGGCAACGCAGCATGTGATACATTGTTAGGACTGTTCCATAGATACTGAAATTAGCTTCCTCATCATGTTTTCCTGAGAAAATATGTATGAGTATATATTTACTATACATTTGTGAAAACGGGGGGACGTAGTCTCAGAAGCAGTTGTGCAGGTAAAAGTGTTAGTAAATGTGGTCAGATTGAAAGGCTCAATTGAAAGGCGTGGCATCTAGGGCAAAATTCCTTGTCTTTAAAATGTTGCCAGGGTAGACCCGAATGAAATCGGGTTATGATAATAGTATATATATATATATATATTTGTATTTATTTGCTCTGATATATTCAACTGATGACGGCAACGCTTATTTAAAGCAAAGCTAGAAATCCGGGATCTTGAATTATTCAGTAATATCTTTTTGCTAGTCTATTTTGTCCCTCTGTCTTATCTCATGGTGCGATATGGACATTTAAGGTGGTCTTTTGAGTCAGGGATTTGACTGCTATTTCGGCATGGTGGTGTCTCTCAGACACCCTTATTTTTAGTTGTAAAAAATTATTACCTTTGTATGGTATTTTTTCCCATGCTGGCCACTTGATAATATCAATATTTAAATATCGATATTATCCTTATTTATACATTTATATATATATATATATATATATATATATAATATATATATATATGTATATATATATATATGTATATATATATGTATGTATGTAAATATAATATATATATATATATATATATATATATATATATATATATATATGTATGTATGTATGTATATATATACATACATACACACATACCACGCACACACAACACACACACACACACACATCACACACACACACACACACACACACCACACACACCATATATATATATATATATATATAATATAATATATATATATATAATTTATATATGCATATATAGTGAAATTTATAGAAAAACAAAAAACGAAGGCAGGTGTACGAACTACAAGCAAGTGCATTAGTTTGACGCTCAGGAAAATGAAGAAGTATTTTACGTTTAGAGCCTACGCTCTTCAACAGAAAAGAATAGGAGAAAAAAATAGAGAGAGAATGAAAAAGAAAAAAAAAACTAGTAGATTTCAGCGGTCCAGCATGGCAAAAATAAATATCTATAGGCGTAGGGATGGCTGTGTGGTAAGAAGCTTGCTTCCGCAACACATGGCTCCGGGTTGATGAGTCTCACTGCGTAGAACATTGGGCAAGTGTCTTCTACTATAGTCTCTGGCTGTCCAAAGCCTTCTGAGTGGATTTGGTAGGCGGAAACAGAAAGAAACCTGTCGTCTGTATATATATAATATATACGGTTGGCAGATACAAACCCAAATCAGAGAACACTGGCTTAATTCGATCCCAATATTTTCAAGACATGATGGTTCTTTAGATTGAACTAAAGAATCCGATAAGTTTGTCTGATATGTAGCTTATGTGTTGACATTTCTACATCGATGTGAAACATCCTTTTACTACTTTGTTTGTGAAGGAAGAACACACTCATGACCATTCCGAGAACTTCTCAGACTGGAGGGGGGTGGGGGGCTGAAAAGCAGTCATTCTCAAGCAGCAAATCTTGCTTCAATGCACTAAATTCTAAGGGCCATGTGGTATTATTAACCTGGTGACAGTCGAAATCGCAAAATACAATGTATACGTCAAGTAAGCACTGTACTAATGGGTCTAGTAGTTAATTGGAGTTTCCTCAAAAGATTCTGTTCTTAAACAGAAATCTATGGTTATGAAAAATGTCATTGGTTTTTACGCGATGTTGTTGCTAGGAGTTGGGTGTTTTTATGCCTTTCGTCTATTATGTTGTGGATTAAAATCGTTATCGACATATTTTATATATTCAATAAAATTGTACCACTTGACATATACTCTTTACTCTTTTACTTGTTTCAGTCATTTGGCTGCGACCATGCTGGAGCACCGCCTTTAGTCGAGCAAATCGACCCCGGCACTTATTCTTTGTAAGCCCAGTACTTATTCTATCGGTCTCTTTTGCCGAACCGCTACGTGACGGGGACGTAAACACACCAGCATCGGTTGTCAAGCAATGTTAGGGGGACAAAGACAGACACACAAACACATACACACACAAACATATATATACATATATACGACAGGCTTCTTTCAGTTTCTGTCTACCAAATCCACTCACAAGGCATTGGTCGGCCCGGGGCTATAGCAGAAGACACTTGCACAAGGTGCCACGCAGTGGGACTGAACCCGGAACCATGTGGTTTGTTAGCAAGCTACTTACCACACAGCCACACCTGCGCCTGTGAATATTAGTTAAAATGAAATTATGCAAAATGGTTTGGAATGCTTAAACAAATTTCCTCGCATTCCATATCACATTACAAATACGTTTCAATATAATTATTATAAAGTAGAGCAACGAGTGGATTTGAACGAATGTTTGTTGGTTGTATGTAAGGTCACTTCACTTAAAATCATTAATCTGTAAAACTATATTATTTTCATAGCTTCTCATTTTTTTCTTCTACAATACAAGAATGTTGTGCCTGGTCAAGACAAAAACAATGTTCTAATCACCAGCATAAAGCTTCGAGATGTATTTTTATCATTCAGTAAAATAATTTGTTTTTCAAATAGGAAACATTGCTTTGGGTGCTAAACTGCCGGTTAATAAACAACAGTTTCGTCAAGACATAAACAATAGATAGGCACGTTTTCGCTGCTCCTATAAGATCTCGGAGTAAATATGACGTCAACGAGATACTATACAAAAAAGAAATAATTTACACTTTGAATAACTTACTGAATTGTGTCATTACAAATGTCATTCAGATTTTAAGGATATTAAGTGACATTAAATTACATTCATTTCATTATCAACGGAAAAAAGTTGAATATTGACATTTGGGTAGCATACTTTCCATCAATGGAGTTGAGGCTTGCAAAATAAAGATGAAGAAGATCTGCACCTATTTAGATTTATTCTAACTCATAGGCATGTAAAGAAGGTTAGCTGATGGCATGATAATAATAAATTATAGGAGAAACAAAATTGTTACAAAAGAAATAAGAAATATATTAATTGCTGGAAAAACTTGTCGTAGAGTTTGTGTAATGTTCTATTAGAAATAAAGACTAAAACACACCATCAATTCTAATTTTTAAACTGTTCTTTAAATATGGTAAAGCTGCGAGGTGAAATAAATGTCAATAACATAACGATTCTAAAATATAGTGTTTATTTCCATATGTCTCAATCCAAAATAATATTCCGCTTCAAAGAATAGTCTCCCATTGAAAAGGTCACGCTTGTTATTTAATCACAGTGTATTTTTTTAAAAAAGAAACAAAACAAGGACGCTATGAAATCAGTTGGCATGTATTTTCTTCATTTTGTCATAAAATGTCAAACAGGTTTGAATTCTATGAAACAAACAGCCATGGAATCAGTACAGGTATTCATGCCAACGGCTTGCAGAACTGGAAAAGCATATTATGTGTCGTATGACTGTCGAATGTATGTCGTTCGTTTCTATGTTAATAACACACTGTAGATCATGAGGGTTACACAGCGTATGAAGAGGCAGTTGTGCTTATACTGTGTTCAAACAGGTAGATATCGTTGACTATTAAACAATTTGTAGCTGTTGCATGTCTCAAAAGTAGCAATGAAAAGACAATGAAAACTATATATCTGATAGTCAACGTAAGTCAATGCTCACAATAGCATCTCAACGCAGCAGATAGTTCTAGTAAGATGGCATTAAAATTCAGACATAAAACTACACTAAATTCCATTAAACACTTGAAGCCGGAAATATATTATTAGCTCAAAAGAAACGTTGCACTAATGAAGAACAATACATCCTTTTATCTAGAATTCATTTATCATTTATCGAAAGAAACCACGAATTTAGGTACTGGTAGAGGAAATGCATTATACAAATAAAATATGATATATATTATATATTATATATTTATCTCATATATATATATAATATATGTATATATATTATATATATTTATATATATATGTATATAATATATATATCATATATATATATAAATATATAATATATATGTATCATATATATATATATATATATGCGTGTGTGTGTGTTTGTGTGTCTGTGTTTGTCCCCCTAGCATTGCTTGACAACCAATGCTGGTGTGTTTATGTCCCCGTTACTTAGCAGTTCGGCAAAAGAGACCGATCGAATAAGTACTGGGCTTACAAAAGAATAAGTCCCGGGGGTCGAGTTGCTCGATTAAAGGTGGTGCTCCAGCATGGCCGCAGTCAAATGACTGAAACAAGTAAAAGAGTATAGAGAGAATAAGTCATTCACTAGATCCGTCAGTCACTTCACGTAGTGTGACAACGCATTCCAAAAGTGATGTGTTATTTTCAATCAAAATTATACCCTTAAGGGTAAAGTGGGAGACAAAATACAATTATAATCAAAATACAAAATACAGATATATAGAGATAGACCACAAAAAAAAAGGGTTAGGTTACCTATAAATAACAATCCTAACTGAATGTTTAGATTATTTGATCCATTAATCTATTCTTTAGTCTGTCTAATACGTTCTTCCTCATAAACTGACCCTCAGATAGTATATAAGTTTATATTCAACCGGTCCGTTTTAGTTACATTTATCTATCTATCTATTTATCTCTCTCTCTCTCTCTCTCTCTCTCTCTCACACTCTGTCTTTCTCTCTATCTCTCTCTCTCTCTCTCTCTCTCTCTCTCTCTATATATATATATATATATACATATTTACTTTAACAGTGTATTTTCTATTTTAATTATAATTATATCTTGTCTGTAACAGTATCTCGGGTTATAATTCCATCTGTGAACTGCTAGAAATGACACATTAATTTGGATATACAATATCAAACTGAATGAAATGGCAGGAGGAACAACGAAGATCTTATTTAAATCATCAAGTGAATGGACAGATACCACACCTTGGATGTAATGTAATGAATACACAGCATTTACACAGGTCTAAAACGTGTCGAAACAATTACAGTGATTTAAAAAAAAGGTATGTCGTTCATTCTATTTTTCATTATGTATCTATCCGTATTAATTTCCTGCTGTTCTTTCAGTTCACGACACGCATTTAGTCGTGATTGCTTTTGATCTTCCATGAGCAGGTGAGACACAAATTTCGCCGCAACTCTTTTGATTCGCAATTCGTCGCTCAAAATTCGTTGATAGGAGCTCCAAAAACACACCAGTCATGTTATCAAGTTCGTTAATTGTTCGGTGATGGTCCTCCAAAATCAGTTTATGAATTTTCATATTTCATATTGCTTTCATTCGTTTGGGTGATCAACGGACGCCCTGAACGAGGTTGGTCTTCAAAGGACCATTCCTAAAGTGTGAAAACACACTCGTGTTTTGCTTGTGTTTTCCTCGTGGCAGCGTCCATGTAAGCTGTTACAAGCACAACAACTGTTTCGGCGGCCGTTTTCCCCAGCAGAAAACAGAATTCCACGGAAGCACTCTGTTCCTTCGTTTCAGCCTTTACAAAAATCGTCGAACAGGGGAGGAGCACTGCAAAACAAAGACGCACCTCGAGGCAGTAGGACTACAGCCGACGACGCTGGACGGTAGAGGGATGTCTGAGTGTCGCATCAAGTGGACGTTTCTGGTTACTTTTGGGTACCCCCTCGTATATACTCATCAACAGTATTTTATCGTCTACAATGTTACTCCCTACTATTTTTCTAAGAAGAAGAAAATATCACATGCTTTTAAATACATACAAGCCAACGAGGAAAAACTTACGTAGCAACACGACCATCAAGAAACAGCAGTTGTAGCTCATGTATTTTAAACTTTTAAACTGTGGAGTTTTTAAAACGAAATATCTATTGTATAATGTAATCCAAAACACAAAAATAGATGGGGTTGATCATGGAATACTTTTGAAATTTGTTTGCTTAATGAAAAGTGACATGAGGTCAAACACAATGACAGCAGCAAAACCAAAACACATATAAACACGTCTAAACACACAAACACGTATAAATATATTGTAAACTTCAATTAGAGATCGCCCGAACTAACCAACCGAAACGTAACTAATCTAATATATCAATGTCTCCAAATGCTTCCTATTTAACTGCATAGCTCCAAAGAATTCGTTGATTTATATAATTGTTTACTACAATTGTATATCCGTAAATTCGCACTCCATTAACCATTTATGTAAATGGAAAATTTTTGTAGATGATTCACTTGAGATGTGTCTTAGTATTTAATAATAGAAGTGACAGCTACAGGAAATGTGTTCAAGTAGGCTACATTAGTTGGATAACGCTGTAGCAAATATGAAGTTGCATTAGAAAAATATATTGAGTTTTATGTTTCAAATTATGTTTGTGATTCCTATCATTACAGACTTTCAGATAAATAGTTAAGTAGGAACAACAATACTTGCCATAATAGAGCTTTAGTATTACTGTGACAGCTACAGACTTGTTTCTGTCTTATTAGACATTATTAGCAAAACAATCTAAGTGTAATAGCCAAAGGAATCATTAGAGAGTCTACAGAGATTTATGAGTTTTGGGGAATGAACACAGAGAACATTGTAACATAAAGGAAAGACGGGAAAATAGTGGATATATAGTAAATATAAATCATCGTCAAATAATAGAATTAATCTAGTTAGGAGAATGATGATTAAATATATAGTCTAAGCTTGTTATACGGTATATATTACAAAAGTAAAGTGTGTGTGTGTGTATTATTTGGGCATATTAAAGTGCAAAAATATAATATCAATAGCGGTTTAATAAAACAAATTTACCAACACTATGATTAATAAAAGTACAAATTATTAAATTGTTACTGAAGGTCTAGGATATAAACAATGAAGCGAGAATACAAAGATAAATACAGAGAGATTAAATACGGAGATTAATGAAAGGGCAAAAATGACGAAAAAGATTGAGAGAAATGGGTTTCAGATGTTATTTGTTGCAACTAATAAAATATAATTAGTATTAGTTCAATTTGAGCGTAAGTGTGGAATTAACGAATATATATGAGCGGATGCAGGTGAAAAACAATTATCGGAAACGCAATTACAAGAACATCAAAGCTCGATGATGTGGCTGGAAACAATGAGTGAAGCGGTTATAAATATAAGTATTAATGAATTCAAGCAATGAAAGAGAGAGAAGCATAGAAAACTATTGTGTACATTGGATAAGACAAAGGTAGCTAGAATATGAGACAAAAGAGGAAGGAGAAGAAAAAGAGTGACGGAGTTGAAAATATTTGTAACAAGTGTAATTAATTCTTTATATGGATGTTCTGGTGTTTACACGGGGGAACTGCCGTTTCATCTAAGAGGAAGAGCCTTTTTCTATCTGTACCAGAGACATAATACTGGCAAACTGTGGCAAAATATGAAACTATCATTAATAGTGCAAAATATGTTTTGAAAATACAGTACAATGTGAATGTTTGCTAAATATCTTGAGAATATAAATATCTTAATAAACGAGAAAAATGTTTGCAAAACGTTCGGTTAAACAATTTTTGTAAGGCTATGTCAATGAATGAAAACAAAAAGATACTGTTTTACCTTACATAGGTTGTTTAATATTAATACTAATGCTTATATCATAACTGAATCATCCGTCAATCTGCCTTACTCTAAATAATTATGCTTAATATACCACTCATAATTTGACAGCAAATTATCCAACAACATTGTTTTCAAACTTATCTTGATTACGTCTTGTTGTAGATACATTTGTTCCTTCTTGAGCCATGCCTGGCTCATAAAGGCCGGTTTCCCGGTTTCCTTGGCGTATAGGTTCCCCACCTGGATGGGATGCGGGTCCGTCCCAGGTGAGCTGCAAGATGCAGGAGGAAAGAGTGAGAGAAAGTTGTGGCGAAAGAGTCAGCAGAAGTTCGCCATTACCTTCTGCCGGAGCCGCGTGGAGCTTAGGTGTTTTGCTCATAAACAGCACACATCGCCCGGTCTGAGATTAGAACCCGCGGTCCCTCGACTGCGAGTCTGCTGCTCTAACCACTAGGCCATGTGCCTCCACTAATGTAGATATGATCAAATAATTGTAAGCAAGTCACTGGTCGAAGCGAATTATTTACAAAAAATACCCCATGTAAGTAATACGATATAAAACACCTTTTGTTAGTAAAAGGAAATATTTCGGTTAATTGTCGTTTTGAAGAATCCAATTCTTCTTACTCCACAGATCCTATCGCTTTCGCCGAATGTCTTCCCTCAAAACGTCGTTCATTTTTCTCTGAGGATGATGAAACACGTAAGACATGGTAGTGATGTAATCCTAGTTAATTTCTTATTGTCGGACGTTTGTAGTTTAACCAATCACTGTTATATATTTTTGGAGGTTAGAATGTTTATTGATTTTGTTTAGCTTCACGTCAGTCGTGTTCGAGGATATTTATGATCAAAGGGACTCAAATTGCTGTTATACTACCTTTCACTTAAGCGTGATATATCTAGAGCTATATTATGGAATGTAGCCTTCTATATGTAAGAAGGTCGTGGTAGATTTGTCTAATATTTCTAGCAAGTCGAAGTAGAGGTCCATATCGAAATTCTTATTCAACGTTCTGATGTCAATGACTTCTTTATTTCGTCCCGTGTTAGATAAAATAACATTCAATTGACCATATAATTTCTACGTAATCGTGGGCCATGAAAACGTCTTAATTGTATTTGTAGGATACTTTTTACACTTTACTTATTATTATCATTCCGCTGGTGCCAGGCTGGGGCACCACCTTGAAAATTTTAGTCGAAAGAAGCCATCTGCATACTTATTTTTTTAAGATTCGTATTTAATTTATCACGTTGACGAACCGCTAGGTTACAAGACATAAACGGATCAGCATCCGTTGTAAAGAGGTGATTGGTAACAAACACAGCTAGAAAAACACAAAAACATATGTATATATATATATGTATATATATATATATATATATCACGCGGGACGAAGTCAAACGTGTTATTCAAGGCCTCGATGTCAACAAGGGTCACGGCCCTGATGGCATACACCCACGGGTTATCAAAGCGTTGGCTCCGGTCATCTGCGAGCCCTTAACACGTCTATTCAATATGTCATTGGCGACGGGTGTTATACCTGCGGACTGGAGAACAGCGATAATCTGCCCAATTTTCAAGAAAGGGAGCCGCGAAGACCCGCTTAACTACCTCCGGTTTCCCTTACATCAATAATCAGCAAGATGTTCGAAACCATCCTTAAGAAAAGTATGATGCTCCACCTCCAAAACACAGCCTCTATCTCTGATTCCCAACACGGCTTCGTGCCGAAGAGATCATGCTTGACCAACTTACTGGTAATGGAAGAATTGGTGACGCGCATCCTCGATGATAGTGATGCTGTTGACATCGTTTCATTGCACTTTGCCAAAGCTTTTGACTCGGTAAACCACCGCCTATTACTTGTCAAGCTTCAAGCATATAGTTTCCATCCGGATATTGTACGATGGGTTGGTGCCTTCCTCTCAGATCGCTCCTTCCAAGTCCAAGTTAATGGTTTGCGGTCCGACGTCTCCAGTGCGAGCAGTGGCGTGCCTCAGGGTTCAGTGCTTGGGCCCTTATTGTTCTTAGTCTTCATAAATGACTTGCCCGACGACCTCACGCAACACACCCCTCTATTTGCCGACGATATCAAACTGGTCGCTCCTCGCGGTGATATAGAGGATCTTCGTCGATGCCTCCACCAAATTTGGAAGTGGTCTAACGAATGGGACCTGTGTCTGAACGTGTCAAAGTGCTGTCATCTGCCTGTTGGCTCTCCTCCTGCAACTCAACTTGATTTCGAGCCGGGTCGTCTGCTGCTGGAGAGGACCGATCAGGTAAAGGACCTGGGTATCTTGGTGGATTCCTCCTTTTCGCCTTCGGCCCAGTGCGTCCATGCTGCCAACAAAGCACGCGGAATTCTGTTCTTGATTCGACGGTCATTCGGAATGCTCACAGCAGCCATATTCCTACCACTCTATGTCACGCTGGTGAGACCCATATTGGAGTACGGGATTCAAGCCTCTTCTCCTTATCTCCTCAAAGACATACAGCATCTCGAAAGAGTCCAGAAGCTGGCTACTCGCATGGTTCACGGTCTCAAAAATTTGTCCTATGAAGAAAGGCTGAGGACGCTCGACCTTTATTCTCTTGAAAAACGCCGCCGCCGTGGTGATCTCATTCTCGCCCACAACATCATAAGCGGAAAGTGTAACCTCTCGAAAGAGCTGTTCTTCACTCCTGCTCCAGTGCGTCGGCTGCGGGGTCATTCCGAAAAGCTCTACCTGCGACGATTTCATCTCAATCGAAGGAGAGGAGCTTTCTCCGTCCGGGTTTCGGATCCGTGGAACAAGCTGCCAGACGAGATGGTGAAGATGCCGACGACCGCTTTGTACAAAGCCTCTCTTGACCTCAAGTGGCCTGAACTCTTTACATGAACACCACCCTGTACTTAACTCCATGTCCCCCTACATGTCCTTGCTATTTGCTTTTGAGCCAAATTAACTAACTAACTAACTAACTAACTAACATATATATATATATATATATAACGGGAGGCTTTATGAAAATAAACAAAAGACGAAGGCAGGTGGAAAACAAACGAACAATTGTATTAGTATGGCGCTCAGGAAACAAGTCTTTAACGTTTCGAGCCTACGCTCTTCAACAGAAAGATACAGAGAGAGAGAAAAACACAGAAAGAAGGAGAGAAAAAAAATGCGTGCAGTAGCTAACGAATCAATATAGGAAGGGTTTACGAAAAAAAAACAAAAGACGAAGACAGGTGGTGTACAAAACAAACAGATGTATTAGTATAACGCTCAGGAATAGAAAAAGTCTTTTACGTTTCGAGCCTACGCTCATCTACAGAAAGGGACACAGAAAAAAAAACAATATACGAGGGGCTTCTTTCAGTTTCCGTCCACCGAATTAACTCAGAAGATATTAGTCACCGCGACGCTAGCGTACAAAACATTTTTCCAGGATACTACGCAGAGGAACTGAACATGGAAATATGGAGTTGAGAAGCAAACCTCTTACAACACATCCACACCTGCATCAACATACATACATACATACATACATACATACATACATACATACATACATATATACATATATATATGTATATATATATATTTATATATATCTATATATCTTTCAAAATGTGACCTCGTGTGTACCGTTGGCGATTTCTTTTCCTCTGTCTTCCCTTCTCTGGATCTTTCCTTCTCCTATGTTTCCAACGAAGAGCTCCGCTCGAAACGTTAAACCCTCCTTCTTTCCTTCTTTCCTGAGCGTCCAATAATACTATATTTGTACCACGTCCTCGCGTTGTTGTATTTTTTGTGCTTTCTTGTTGGATTAACTTTATATACATATATACATATATATATATA
This sequence comes from Octopus sinensis, assembly GCF_006345805.1. Classification (NCBI taxonomy): domain Eukaryota; kingdom Metazoa; phylum Mollusca; class Cephalopoda; order Octopoda; family Octopodidae; genus Octopus; species Octopus sinensis. Next base: position 192,237,498 of record NC_042998.1, on the reverse strand, counting down.
TATATATTATATATATATATATGTATATATATATACTCTTTACTCTTTTACTCTTTTACTTGTTTCAGTCATTTGACTGCGGCCATGCTGGAGCAACGCCTTTAGTCGAGCAAATCGACCCCGGGACTTAATCTTTGTAAGCCCAGTACTTATTCTATCGGTCTGTTTTTCCAAACCGCTAAGTGACGGGGACGTAAACACACCAGAATCGGTTGTAAAGCAATGCTAGGGGGACAAACACAGACACACAAACATATACACACACACTTATACATATATATATATATATACATATATACGGCAGGCTTCTTTCAGTTTCCGTCTAACAAATCCACTCACAAGGCATTGGTCGGCCCGGGGCTATAGCAGAAGATACTTGCCCAAGATGCCACGCAGTGGAACTGAACCAGGAACCATGTGGTTGGTTAGCAAGCTACTTACCACACAGCCACTCCTGCTGTATATATACATATATATATACATATATTAACTGTATCTATTTTATAAATGGTTTTACTAATATCTCTTATAAAAGATATATCCCTTTTAGTACATTAAGGTTTCTGATCAGACCTGTAAATAGTCCGTAAAAGGAAATTTGATTTATATGAATTAAATTGAGAATTTATCTTCGGGGAGCTAGATAATGTGGTTTATTAATTTTAATTATTGGCAGTTACGTGTGCGGCCATGCAGTGGTAAGTTAGTATCAAGCTGAGAATGCAGTCTGGTTTTACTTACATTGTCTTTAATGTCATTAGAAAATTCATGATGACTGCAGCCTTTGTATATTGAGTTATTTAAGTCACTTAGACTTCGTATCAACATAGGGACGAAGAGTAGAAGAAGTGGAGAAAATGAAAGCGTTGATCACCGAAATCGATTCGATTCAGAAAATGGTTATCAGAATATTTAAAATTCTCTTCGTATCTATGTATAAAGATACCCTCGTCCTAACCGGGTGGTATTGAGTTAAATGTGTCATGAGTGATTCATGCTATGATATCGTGCGGCGATTATGTAAGATATATTTCATATGTTTTATGACGCGTCGGTGATTATTGTGTAGACTTTGTCACGTGCATTGTATTGTGATGCCGAAGATCAATTATGTATAAGTGTTGTGTGGGTCATGACATACTTTTAAGATCTGATTGTGTAAAACTCGAACAGCACATACTTTGCACGAAATACACGGCATCCATTATGCTATTACATTAAAAATGTTTGGCGGATGATGTGACTTTTAAATTTTAGGACTGTAATTTGCATGGTTTGTAGATTGGTGAGTTTTGATATGGTCTTTATGTCTCTGTTCATGTTCTTTCTCATACCTAGTTCACAAATTATTATTGGTATTATTTCTATATTCATAACCCATATCTTGTTTATTTTCATTTCAAGATCTTCGTAAACTGATAGCTTTTCGATATTTTTCTGCATTACATTTCTGTCAACAAGTATAGAGATATCAAACCACACTAACTTAGGACCTTAGCCGTTGATTACCATAGCTATATATCCCAGATTATCACAGTCAAACAGAAACATTGCTTACCCTACGCTCCGTAAATCTTTCTCCCAAACAAACTTAGAATCTTATGCTACGGTATGTCTTTACTTATAGTATGTCGTTATCATAATTCACTTTACGATATATTTGTCTTTATGATTACAGTAGGCGGTGAGCTAGCAGATTTCTTAGTACGCCGGACAAAATGCTTAGAGGCATTTCGTCTGTCCTTACGTCCTGAGTTCAAATTCTGCCGAGGTTGATTTTGAGGATCGATTAAGTATCTACCACTTGAGCATAGGGGTCGATGTAATCAATTTAACTCCTTCCCTAAACTTTCTAGCCTTGTGCTATTATGATTACAGAATATTAGTATAGTTTGTATGAACTGCTTTCGTATTTACTTAGCACGCAGATAAATATGATGATTTATAAATCAATCTCACTACTTTATATAATTGGTTAACATATGCGTTAAAATATTCAAGTTAGTCATCATTTCCTTAGACGTTCCATGTAAGGATGAAGAAGAATACTGAATACCGAACAAAGAGCCTTATACCCACCTAGTAGCGTTATCATGTTTGTTATTTATGCAGATTGTGATCCGGAGGGAATTTTTTCTAATGGTTGATTGGACGATCTCAATGGGATGACGTATATGACTCACTGCCATAAATACGTGTGACCCTATCGAATTTATATTATATGTAGTATGCTCTTTTTTAGCATCCTCCTCTATCGTATTGTTGATATTCATAGAATTGCGACGGTTCTTCTGT